>NW_006159583.1:5798216-5828912 GCF_000334495.1 Tupaia belangeri chinensis
CTTTCCCTAGATCATTTTAACTTGTGTCAGAGTTTGCAATGCCCCTGCTGATGCAAAGAATGGACTTTTGCCCAATCTTGCCCCTTGCACATGGTCCCCCAGGCTCTACTCTGTTCTGTTTGCCCAAATATAAATTTTATTTATTTTTTTTAATAAAACTTGGTTCCTCAGGTGACCGTGTTTGTCACTTTCTCTGTCCTGCTGCTGCTGGTGAGATGTGGCAGCTGGAACCAGGGTCCAACATTTATCTTGAGCTAGCTTTGTAAAGCTAACAAACTGCTTTTTCTTCTTAACTTTCACTTTGCCGTTGTTCTTTTTCACTTGACACTGGCCATGAGTGGTTCCTCAGAAGCTTGGAAAGAGTCTCTACATGGAAGAATGTGGATGTTTCAATGGTATTTGGTTAAACATGGTATTAATATAGTGTAAGTTCAGTTTTTTTTTAATTTATTTTTATTGCCAGAGGGCACTTGTACCTGTCAGAGAAAGAGGCAGAGAGACAGAGAGATGGGAAGAGAGAGAAAGCATAGCCTGGTGGGACATGGTCACTCTGCAATCCCTTCTCCATTTCTCCATCCTGGTGAGATGTTAAGCATTCATGCATACACAATTGGTATATTTTTTTAAGAATTATTTTATTTAACTTTATTTATTTATTTTAATTTTGGCCAGAGAGGGACAGAGCAAGAGTACAAGAGTGAGAGAGAAAGGGAAAGTGAGAAAACAGGCTGCCAGGTCCGGGACTCAAACCATAGTCAGCCATGTGGGATTCCAGCACCCCTAACCACCATGCCACCTGCTGATCCCAACACAACTGGTATTTTTCTTCCTAGCCTCTGGGTCTGAGATTCAAACAGTAAAATTGGCCCCTTCAGTTTAGAAATAATCTCTGTAGGGAACCAACAGTTAGCATAATGGTTATGTCGCTGGACTCCCACGTAGTCGACTGCGGTTCGAGTCCCGGACCCTGTGGTTTAAAACTCATGCCAGGTGCATGTGCGTGAGTGCCCAAGATCCCGAGAGGAGAATGGAGGAGAAGGGATTGCAGCGTGACCATCCCCCGTGGGGGGTGATTTCTCGCTTTCTGTCTCTCTGTTTCTCTCTGTCTGTCTGGCGAGCACACGCACGCGCCTATAGCGAAAACCTCTCCGAAAAAAAAAAAAAAAAGAAAGAAAAAGAAAAGAAAAAGAAAGAAACAATCTCTGTATATTTATCTTTTTTTTTTTTTTTTTAAGGTTTTTGCCATAGGGTGCGTGTACTCACTGGAGAGAGGTAGAGAGAGGAAAAATGCCACAATCACTTTTCCTCTTAGGATTTTGGGTATGCACATTACACACCAGGCATGATTTTTCATCAGGCCCAGGACTCAAATTACTTGTTATTTTTATTATTTTTAATGTTTAAGATAATTGAGTATTTTATAGTATTTTCCATGATAACTTTATGATTCCCATTTAAAATCCACTATTAAAGAATTGATTTAGATGTAGTTTCTAAGTTGAAGCCACAAGAAAAGGTTACTAAGTTTATAAATGGTATTGTAAGTTTGAAGAATTTTAAGTCACCCTATGTATAAGCAAGTCGTTCAATTTACAAGAGTGGCATAAGTTTCATAGAAGATTTTATGCATTTGTCTAACCAATAATCCAAAAAGGTACTTGAACATTTTAATTTGATGAATGCAAATAAAATATTAGGGGAATTCAATTAGCTAGATGGTAATTATCACTTAAAAGCTTGTTGCTAAAAGGCACCAAATACTGGGTTTGGCAAGTGGTGTGGTGATGAAAGTGCTGGACTCCTGCCTGGATGATCACAGTTTGAATCCCAGACTTGGTGGCTCGCTTTCTCATTTTCTCTCTCTCTCTCTCTCTCTGTCTCTCTCTGGTCAAATTTAAAGACTAATAATGATGAATAAAATTAAATAATTCTTAAAAACAAAGTTACTAAATACTGGGGTCAGCTGTGGTGGCAAGCAGTGACTCAGCGTTCTATAAGGCTAAACTCATGTGGAAAGGTCCTGTATTCGTGACCTGAGCACCTTCTGTATACCCCTGGTGTAGGGCTGGCTGCATTTGGGGGTGGATCACAGCCTGAGGATGCTGTTGGGGAGACTGTCGCTCTATCTCTGAAAAAAGAACTTAAAAGAAAAGTTGCTAAATGTCTAAGCAGAAAATTTTCTACCCTATTTACAAGTTATAACTAAGAAGTAAAGTTTATACATCATAAAGTAAACAAAATGTTGAGCGTGTTGGTTTTTCAATATTATTTTAAAAATAAAATATACATTTTAGAGGCCAAATTTACCAGGAAGAAAATTTTCTACATACAAAAAGGGCACCATAAATCTCAAACCAACAGAATAATCTTAAAAATAAAAAGGTTTCCAGGCAGCAGAGGAGGACAAGGAGTCCCCAGATAGATAGGGAGGAAAAGGATGAACTGCTATGGGGAGAATATTTTCTTCAGAAGAATATAGAGCCAAGAGGAGTGAGTCGCTGTAGAAATACAAAGAAAGACCAAGGTAGCTTTCATAGACCTCGATGCCTTTGGGGGAGTTCCTAACTTTATCTCAGAACAATCAGAAGTTACATTCCCAGGAGTCCAACAGGAAACGCATGGCACAATGAACTTGAACAACAGAGGAAAGTTGAACTAGGGACCTGACAAGGTGTGTGGAAGCTGACTCAAGGAAATGAACAAGAAGCAGGGGCAACAGTAACGGAGCCACCATCCCAGCTAGACCAGAAGTGACAAGCTAAGGGAACAGTGACTCGAATTCCAAGAGGTAGCTGTATGGAGAGGAACTCCAAATGGCCTTTCCCAGAAGAGCATAGCCAGCTCCAGGGTGGCAGGATACTGGAATAAGTGTCCTGATTTCACCTTCTTTCCCAAGTCTAATCTCCTGCAGGTCCTTCTCACTGGTAAATGCCATAAGTGAAAATAAAGAGCAAGAGAGCTCCTTAACCTCATCTGTGCAACTCAGTCTTCTGCAGAGTGGGCAGAGAGAATGCAAGGGGAAACAGAAGAGATCTAGCATAGACACTAAGATTTTTAAAAGGGAAGAATCGACCTCACATAACTGTGGAGGAGATTAGAAAGCTGTAAAACTGGAGGCAAGAAGACTAGCCCACAGGGTGGAGAGCAGGTTTATATTACAGAAAATCACTAGTGAGTGTTCATATCCTTTACTGACGACTCAACATCCATCTCCATGAAGATTTACAGGTTCTGTGTAGCCTTATAGCTACATGTTTCTTGTAGCTTGTGAACTAAGTCTATCAAGTAGATTAACGCATTTATATTGAAGTGGATTTCTATCTACACGTAGTCCTCAATCTAACAATCGCACACCACTGCTGCTCCCTTCCCCAATTAAAATCTCTAATGCTGTTGAAATGAGAAGCTTGTTCTCTCTCTCTCTCTCTCTCTCCCTCTCTCTTTCACACACACGTCATGAAGTTTTCAGAGTAGAGAAACAAATTAATATTTTAAAAGCAGCAGTTGTGAGAAGGTTGTGTGCTGCAGATCAAAATAATAACAGTCTCATTTTCAATATTCCATTTGCCTTGGTAATCGTTTTTTACTAATGTGCTTCGGGAAACAGATTTGCAGTTCCCGAATGAGAGCTAAATATTTTTCCTGACACTATGTACTTAAGAGCATTTCGAAACCAAGGATAAAAAAAGCCGTGAATGAGAGGGTTGCACGTTGAGTTGAAATAGCCCAGCCACACTAAAAGATCGAGTACTATTATGGGAGTGGAGTAGCCTAAATAAGGGTCGATCAAAACAGCAAGAAAACAGGGCAACCAGCAAGCTAGAAATACGCCCATCACTATGCCGAGGGTCTTAGCTGCTTTTCTGTCCTTTTTCTTAGATAGGTTTCTTTTCACTTCCCCTTTTGCGTTTTCAGGCATATTGCTGATGACTCGAGCATGTCTTTTGGAAACGATAAATATTTTCCCGTAAATACCAACCATGATGGAGCCTGGAGTAAAGAAACACGTCGTGAACAATATCGTCCCCCAAAATTTGTTGAAAGTAAGTGCACAGAAATTGAAGCAAGCAACTAGAATCTCATAGCTCTGCATACCAGAAACATTGGCCTCAGATAAAACTAAAGCGAAAGAGAAAAGAGCTGGGGCGGACCAGCAAAATGCCAGCAGTCGCTTTATGGCAGAGGCTGTCATTGTGGTAGTGTAATGTAAAGGGTAACACACAGCGTAAAATCGATCGATAGCAATGGAGCAGAGATGGAAAATGGAGGTCAGGCTTAGCATCATGTCAAAGCTTGCGTGGAATTTACAAAAGCCATCCCCAAAATACCAGCAGCTCTCCACTGACCGCACCATGCTGTATGGCATAATGACAAAACCCAGCAGAAAGTCTGTGGTTGCCATGGAGAGGATCAGAAAATTTGTGGGAGAGTGAAGCTGCTTGAAATGTGATATGGAAATCATTATAACCAAGTTTCCAAAGATAGTGATAACCATGGCTCCAGTCATCACCGAATACATTATCACTCGAACATGAAAAGGACGGTTGGTGGGAGGGCATGATTTATTTCCAAACTTTGGACAACTGGATAAGTCTTCAGGAATATAAATCAAATCCATAGTGCTTTATCACTTCAAATGTCTTTCCAGGAGGATGAGTTGATGTTTCTTCTCCTCTTAAATGATCCCAGTAATTTCCGCTCCTAATAGTACAATAAAGTTCAAAGTCATCTGTTATGAATTCACCTCAATGGCAATTTATTAAAATCTTTAAAATCATATCAACTGATCAACTGTGATTGCTTTCTGAGTCATTCATTGCATAAAAAAGTGGATATTTTCAACTGCTTTTTTTCACTGTGTTTTTCTACTTGATCACATTTCATCCATCCATTCATTCATTCGACATGGATTATCTACTGACGGCTCTATTCCTGGTAATGTATTGAAAGGTTTTCAAGAGTTTTTGGCTTTCAACTTGAGCAACTACCTTCTTAGACATTATTTTGAATGACAGGAAGCAAATATCTCTTCCATCACTACTTAATATGCAAAAGCTAAGTAAAATCACAAAATTGCCCCTCATGTATTATTTCAACAATATGAAATCTTCATTTGTAAAATGCCTGCAATGTTAAGAGTTATAACAGGTAGCATATTGCTTTTGAAATTGATAGTAGGGGGACCAGCAGTTAGTGTAATGGTTATGTCGCTGAACTCCCATGTAGCAACCGTGGTTCGCGTCCCGGACCTGGTGGCTTAAAACTCATGCCAGGCGCTTCTGTGTGCATTCCCAAGATCCTGAGAGGAGAATGGAGGAGAAGGGATTGTGGTGTGGCCATCCCCCCTGGGGGTGATTTCTCGTTTCCTATCTCTCTGTCTCTCTCTGTCTGGCAAGCTTTCCACAGGATAAAACCTGTACCTACAGGATAAAACCTGTACCTGGGTCAACACTTTATAGCATCTCCATTCTCTACTTCTATCTCCTTTCTCTGTCCTCTATTCCTGTCCTTTCCTCCTCATCCTCCTTCCCTGTATTTCCTAAGTCTTATCATTTATCTGACATTCTAACGAACAGAGCTACATCATATGCTCCATCTTTGAGTGTCCCATTCGGATTCCAAGTTCCACAGTCACAAACCCAGTCATGTGAACCTCACGTGAATCCTGTTGGTCATAGTGTGTTGAACCAGAGAGGATGGCCAAATTGGAGAAGTCAAACTTTCAATAATTATTGTATCTGCTTTACTATTGACTGAGAAATACAGCACCCTGAAAAACCACTTAGTAGTGGGCTTTAGGGAAGTTTGACTTGACACTGCCCAATTTTAGAACCTGAAATTAACACTTATGATAAAAGCTCCATTATTTTTCTTGCCACAGGTCAGAAAATAGCACCACTATTTTTTGTTCGTTTGTTTGTTTTTTAGGGTTTTAGCCATAGTGTACATGAACTTGCCAGAGAGAGACAGAGATAAGGAAAGTTAGAAATTACCCCCCAAAGGGATGACCATGATGCAAT
Organism: Tupaia belangeri chinensis; assembly: GCF_000334495.1. Lineage (NCBI taxonomy): Eukaryota > Metazoa > Chordata > Mammalia > Scandentia > Tupaiidae > Tupaia > Tupaia belangeri. Next base: position 5,804,237 of record NW_006159583.1, read on the forward strand.
CACTTTTCCATTCTCCTCTCAGGATTTTAGACATGCATGCACACACGCCCAGCGTGATTTTCAAGCTGCTGGATCCAGGATGCGAACTGCAGTCAGCCATGTGGGAATCCAGCGCCTTAACCATCATGCCATCTGCTGTTCCAATAATACCATTCAAAATGTAATCCACTAAAATAATCTTAAGTTACAATTCTTAAATATAAATTCTATTTTAAAAGCCTAGAACCAAATTTCATCCAAAAAGCAAATTTGTGTTTATTTTAAGTTAAACTTTTTAAAATAAAGATAATAGGGTACCAATACAATTTCATAAGTAATTTCATAATTTGGACTAATGAGACCAATGTGTAAATGGGAAATATAAATAAAGGTTTGACATTTATAAAAATTCATGATATTGGATTTTTTTCTGGCTAATTCTCTTTTATCTAACTTAAATCATTATGAAAAATTTTAAGTTTATTTATTTATTTCCAGATGAGGGCACCCTCATGCCATAATATTCATGCCACAATCCATCCCCACTGTTTGCTGGCCCAGATCAGAGCCATGTACACCCAGATGCTCAGAGAGATCTCTGGATACAAACCCAGGACCTTTCCAGTGAGTCTAATTTTATTGCCACTGCTCTACTGCCTGACCAATATAATGAATGTTTAGAGACTGCAATAGCAAAGACTACTTGGGGTCTAATAGTGATAATGAGGAATAGGACATTGCCACACAGTGCTAGAGCCATGTAGCAGGCCTGGGTTCAGACCCTGGGTTTATCTGAGCATGCTAGTGGACATGTCTACATGTGTCTGCACACATCTATGATCCTGGCTGGCTGGGAGCCTGATGATGGAGTGCAGTGTAGCGAGGTCTTGTTGGAGGTACTTCTCTCTCCTCTCTCTCCCTCATGAAAGACAAAAACTAAACTTAAAAAAATAAATAAATAAATAAAACTACTTGGAAGCCATGCCAGTATGGAAAAGCAGTAGACTATATTCAAATGTACCACTGTTTACTAAAATAAAGTATTCCTTTTATAAATCTACTTTATGACTACATACAGTAGTTTATACATATAACATCAAGAGTAAAAACATAGTATATGATATGTGAATGACTTACCTATCCCAAATAGCTCATAATTCATAAGTAAATCTTATGAAAACATATGACAGTTGGCAAGAGGCAAAGATGATATCTTGCAAATATTGTTTCCTTAAAAGCAGGTGGGTGACCCAGCAGCAGTAGTGCAAAGTCCTGCAATGCTGGGAACCACATGGAAGACTTGGGTTTGGTTTCCAGGTCAACCTGTACATTCTGCATGAATTCACCTATGGTGGTCCTGACTGACTGGAAATGACTTGGGTATAAGGAAGGATCACAGAATGACACCCTGTTGGGTGTGTGCTTATCTCTCTCTCTCTCTCTCTCTCTCTATCTATCTCGTAAAGGAAATAAATTAAAAAAAAAAAAAAAAGACAACTGCAGGCCAGTCCTATAGGCTAGCAGTTAACGTTAAGGGAACCAGATCCTGCATAAACAACTGCAGTTAGAAGCCTGGCCCTGGCACCTTGAAAAACAGGACAGGCACATGTGCATGTTTGCCCAGAATCTTGACAGGATGGAAAAAGGGATTGCACTGGAAAGTGCTTTATCTCTCTCTCTCTCTCTCTCTCATATCACTGCCCTCTGGAAACTGTCTCTCTCTCTCTCTCTCTCTCTCTCATATTACTGCCCTCTGGAAACTGAAAAAAAAAATTTAAAAGCAGCTAGAAACTGGGAAAACATTTTAAGTGACAAAAATACACATACAACTTGCAGAACAACTTCCATTTCAGAGAGCAGGGGCGGAAAGGAGAGTGAAAATTACGATCAGAATTTTTGTTACACCTAGCTATAACCACAACATTGTTTGAAAACTAGCAAAAGAGAAAAGTCTACTAAAACTAAGAACTAAGGGTCAGAGAATATGTGAGAGGTGGCAGGGCTAGGGAGTAGCCAAGAGGACTTGATCTAGATAAATCTTTTATCAAGAGTGCATTCACATATTTTATTTAGTGAATGAAAGGGAAAGACATGCTCCAACAGGAATGCGTGGGCACAGTCTTGCATGTTTTAAGGACGTCTTTCCAGTACTTTTTTGCATGGAAACCATGGCTGTAGCTCTCCCCCCTTTACTCTGCAATACTCCAGTCACCTTTATAAAGCCACTGTGGTCTCTACTTTGCCCTGCAAATGCCCACTGTGTGGCTTAGTCAACTCTCTTTGTGCCATAGAATTGTCAGTTTCTTCACTTTCCATTTCACAGTTTGGCACAATTATTTTCTTCCAGAGCCTTTCTTGGAGTTAAAACAATAAAATCATAAGCTATGGGGTGGCCAAAGTTCTCAGGTGTTCCACTGTCTTATCTTACAGCTATGATTTTGCATAGTGTTATTTCCTTCTAGCACATGGTCTATTGTAACTCTAAATTTCTCAAGAACTGAGATAACACCCTGCTAAACCTGCTAATTCTTGCAAAACTTAACATGAACAACAGCATGGCAGGTTATCAGTAAATCGTCAGTTGAGAAAAGTTGATTCCAGCAATGCAGGAAAACCCGGTTAGAAAGCATCTTATCTCATGGTGCTAGAGATATCTGGCTTGAAAAGAATTAAAATGTTAGGAAAATAGCAAATGCTGTTTAAAAAGTAGTTAATAAACCCCTCCCAAAATAAACTGTGGCAAATGAAACCCAGTTAACAATGAAATTCCAGATGTCTTGCAGTGTCTAAGTTACTTGACAAGAATGTTTTCATTATACTCTTCCACGTGTTCCATGTATGTGACATAACTAAGACCAGGAGGTAGTGATTGCTATTGAACTCCAGAGCCAGGATTATAACCCAAACATTCTGGCTCTCATTCAAGAGGGTCTTCACCCACTTCTTACCATCTCTCGTAAGGGCACAAACTCATCAGATCTATAATATTTGGGGAGCAAGAACCACATCTTCAGTTTGGGCACTCTGTGTATCTAAAATGAGAATATAGTTTCAAAGAGCAAAGAGCAACAAAATACCTTAAGTAACTGCTACTTCCAATAGTAAAATTACCAGAAAAAATACAGTGTTTAGCCATCTTGAAAAAGCTCCATTTAGAAGAAGCTCCATTATTTCACTTCTGCCCATAGGCTATGGGGGGTGTGTGGTTAAGTAGCATATAACAAATATTTTTGTTAAGATATACTGCCAAAAAGGAAAGAACCTTTTTTTTTTTAGAGGTTTTTGCTATAGGGTGTGTGCACTCGCCAGAAAGAGAGAGACAGAAACTGAGAAATCACCGCCCAGGAGGGGTGGTCACATTGCAACCCCTTCTCCTCCATTCTCATCTTGGACACGCATGCACATGCGCCCAGCATGAGTTTAAGCCACCGGGTCCGGGACTCAAACCATGATCGACTACATGGGAGTCCAGCAACATAGCCATTATGCTAACTGTTGGTCCCAAGGCAAGAACTTTTTAACATTATTGAAGCACCTTCCATTTAACGAATCATATTTTATACAATTCTTATACTTTACAAAAACATTTTGTGCATACAACTACAAAGAAATTTACAAACATTGCCAAGCAAACTTGGATGGAAAATTAAAGACTTTTTTTTTCTTTACTGAAATATGATAATTATTTTTTAGTTAGGAAAAAATAACTACCTTCTCGGTTGTAACCTATTCATAACGATTTATGATTCTGTATAAGATTTAATCATCAATGTTCAATTATATTGAAGAAGAGAATAAATAAACAATTTTCTTAAAAGATAGTACATTTCCAGTTCTTTTTATTATCCCATTACCTTCCCTCTCCTGAAAACTTAGTTGTGAATCATTGAGTCTCTTTTAGTGGCTTCATAGGTGTGATGTCAGGAAATTCTGGGAGGTTTAGTGTAGATAGTTAAGTTATCTGATTCATATAAGTTTGCCTCTGCTCTCAAGAGAACTAGAGTGGAGAACTCAGGTGCAAGAGCTTCAGAAGAGGCATTAACTGCAGAGCCCCCATGGAATTGCTCTTTTAACTTTCCTTCTCAGGGGGTATTAATATTCTATGTGTTTTTAATGTCCCAGATAGCTTTCAGAGTTTTTTGTTTGCTTTGTACCAAATAAAAGACAATAATTTCATCTTACTTCATGGTCATTTGGGTTTTATTCTTGGAAGACACAGTACCAACTCTTCTGTATGCTAAAAATGCATAGACATAGGGACCAGCAGTTGGCATAATGGCTATGTCTCTGGACTCCCATGTAGTTGACCGCAGTTCGAGTCCCAGACCCGGTGACTTAAACTCACGCCGGGAGTGTGTGCATGTGTGCCCAAGATCCAGAGGGGAGAATGAAGGGGAAGGGATTGCAGCATGGTCATCCCCCCCAGGGGGGTGATTTCTCGCTTCATGTCTCTCTGTCTCTCTGACTTTCTGCAGAGTGCATGCACCCTATAGCAAAAACCTCTCAAAAACAAATGCACAGACATATAAGCTGAATTAAATGCTGGGCTATATTCAACATCAAAATAATTGTCTGCATCATAAAAAGTTTCTATTTACACTTCAAATAAGAAGTGCTCAAATGGAAGGAAAGTATTTACTGTTGTTTCAGTGGCTTGTACTATAATAGTTTGACTAAAACACCTAATTTAAAGAGGGGGGAGAACAGTGTCACTAATCTTAAAAACAAGAACACTGAAGAAAAGGCGAGACAGCTGGGTTCTAGTCCTGGTTCCTTATTGAATTGTATATAATCAAAGCATAAATACACAAACACAACATACAACCCAAATAGGTGTACAGCATTCAGATACGAAGCAAAGGGGAGTGTCCATTCACACACATAGTAGCTTTAAACTGGATATAATCCAGTTTAAATCACTCTTCTCAGGCTGTTTTCTCATCTATAACTTCCTATCAAATTCTAGGTGGGGAGGTAGGTCATTTTATTAACTCTGAGAAATGAAAACAGAATGAATGATGTAGACAGTAAGTACACAGAAGGTTTCTCTATTACACTCACCGGCAAACAAGAATGACACTAAAAAGTACCATGCAGAGACGTGGGGGCCATCACCTATTTTAATGAAAATGTAATAACTGAGCGGAATATTGCAGAGGGGCTATTTGAGTGAGACTAAAAAATGAGTAAGATTCCAGCAAAAAGAGAGACAACAGTCTTAAGACACCTCACGGCTTATAGGGTTCCAAATTTTTATTTCCTCTCTAAGTACAATCATAAACCAAAGCCATCGCAAACATCATCATTCCCTCTGGAACGCTTTCTGTTATCAGTCAGCATTTTTAGATAGTTAAAATCTCAAGGGAGCTTGATTCTGGAAAGTAAATCTTCTACAACAGCCTAACCCAGAAACCTTTCTAAAAATACACTCCCCCAAAGTAATTTTTTCATATGGCCACACACTGACCCTTAGGTTCTGTTCCTGCATCTAACATGACCACAGTAGTCTTGACAACCAAAGTAATGTTCCCTCATCTTTCAAACCGTACAAGAGAACAATGAGATTGAACACATCTGAAGCTGCTATGTGTGTGAATGGACACCCCTTTGCTTCGTATCTGAATGCTGTACATCTATTTGGGTTGTATGTTGTGTTTGTGTATTTATGCTTTGATTCTTAGCAACTTCTCATGTTATGGAATTGATTTACATTAAACACAAACTGTAAATAAAGAGAAATGAATAGCTGAAAAAATTTATATGTCTAGATATTAAGGAAAAATGAATGATTAATTCAAAACACATTTTGGGAGTAGATATTTGACATTTATTAAACATCAGAACATCAAATAGCAGTACAAAATACACATAAGCCTAAGAAAGAAAAGAAGGCACTGAATAAAATTCTACCACTAAAATAGAAAGTTGTCAATTGCTGTGATTAAGACGATACATTCACCACAATTTACCTGGACTCCACGGCCTCAGTTAACAGTTTTTCATTTCTTTTATTTAAAAACATATTTAATCTCACAATTGTAAATGATAGTAAAGGATTAACTCTCAGCTAACAATAAACAATACCTTATAAAGTATGGATTTTTAAAACTGCGATTGTCATATTTACTTACCCGTAATTTTCAGCTATTGATGTTTCAAGATACGTTTGATAAGACACTGAGGGACAAAAATTGAATTGAAATACCACACAAAGTTTGTGTATGTTGAATGAGGTGAGCAGTCCACATGCTTAGCTTGCGTGTTCATCCCTCTTTAAAACAAAACAAAACAAAAAATGATCAGAGGGCATGTGCTCACCAGAGATACAGAAAGAGACAGGCACACACACTTGGTGCATTTTCAAGCATCAGGGACCAGGATTCAAACCACAAGTGGTCACGCGAGATCCAGCTCCCTTAACCACTAGGCTTTGGGACCAGCCTATGATCCCTTTCTAATAGTAGAAACATTTTTGGGTCTTCTCTTTCCCAGCTTTTTTCTTCTTCTTTTTCTTTTTTTACTCAAGTCTTAGAAACCTTAGAAAGCCTTCCATGTAAGCCAAAATAATGCATGTGCACACATACATACTTTAAGAAACTCTATTCTTCTCAGTTCCAGTCCTTTCCGTTTATTTCAGTCATACAGAATAAATCTATTCAGCTTCTTTTTGAGTAAACAAATTGGTACTCTGGAAATGTGAGCTGAAAATTTTACCTAAAAAAATGTACTTCAGTGCTCTGCGAAACCAGGGATAGAAGAAACCATATATTAAGGGATTACATGTGGAGTTAAAATAGCCAAACCATGTCAAGGCATCAAACAGAACCACAGGAGTAGAAAAATTCAAAAAGGGATCTAACAAAATTGTAAAAAAACAGGGAAACCAACATAGTAAGAAAACACCCATCACGATTCCTAAAGTTTTGGCTGCTTTTTTGTCTTTCCGCATTTGATTATTTTGATGTTCTGGCAAGGTATTGATTGCACGAGCATGTTTTCTGGAAACTGCAAAGATTTTGCCATAAATTCCCACCATCATGGACCCAGGAGTGAAGAAACCTGCCATAAACAATGTGGTCCCCCAGAGCTTGTTGAACATCACTGGACAGGAACTGGAACAAGCCACCAAGATATCATAGCCTTCTATGCCATCTGCATAGGCCTCTGAGAAGACGACCCCAAATGCAAATGCCCCAGGGACTGACCAGCAGAGAAGCAGCAACCGTCTAATGACTGAATTTGTCATTTTGGTGGAATAACGTAAAGGGTCACAGATAGCATAAAATCTGTCGATGGCCACTGAGCAAAGATGGAAGATGGACGTGACACTAAGCATCAGATCAAAACTGTAGTGAATCTTACAAAACGTAAGCCCAAAATACCAGCAATTCTCCACAGATCTGATCATACTATACGGCATGATGGTGAACCCCAGGAGAAAATCGGTGACTGCCATAGAGAGGATGAGGAAGTTGGTCGGTGTGTGGAGCTGCTTGAAGTAGGAAATGGAAATTATCATGGCGAGGTTGCCAAACACTGTGATGAATATGGCTCCCGCCATAAAAAAAGACAAGGCGGGGTTCCAAACCACTGTGATGAATAGGCCCCCTGCCATAAATGAGTACATAGCAGTGCGGATACCCAGTGACCTTTCACTTTCTGGGCAAGATCTGTTTCCATACTCAGAGCAGTTGAATGTTTCCTTCAGAAAAGGAAGAACACATGAAATGTTAAGAATATGTATTGCATATTCTGTGTATTATATATGCATTCAAGAAAGACATAGAAGACTCAAGGAAGTTAATTATGCTGAAATATTATTAACAAGATTTCCCACTTAATGTATCCAAACCTTTGTTTGTAATTTCACAGAATTCTAGTCAAGTGCATTATTTACTTTGTATGGTCATTTCAAATTACATCACCAACAGTTCATTAATTTATGCCGAGATCTTATCTTTAAATTAAGAAAGAGGCAGAAATGGAGAAGAGAAAGGAGAAGAAAGGAAGAGGAGGAGTAGGGAGAAGAGGAAGAGGAGAAAGAGAAAAAGCAGAACAAGATTATTATTAAACTAACCACAACTGACCCTCCTTACATGCCTAGGAAAAAGAGACATGACACAATACATGTACTTCTTCAAGTGAGTCTGGAATACATAGTCAGATTTTGATTGGGATCTATTGCCTTGAGGAACAAGGAAGTTATTTTTTGAGAATAGTTTTGTTCATGTGTTCTAGTATATTTTCTGTACTTTGCCTTTTCTCATGCTAAGGTTGTTTCAAGAGAAGACTCACTTAACGATCCCCAGTTATGAGACAGAGGTTGTAATTGTTTTGAGACTTTTTTTTTTTTTTTTGAGAGATTTTCACTGTAGGGCGCGTGCGCTTGCCAGCCAGACAGACAGAGACATAGAGACAGAAAGCAAGAAATCACCCCCCAGGGGGGATGGTCACGCCGCAATCCCTTCTCCTCCATTTTCCTCTCAGGATCTTGGGCATGCACGCAGGCGTGAGTTTTAAGCCACCGGGTCCAGGACACGAACCGCGGTCGACTACGTGGGAGTCCAGCGACATAGCCATTACGCTAACTGCTGGTTCCCGAGACTTTTTTTTTTTTAAGAGAGGTTTTCGCTATAGGGCGCGTGGGCTCGCCAGACAGACAGAGACATAGAGACAGAAAGCGACAAATCACCCCCCCAGGGGGGATGGCCACATCGCAATCCCTTCTCCTCCATTCTCCTCTCGGGATCTTGGGCATGCACGCACACGCGCCCAGCGTGAGTTTTAAGCCACCGGGTCCGGGACATGAACAGCGGTTGACTACGTGGGAGTTCAGCGACATAGCCATTATGCTAACTGCTGGTCCCTGTTTTGAAACTTTTTAAAAGTAAGTCTCAGTAATCTCTAAAATACAATAGAGAAAATAGGGAGTTGAAAAGATAAAGTGAGAGAAGAAATGGTTTCTAGCTTAGTTATTATTCTAAAGGTGATATCCTTAGTCAATAAATAGTTAAAAGAAATTTCCTGGTTTGTTGATAAATTATGGTAGTGATGTTTTTTAAATATTAAAGTAATTTTGTTAGCTACAAGAGAGTGAGTACAGATGTGATATTAGGCACTTTTCCCAGTTGATGCCTAATAGTGTGTCCAAGGCAATTTTATTCTTCTATTTTTTTTAAGAAATTTTTGCTATAGGCTGCATGCACTCACCAGAAAGACAGAGACAGAGAGACAGAAAGCAAGAAATCACCCCCCAGGGGGGATGGCCATGCCGCAATCCCTTCTCCTCCATTTTCCTCTCGGGATCTTGGGCACGCACGCACACGTGCACAGTGTGAGTTTAAACCACAGTCAACAACATGGGAGTCCAGCAACATAGCCATTACACCAACTGCTGGTCCCAATTTTATTCTTATGCTTCGTACTCTGATGTTCTATACCTACCTGTAGATTACTAATGGCTTAAGTGGGTGACGTCCCACATCCTCATGTATTAGCAGTGGAACCAAACATGAAATGAGCCATCTTTCTATCTCTGCGACCTGGATGATTACACACCACAACATAGGAATACTCTTTGACTGTGTCTGAGGTCTCTGCCAAGCCAAACCCTAAATGTTGTTTATAGAAACAACAGATTTAGTTCCTGAAAGATGGTTTTATCCCATCACTTATTTTATTTTATTTATTTTAATTTGACCAGAGGAGGACAGAGTGAGTGAGAGAGAGGAAAGAGAAAGTGAGAAATCAAGCCGCCAGATCCGGGACCCAAACCGTGGTTGGCCATGTGGGAGTCCAATGTCCTTAACCACCATGCCACATGCCAGCCCCCTTATCCCAACATTTCTATAAGTGTACAACTGATTTTCAAGCTATGTTAATTTTTCACCTTCTAGAATAAGGATTTCTAATATGCACAGACCATATCTCTCCTGTTGGTCCTAACATTCTCGAAGGAAAAGAGTAGGAGGAAACAATAGAGGCCAGGAATTCCACCTATGCCCCCAAGCACATACACCCCTTGGTACCAAGTGTTGTATGTGTGATTTGAAACTGGACCCTAATCATCTTTTAAAATTTGTTTATTTATTTATTTATTTCCCTGAGAAAGACAGAAAGATAGGCACTGCTGATCGGGTCCCCATATGCAATCCACTGTCAGTCTCAGCTGCCCAGGATCATGGGCACATCCGCACCTGCCTGACAGCTCAGAGAGGTCCAGGGTTGCCAACTCAGGACCCTTCCCATGTGGGGCCAGTTGTGTTACCACTGCACCATTGCCTAGCCCTTGGTAGCAAAATTTTCAGCTACTCATCATTCCCTGTTAGCTACCTGCTGACCAGTTAAATATCACTGCAGAAGAAAATACTAGGTGGAAGTCGGTATTAAGGGGCGAGGAAGAGGAGATTTTTATCACCTTCAGCACGCTCTTAAAAAGCATGGGTGTGCCAAAGAAAATTTGGTTTGCTTTTAAATCATTTTACTTCTTAGAAAGTAAAGCGCAAAGAAATAGCAATTTTAGTTTAATGAAAACAGTGCACACACATAACACTCTTATGCTGAAGGCAACTCTAGTACATTTTATTATTTAATTGCAAACTTCTTTGTGTTCCTGACCTAGTGGCTTTGATATTATTAATCATTCGACCATCTTCCTTTTTAAGAATCCGTACTAAGCCTCAAATCTTAGGAAACAAAGCTTAACTTCTTTCCTTTTTAACAGTCAAGATTAGCCACATCATTTGATACCTAGGTTTATATTTGCATTCCTCTTACACCTGCCACAGAGCAGGGCGGAGCACATTAAATGACTGTTTAATGAATTCATCAAACAAAACTTTATTCCTATTTGAACATGCTCATTCTCCAAAGCATACTTAGTATATTTCTTGCATGTGACATTTATCATCAGTTTATAACTTTCAAAACCATACTTTACAGATTGCTCATCTTTGGACAGCTAATGTAAAAACAATACATAAAAGCAGTATTTTAAAGGCTATATTTTTCAGAGTCACTTTTTCTATTTTGTAAAACCTGTTATGTAAGTTCATATAGGTACTCACACTGCAACAGAGTTAAAAGGGAAGTCTGACATTTTCTCCACTACTATTATGTTTCTAAAAGAAGCTCAGACAAAAATGAAAGGTTTGGAACGTATATTTAGCTTATGAATAAATAGCATGTCTGAACTTTATTCTACGGAACTCATAAAATTAATGTGTTTGTATTTCCTTGAGAAAGTGATTAAACTGTAGGATAATGACCACAATGATAAAGGATTTTCTGATTTTTCTAATATGATCTCACTTCTTTTAACTTTGTCATTAAATTGGATTAGGGCTTCATAATTAAATATTCATCTGCTTTAATAACCACTTTTGGGACCAGCACGTGGCATAATGGTTACATCGCTGAACTCGCATGTAGTCAACCGCGGTTCAAGTCTTGGATGCAGCAGCTTAAAACTCATGCCAGGAGCATGTGCATGCATGCCCAAGATCCCAGGAGTCGAATGGAAGAGAAGGGATTGTGGTATGGGCATCCCCCAAAGGGGTGATTTCTCACTTTCTGTCTCTCTGCTTCTCTCTGTCTCTCTGGCAAGGGCATACGCTATAACAAAATCTCTCTATAAATAAATAAAAATAATCATTTTTGAGGGAATTTACTATGTCCTTCTTCCTGCTAATCATTTTTCCACTTTTTTATTTCAGACATTTTTGCCTTAGGGTGTGTACACTCACCAGAGAAAGAAAGACAGAGATATGAAAAAGAAAGTGAGAAATCACTCCCCCAAGGGGAGATGGCCACAATGCCTTCTCCTCCATTCTCCTCCTGGGGTCTTGGGCACACATGCACACACACCCAGCAGGAGTTTCAAGCCACCGGCTCTAGGTCTCAAACTGCAGTGGCCCATGTGGGAGTCCAGAGATGTAACCATTACACCATCTGCTGGCACCTATTTCTGCTTTCTTACTTTGCTCTTACCAGACCTATTGATTTCTTTCAGCTTTCCAATTTTTATCAAATATTTAAGGATACTGAACCTTAATCTTCATGTATTAAAATTTCATGTATATTAAATAATACACAGGAACAAACTTAGCATAACATCTCATATAAATAAATATTATGAAAGGCTATTTTTCTTGCGATTTTTCTTCCTTTTTCCCTTCTGCCCTCATTCCCCTCCTCCCTCCCTTCCTACCTTCCTTCATTCCTTCCTTGTAGAAAATAAATACCACATTCAAGAATACATTTGACCAGAAAAGATTTCTTTTAAGAAACAGAAATGAGATTGTGAGTAAAAAAGCCAGGTAACTTAACTTTCCACGTCTCCTAAGTGAACTTCTGTAATAAATACTTTAGTCACTTGTGAAGAGATAACTCTTTCTAGGATTCTAAATATCCTTTCTAGAGATGTGTTGCATTGCCAAAAGGCAGCACACTGCCCTGATCGTACATTCAAGTGGCTGACTTTTGCTACAAATTCATACTCAGTCCTGCACTGTTCCCCACCATGCACCTTCCTACACTACACTTTCTCTCTGAATAACCAAAATACAAAAAGGAAAAAAAAATCAATGCAGCAGAATGCTACTGCATTATTAGGGTGACTATTTACTTCTTCTGAAAACCTGAAGGAAGAGAAAACACAGATCTTTCTTTCCTAATCCTTTTTCCACATACCTGTGGTACTGCAGAAGAGTCCATCAACTCCTTATGGAAGGAACTTTGTTTCTATTCTATCTACATGAAAGTTTATGTGGAACTAGAAAACCTGAACTATATAACCTGTGCTGATTTATATCTTAACGATTAGTCTCAAGAGAATAGGATCTGAAAAGGGGGGGGGGGGGATCTAAAAACACAACCTTGCTATTCTAAAGTTTAACAGCCTAAATGAGCCTAAACCAGTCCTCTATCCCCTCAGGAGTCTCTGTTTACCTAAGTGCTTATCACTTGAGCATAGAAGGATCTAGTACGCTATTACAGAAAGGCTATAAATGCAAATCTGAATGGTTGAGTTATGGGTGGCCCTAGGTAACTTGATCCCAACCACACAAGTCCAAGAGAAAAGTGGGTATATCTCCTTCATCACTTCAGGAAGATCTGAGAGGGCACACTCCATGTCTCGTCTCACACTCCAGTCACTAAGAAGCAGCCTTGCTGTCCTTCACTTTTTCTTTTTCCCTCCATATAACTGTCACTGAAAGAATATATCTCATCAACTCTCTTAGACCTAGAGATAGTAGGAATAGTTATTCTTTCTTTAAATAGCTCACACAATTATTCCAAACTTTTTTTTTTCAGTTGCTACTGGTTTAATTCTATTCATATGGCTGAAGGCTTACTTTTTGTGTTCTTTTAAAAAATGAAAGTTCATTTTGCCCTGATAGGACAGGAGAGATAAGCCATATCCCAGAGGTGTATTAAATATAACACTGTCACTAGAAGGTACTGGAGTCCTGCTTGAATTGAAATTATGGCTACTCTGGGATCTTAGTCCCCTTGAATCAAGGACAGTACATTGGAGTCTAACTCGTGCAGTCAGAAGCAGAGAACCGAGCTTTGATGGACTTATGTTTGCTATAATGCTCTCCTGTTACCCTCATGAAATTCTTAATTTTCTTTTTTTTAACTAGAGGGAATATGTACTCACCAGAGTACAGTGTGTGTAGAGAGGGGAGAGCACCCTCCCCCCCAAGGAATGTTTATGCCATAATCCCTTCTCCTCTATCACTCTCTTCTGAGATTTTGGACATGCACACACATGCACCCATCGTTCTCAAATCACTGGGTCCAGGACTCGAGCCACAGTCAGCCATGTGAATCTAGCCATCTCAACCCCCAGGTCATGGAACCAGTCTCTTCCTAATTTCCAAACAAGGGACTTTGCGTTTTCATTTTGCATGAGGCCTCACCAAATATGTAGCTGATCTTGGCTCAACCTCTTTCACTAATTCTTATTCAAGACAAAGATGAACCAAAAAGCTCTTCCCATTTCAGAGCATATCCATGTCATGTATTATGATATGAGAAACTGTATTTGAAAGTATTCTTAAATCTTTACAAGTGTTAGCATAATTATTTCCCAATATGATAGAACTCAACTTTAATAGTTAATATAAGACATTACTGCTCAAAAGTTGCCAGCAATGTTTTCAAAAGTCTATATATTTTTTTTCTTACAGAGAGAAAAAGAGAAAAAAACACATTCAACAGGTTTCACATGGCAGTCCGTCCCCAACCTCCTGAGCCAGCTAGGAGCACAGGCAGGTGCATACTCAGGTCCCCCAGCAAGTGAACCCCAATCTTCCCCCTGGCTTCAGCAGCATGGAGCAGTGCACCATCACTGTTCTACTGCAGCTGGGCTAGAAGTTGCCAGCATCCTCCACCTCTTCTGGGAAATACTCTCAATCATTTTGGACAAACCTCATTAGTTTTGTAAAGAATGACCTAAGATCCCCAGCAACCCAGGGGCCGGATGTGGCACAGTGGTAAAATGCCGTGCTCTGCAATGCAGACCCACGTGGGAAGGTTACTGATCAGGAGGCCTGCCTGGGTATACTGGGCACACATATGCTCATATTCACATGGCTAAGGCTGGGGGTGAATTGTGGTATTTGGACCTCTCCGGGGTGCTCTCTCCCTTTCTGTCTCTCTCACTCATGGAATAAATAAATAAGCTAAAAAAAAAAAGTCAAAAAATTACTTAAGCATTCTCAATTATAATGTAGATAGAGATGAATACCAGGAAAAGGTCAGAAGTTAAAATATTTATTGTTAAAGGGCTCAGGATTTATAAGGGACAAAGGGACCAAGTTTTCTCTCCTTCCCTTTTTGAGTTCGCTGCAATTAGAATACATAAAAGAGACTGAAATATACCAATTTAGGACAGCTGGAAAGACAGCACATGAGGGCTTTCCCGTGAGGACAGACCAGGATGGAGGGCACACAGAATCAATGGTGCAGAATCGAAACCAAAGCCTGGAGACAATGTATTGTTAGACCGTAGCAAAGTCTTATATACTCGCACACACATACACACACATATATGTTATAAGACAGTCAATTTAATTGAGTGGAGTTGTAATTGAGCAAATCTTAGCACGATTTGAATTGCGGAGGTTTTGTTTGTTTGTTTTTTGAGAGAGGTTTTTTTTGCCATAGGGCATGTGCTCACCAGAAAGACAGAGAGAGACAGAAAGTGAGAAATCATCCCCGGGGGGGATGGCCATACCGCAATCCCTTCTCCTCCACTCGGGATCTTGGGCATGCACGCACACACCCGGCATGAGTTTAAGTCACCAGGTCCAGGACTTGAACCACGGTCGACTACATGGGAGTCCAGGGACATAGCCATTACGCTAATTACTGGTCTCTGAATTGGGGAGTTTGCAGACCAACTTCTAAGCAATTCCGGCTAGCCTTATGGCCAACTCAGTATTTCAAGTTCTGGAAAGGGGAATGAGATATAAAAAAATGAAAGTGAAGGAATGAGGTAGAGAAATAATTGGTTACAGGTCGGTAGTAGACTTCAGAAACAACCTAAGGGGTGGGCTTTCTGTGTCTGACTGAAGTGTAGCTAGTGTGATTGGCTGTAACTTGGCAACCCCTCTGGAAAGCAGCCTAATATGTACAATTTCGGCTTATCCATAGAAATCCAAGCATAGGAGTAGAACGGCTGTTTTAGACCAAAATAGTTTTTGGCTATATAGTCTAGTGTATACTTTTTATTTACATATTTTAAGTTTATATATACAAAGTTTATATGTTCATTTGTTTTTATACATATCTCGTGTGTTTATATATTTAAGTATATTTATTTTTCAATGAGCTAGAGAGAGAAAGGAAAGAGACAGTCACTTCCAACAGGGTCTTCATATTTCGATCTATGCCTTGCTTTAGCCTGTTCTGGATCATGGGCATGCATAGACCTAGTATGTTCAGGGAGGTCTCTGGCCACAAACTTGGAACCTTCCCATGTAGGTCAGCTTCACAGAGCACTTAACATTGCCACTGCACCACTGTCTGGCCCCTATATTTTTTCCTTTACAGGAATGACTACTAATGTTATTTTAGTGGAGTCATTTGTCTTTCTGTGGTTGAGTTGTATATTTTCTTTTTGCAATCTGGATATTAGTTTTGCTTCTTTGCCTATCTGGTAATTCTTGATTGAGTATCAGACACTGTGAATTTACCTTGTTGGATAGTGGATATTTTTTCACTTCTTTAAATATTCTTGAGATTTCTTTTGGGTTATAATTAAGTAACTTGGAAAAACAATCCTTTCTGCTTGCCTTCAAGAGTGGTTAGGAAGTGCAATGGTTTAAATGTGTCCCCTCCAAAACATTCAGATATTGCTCATGTGATAGTGATAAGAGGTTGGGCCTTTAAGGGGCATTTAGGCCCACAAGCGTTTCTTCCTTATGAATGGGATGAAGACTTAGAAAGAGGCTTCCTGCAGTATTTGATTAGCTTGCTTTTCAGCTCTCCCACCATGTTAGGGCACAGCACTCCTTCCCTCTGTAGGATGCAGCCCTCTCCAGACCCTGAACCCACCAGCACCTTTATCTTAAACTTTACAGCCTCCATAGCTATGAGAAAATACATTTGTTCTTTATAAATTACCATGTCTATGCTGTTTTATTATACTGGCACAAACAGATTAGGACAGGCAAGATCGGAGCAGGCTTTAGGAATAACTTGGATTCACTACTTTAAGCAAAAACTTTCTGGGTAATTAACCTGAAGACTAGAGAGCACCCTCTGTGAACTCTGGAGTGCTCTGTGTAGCTTTCTCCTCTCCAGTACTCTGTCCTGTGAAATACAACCGCCTTTACATTCTCGTAGAGACTTCTAAGCTCACTTATATCCATTGACTGCAGCTAACAAACTTCAGATAGTCAGCTGTGGTAATGGATTCACCCATGTGTATCCCTTCTCTCAGAGATTACTGACCTTCACTGCCCGATGTCCAATGTCTAAAGATTGCTGTTTCATACACATAGCCCACTATATTTTTGTTTGTTTGTTTGTTTGTTTTGCGATAGGGTGCATGCGCTCACCAGACAGACAGAGAGAGACAGAGACAGAAAGCGAGAAATCACACCCCCCCCCCCAGGGGAGATGGCCACGCTGCAATCCCTTCTCCTCCATTCTCCTCTCGGGATCTTGGGCATGCACGCCCACGCACCTGGTGTGAGTTTTAAGCCACCAGGTCCGGGACACGAACCGCGGTCGACTACATGGGAGTCCAGCGACATAGCCATTACGCTAACTGCTGGTCCCACATAGCCCACTACTTCAGTTATGTCAGGCCAGAGGGTAAATCTTGTCTTTATTTTTCCATCTTGCCAGGCAGAAGACGTCCACTCAAGTGCCCTTTGGAAGGCAGACATGAAATGAACTTTTTCCTACTACATTCTTCTCACTGGTAAATAGAATTGTGGCTATGTAAAGCTTTTGTGTATCAATATTTCAATTTCTTTTCTTTGGATTTCTGTGTGAGGAGACCCAGTGGACATGGCTGGCTGTGGCAGCAAAAGCTCTTTGACCCCAGTTTCTTGGTCCCAGGTTATGGTCACTGTCATGTGGTGACAAATTCAATAATTTCACTGAGGTATCAGAGGTAGTAGCCCAATGAACCCTATCTCCACTGGGAGTCGATTGTCAAGTCCATTGTCAAACCTGTGTACTAATCACGTTTTTTTATTTTTTTAATTTCTGTATATTACAATGCTCTGGCATTTTGAATACATTGCTACCCAGAAAAAGCCTGCACCTCCAGGACAAGCTGATTCCTAAACACAGCAAATGATTGCCTTGGAGATCATCTATTGCACATAAACCAACAAACCCAAGCCCATATCCACAACCTTTATCTAACTCTTATCTACCAAGTCAGTATTTTTCTCTGCTCTAAGTCACCACAGGACCAGGTTCTGAACAACCAGAGACCACTTGCACTATGCAAATGCTTTTGAAATGGTTCGAAGTAGCCAATTCTGAACTGTTTACCCTGCCATACCTTGCCTTTCCCATGGCAACCACAATAAAGGCTTTTGCTCAAGATTTTCCCTCAAGAAAAAAAAAAAGTCTTTTGAACAAGACTCTAATCCTAAGGACAAGATTTAAGAATAACAGCTCTGTCGTGAATGTAAATGTAATGAACACTGCTCCCTGGGGCCAGAAAGTGGCATAGTGGTTAAGGCACTGGACTCCCACACAGTGAACCATGGTTTGAGTCCTGGACCTGGTGGCTTGAAAATCACTTTGGGCTCACATGCATACATACCCAAAATATCCAGGAGGAAAGTGGAGGAGAAGGGATAGTAAAGTGGTTATTTTCCCTGAGGGTGTGATTTCTCACTTTCCCTATTTCTCTCTGTCTCTGGCAAGCATACATGTCCTATGTCATAAACCTTGAAAGAAAAAAAACAGAAAGGAGAAAGAGAAAAAGAAAGAAAGAGAAAGAAAAGGAAGGCAGACAGGAAGGAAGGAAGGGAAAAAAAAGAAAGAAAGAAAAAGGAGGAAAGAAGGGAGAAGAAAGCAGGAAGAAAGAAAGAAGAAAAGAAAGATCAAAGAAAAAAGGAGATAAAGAAAAAGAAAGAAGATAGAAAAAGAAATAAAGGGAAAGAAGGAAGAGAAAGAAAGAAGAAAGAGAAAGAAAGAAAGAAAGAAAGAAAGAAAGAAAGAAAGAAAGAAAGAAAGAAAGAAAGAAAGAAAGAGAAAGAGAAAAAACTTCAGCTCCCCTCAGGGCCCCACATCTCTACCTACAGACTGGCATCTTCAGATTTGGTGACCACCATTTTTTTCTCTCTTTCATTTTTTTTTTTAAAGAGAAAAAGGAAAGTTTATTGAGAGAAAGAGTGCCCAGGGTTCTGAAGCCACAGATGCTTCAGCCCACTCTATCAAGTAGACTGATGCATTTATATGGGAGGGGAGGAGGGGAGGGCCACAAGAATGGCAGGTACTTTGATTAGCTTACTTGTCACTGTGACCTTATCCGCCCCTCTATGGGTGTCAGCTACCAGTAAGGGAGGGCTCTGACTGGAGGATTCTGGCCAAAGGTCACCTAATTCCAAATTTGTTTAAAGCTTTTGGACCAGCACATGGGATAATGGCTACATTACTGGGCTCCCATGTAGTTGACCACTGTTTGAGTTCAGACCCGGTGGCTTAAACTCATGCTGTCCACATGTACATTCGTGCCCAAGATCCCAAGCGGAGGATAAGATCCCAAGAGGAGAATGGAGGAGAAGGGACTGCACTGTGGCCATCCCTGTCAGGGGGTGATTTTTCGCTTTCTGTCTCTGTCTCCTTGGTGAGTGCACGCGCCCTATAGCAAAAATCTCTCCAAAATAAACAAATAAATAAATAAAGCTTCACAAATATCACAGTGCTGGGCCAGGCCCTTAGCACAGCATAAACCCTGTGCATGGAGAACTGATTCCCATGTGGCTGACTACAGTTTGAATCCAGACCCCAGGAGCTTGAAACACATGCCAACACGTACCCACAGCCCAAACTCTTGATGGGATGTTTTTCTGTTCAACTAAATCCAGCTGTTTCATCTTGCAGTGTGAAACAAGACTCAGAGGTTAAAGAAGGAGTTTATTTCTTTTTTTTTTTTTTTGGAGAGATTTTCACTGTAGGGCGCGTGCGCTCGCCAGACAGACAGAGAGAGACATAGAGACAGAAAACGAGAAATCACCCCCCAGGGGGGATGGTCACGCCGCAATCCCTTCTCCTCCATTCTCCTCTTGGGATCTTGGGCACGCACACACACGCGCCCAGTGTGAGTTTTTTAAGCCACTGAGTCCGGGACACGAACCGCGGTCGACTATGTGGGAGTCCAGCGACATAGCCATTACGCTAACTGCTGGTTCCCAAGAAGGAGTTTATTTCTGTAACTAGTTAGAGGGAGAATCAGCAAGTACCAGCAAACTCTCCAAAAGTTCAACATGTTCTCAGTATTTGTAGATACAGGGTATAAGCACGTGCAAAACATTTCACTACAGTCAGAATCGATCTCCTTCCCCTGAGCAATTATCTTGATTCCTATTTTACTCCAAATAACCATTTTTCATTTTTCATCAGCATTCATCTAATAGAACTCCTCATGACTCAGCACTTCATCAGATTGTTCTTATTAGAAGTTCTTTTTTTTTTTAATGTTTTTGCCATAGTGCACATGTGCTTGCCAGAAAGAAACAAAAACAGTGAAAAGGAAAATGAGAAATCACACCACCACCCCCAAAATTAAAAAAAAAAAAAAAAAAAACAGGTGTGGCCACACACTGCAATCCCTTCTGTTACATTCTCTTCCTGGGATTTTGGGCATGTATGTTCACATGCCTGGAATGAGTCTTAAGCTACCAGATGTGGGACTTGAACTGCCGTTGACCATGTGGGAGTCCAGTGCCTTAACCACTATACCACCTGCTGACCCATAGAGGACTTTCTTAATTTAAAAATGGCTACAGTCCTGCTAAACCTTAAGCTGATTTGCCTTTGCTTTAGTATAAAGATATGGAAGAAAAAGGATTGTGGTATGACCATGCCCTTTTGGGGAAGGAGTGATTTCTCTCTCCCTCTGGTGAGCACACATGCCCTCCAGCAGATAAAAAAAAATTAAATAAGTACAAATATCACATTGCCTTAGAAACTATAGCTTCATACTTATGCTTCTTATGTAATAAAGCAAATCCTTTACCTCTTCCTCGTTTCCCTCCTCCTCGTTTAAGTATCTTGGCTATTTTTTGTCTATTAAACATCTATATTAATTAGCTCTCTAAGTTCCATAAAAAGTACATTGGGGGCAGTCGGACAGTGTGGTGGTTAAGGTGACTAAATCCCACATGTCCGACTATGTAGCTTGAATTCTGGATCAGGTCAGGCTCATATGTTTACATGCCCATAATCCCAAGAGAAGAATGGAGGAAAAGGGATTGCCATCCCAGTGGGGAGTGCTTTCTCATTTTCCTTCTCCCTCTCTCTCTCTCTCTCTTCTCTCTCTCTCGCAAGCGCATGTATCCTATAGCAAATTTAAAAATAACAACATGAAAAAAACTGCACTGAAATTTGGGCAGATAGCATTAATACCTCATAAAATAACGTTAATACCTCCATAAACTTGGATTGGCTCCACATTTATTTGTGGTTTTTTATTTGTTTTGGACAGAGATTTTTGCTTTTAGGGCATGTGTGCTCACCAGAGAGAGAGAGACAGACAGAGAGAAAGAAAGAGAGAAATCACTTTGAAGTTTGGGGGGATGGCCTTGCTATAGTCCCTTCTCCTCCATTCTCTTGTGATTTGGGGCATGCATTCACACATGTCTAGCATGATTTCAAGTTGCTGGGTCTGGGACTCCAATGCCAGTCAGCCACGTGGGAGTTCAACATCTTAACCACTACGCCACCTGCTGGCTGGCCCCACTTGGTCTTCTTTAATGTTCTTCAGTAAATTATCTCATAAATAGTCCTTGCACATATTATATTTTAGTATTTTTATCCTAGATACCTCATAATTTTTATTTTTGTATTTTTAAAATTATTTTCTGTTTATGTATTACTGATACAGATGTTCAATTGGGTTTTTAAAAATGCATTTTATTGTGTGTATTTGAGGTTTACAACTTGAGGTTATGAGATACATATAGGTAGTAAAATGGTTATAAGAGAGAAACAAATTAACATATGTTTATCTCAAATAGTTGGTTTTTCATATGACAAGAGCAGCTAACACTTATTTAACAAAAATATTTAATACAATAAAATCATATTAACTTTCATTCCGTCATTCATTAGATCTCTAGATTTCTCTGTCCTACATGTTTGCTATTTTGTACCCTCTCACTTACACCTCTCAATTTCCTCCCTTCCCTTCCCAACCTGCTAACTGCTGTTTCTTCCTCTGTATTTGTGCATCTGAGCTCTTTCTTCAAAACGAGGTCTATATACAAGTGAGATGATGCAGTTTTTCTTTCTGTGTCCGGCTTACTCCACTTGGTACAATGTCCACCAAAGTCATCCATGCTGTGGAAAATGTCAGGCTCTCCTTTTTTTTTTTTTTTTTAAGAAGTTTTTGCTATAGGGTACGTGTGCTTGCCAGAAAGACAGAGAGAGACAGAGAGACAGAAAGCAAGAAATCACCCCCAGTGGGGTGGCCATGCCACAATCCCTTCTTCTCTATTCTCCTCTCAGGATCTTGGGCACACACGCACATGCGCCCAGCCTGAGTTTAAGCCACCCACTGGGTCCAGGACTCAAATTGCAGTCAACTACATAGGAGTCCAGCAACATAACCATTATGCCAACTGCTGGTCCCCAGACTCTACTTCTTTAAGGCAGAATAATATTCCATTGTATATATACAACAGTCCCCAACTATATGATGGTTCAACTTAGAACTTTTTGACATGGTGATGATGTGAAAGCAAAATGCATTCAGTAGAAACCATACTTCAAGTGCCTAAACAGCCATTCTGTTTTCACTTTCAGTACAGTAGTCAATGAATTCCATGAGAATTCAACACTTTATTAAAAAATAAGCATTGCCCTCTGTTTTTCTTAGTCCCTGGTAAGTGCACACAACCTATAGCAAAAAAACCTCTCCCTCAGGGGGGAAAAAAAAAAAAGACATTGCATTAGATCGTTTCATCTATTTTAGGCTAATGTAAGTGTTATGAAAGTGTTTAAGATAGGCTTGGCTAACCTATGATGTTTGGTAAGTTAGGTGTATTAAGTGCATTTTCTACTTAATGATATTGTTAATTTACATTGGGCTTATTGGAAGACAAAACCATTTTGTGTGTGTGTGTGTGTGTGTGTGTGTGTGTGTGTGTGTATTATCAACAGATAATTTTCCATTTTTGTGTTCATTAAATGTTTTGCTTCTTTCTTTTTCCCCTTGATACTTCCTTCTGCACTGTCTCCAGTATAATCATCAATCTGCATGCTTTTATACTTTTGAATATTTCAGTTTCTTCCATAGAGTGCTGACATTTGGTACATATTGAGTGGGGACATAAAATGCCTCTCTTTCATAGCCAGGCTTGCTTTGCTTAGCAGTAAATCTTCCTTATTTGTCCACTTCCTATAAAATGCAGGGTCTCATTTTTTATGACTGAATAGTATTCCATAGTGTGCATGTGCCACATTTTTTCAATCCATTCATCTGTCCATAGACATTTGGGTTGGATCCATGTCTTAGCAATTGTGAATAATGCTACAATAAACATGAATGTGCAAGTGTTTTTCTGACTAAGCATTTTCCTATTCTTTGAGTAGATACCCAGTAGTGGAATTGCTGAATCACATGGTAGTTCTATTTGTAGGTCTTTGACAGGCCTCCATATTGTTCTTCACAGTGACTGTACTAATTTACATTCCCACCAATAGTGTAGGAGAGTTCCCTTTTCACCAAAGCCTAGTCAGCACTTATTCTTTAGTTCTTTGGTCTTAGGGTTAAATGGTACATAATAAACCCCATATTGCCAAAGCAGTTCTGCACAAGAAGAGTGAAATAGGGCGCATCTCTCTCCTTGACCCCCAAAGTATCTTACAAAACTGTGATAATCAAAACAGCATGATACTGGCACAATAACTATTATGTGGACCAATGAAACAGAATAGAGAACCCAAAAATAAACCCCAAAATATACAATCAACTTATTTGTGACAAAAACGAGTCAATTCAGTGGGGAAAAAAAAAAATCTCTTTAGCAAATGGTGCTGGAAAACCTGGGTATCCACCTTCAGAAAGATGAAACTGGACCTCTACCTCTCACCTTTAACAAAAGTCAACTCAAAATGGACAAAGATCTAAACCTAAGACCTCAAACTATAAAACTTCTGGTGGAAAACATAGGAGAAATTCTTGGAGACATTAGAGTAGGCAAAGCCTTCTTAAATAAGATCCCCAAAGCACAGGCAATAATCCCAAAAATACACAAATAGGATTACATCAGATTAAAAATCTTCTGCATGGTGAAATAAACAATAATTAGAGTAAATTGACAGCCATCAGAATGGGAGAATGAAATTGCAAACTATGCATGAGATAAGGGACAAATAACCAGAATATACAGGGAACACATACAGCTTACTGAAAAAAAAAAAAAAAGATCAACCTAATTAAAAGATGGACCTATGAATAATGAATAGACAACTCGCCTCTTTTCTCCTTTTTTCTTTTTTCTTTTTTTTTTTTTTTTTTTTTGTTGGAGAGATTTTCACTGTAGGGCACGTGCGCTCGCCAGACAGACAGAGAGAGACATAGAGACAGAAAGCGAGAAATCACCCCCCAGGGGGGATGGTCACGCCGCAATCCCTTCTCCTCCATTCTCCTCTCGGGATCTTGGGCACGCACGCGCACGCGCCCAGCGTGAGTTTTAAGCCTCCGGGTCCGGGACATGAACCGCGGTCGACTATGTGGGAGTCCAGCGACATAGCCATTACGCTAACTGCTGGTTCCTGATTTTATGTTTTGACATGAGATCATCACTTAATTTATCACAATATCAAAATAAGAGAGAACAATCACTTGATTATGTCAATAGATACATGGTAAAATTTTTGAATTTATGAATTTTGAAAGCTCTCTTAGCAAACTAGAGAAAAAACAAAACAAAACAAAACACAGTTTCCTTAACCTGATTAAGACTCTGTAAATAAATAAAAAGCATTC
>NW_006159583.1:5828943-5829214 GCF_000334495.1 Tupaia belangeri chinensis
TCAGCAGGAGACTGTGGCCTAGTAGTTAAGGGAGCTGGATCCCATGAGATCAACAGTGTAGTTTGATTCTTCGCCGCCATGACTTGATAAACATGCTAGGTGTGTGTCCATGGGTGCCCAAAAATTCTGAAAAGAGAGAGAGATGGAAGAGAAGGGACTGTGGCGTAGACCTTTTCCCATAGGAGGTATTTTCTCCCTCTCCCTCTCTCTCTCTCTGTCTCTCTCTAGTGAATACATTTGCTCTCTGGAAAACGGAAGGAAAAGGGATTCA
>NW_006159583.1:5829284-5842978 GCF_000334495.1 Tupaia belangeri chinensis
CAGCAGGACCAGCTCTGTGACACAGGGCTAATGTGCCACTCAAGAGGATCCAGATCCCACACAGTGGCTGTGGTTCAAATCCCCAGTCTGGCCCTCCTAAAACATGCCAGGTACACATGCAAGTTCCCAGGATCCAGCAGACTTGAGGTGAAGAGTCCTCCTCTTTCTCTCTCTGTCTCTAAGTCTCACATAGGCATGCATATGCACTATCATGAGTAAAGAAAAAGAAGGCATCAGCAGATACTTAATGAGGAAACATTAAATGACAATATGGCTAGAGAATCCTTTAAAAGCACTTCGATTTCTTGCTTCTGGTCAAGGCTTCAGCCAACATAATAAAGTAGGAGGAAAAGAATTAGAAAAATGCATCATGACTTTTCTGACAACTCAATATATACATTTTTAGGATTAATGAGAGATTAATTATGCTAATCTTATCGATATCAGTATTCTTAGCATCTAGTTAACACAATGACCGGCACGTAATAGATCCCCGAAAAGTATTTGTTAGATGGGTAAGTAAACACATCTTCACCACAACCCTGAAAGTTATGCACTGCCCATTTTGCAAGTGAGAAAACCAAAATGTAATAGGTTTAGTAGATTGGTTTCTGCTACCAAACATCAGATAGCTAATAACTGCCAGTGAGTACAAGACTCACGCCAGTATGTTATCAGGGCACATCACGAGCAATGACTTTTGTTTGTGGTCTTATTTGGTGGTGATAACAAGGATGATGACAAAAATAACTGAGATATTTCAATTACTCAGGTGATGACCAGCATTTTTCACTTTTTTTTTTTTTTTTTTTTTTACATACTACTAACCTGTAATCTAGCTATACATATTCTAATGCAGCACTGTGGTAATTCCGCCTCTAGCTTACTCCATAGTAGTGAAACACGTATTACTGTAGTGTTTAGTTTTCTTGTGTCTTATTTTATTGTTCCTATCAACATGAACCATGGGAGGAAAATTCATTTGTGATCTATGTGTTTTTTCTTATTCCTCCAATTTTTTATAATTTTCTGTGCTTAGGAGAATAAAAATACACAAACAAGATAAAAACATTGACCCATTTTAAAATAAAGTTATCAACATATTTCAAGCATATACCCCTATTTGCAAACTTCTGTTTGTTAAAAGTAAAAGCTTGAGAGTATTGCTAATAACAGTAATTAAATGTGTTGATTGGCTATTTACCAATCTCCTCCACACACATATGCTTCATTTACTTTTTGACACTTGGAAGCTGCAATTTGGCTAACTGGAGCCCCTACTCCAAAGAGACACTTTGCTATGATTTGCTAAACTTCTGAGTAAATAGAGACCAGAGGGCATCATTAACACATCCACTGTTCTGCCTCGGTCTTGATGGGAAATAATTTCACACTCTGAGTCACTGGGGAAGCACTCTACTTAGTGAAGATAGGAAAACAAACATCACAAAAAGTCATTGAGGAAGCAAATGCTTAGGGAATTCTCAGACTATTAAGCAAAAGCCAGGTGTAAACGAGAATAAAACTTTAGCTGACGCAAGAAAAGCAAAATACAATGACTTGTGCCTCAATATTTAAACTAAGGTCTATTTTTTTCATTTGATACCAATATGCTCATGAGAAAAAAAACAGGCAGTCATTTAACTGAAAGTTTTCGGTAGCTCAGAAAAACCATTCAACTCACTTCATACCTTGGCCCTGATCAGCAGATTTTTAAATAATCCTTGATTAAACATGCATTGTGGTTGTTCTTTAGCGAATAGCGTCAGAATTTTAAGTGGTAAGTAAATTGCATACATAAAATGAATTAAGTTCCTCTGTCAAGAGGGGGAATGACTCAGGACAAGGTCATCTTTCCCAGTAGCAAGAATCGTTTTGCTTGTTTGGCTGTTTTCTTTACCATTGGCTTCTGTTGGATTTGGACTATGGGTTATTACCTATAACTGTGACTGTGGGTTATTATCTATGACTCTTAGCTGTCCCTGTAACTGGACTTTCTTCATTGATCAAAGCTGACTAGATGCCTCCCTGGTATGCTTCAAGCCCACCACCATAATACTTTGTTGCCAAGAGCACCTTTCTTGCGTCTAGGGTTACTAAAAGGCTGGAATAGTGGATTTGAACTCTTTTCAATTTGGAGGGAAAACATAGGTTGTCAAATACTGTCACCTAAATACTTTCTTTTTTTCTTTTTTCTTTTTTTTTTTTTTTGGAGAGGTTTTTGCTATAGGGTGTGTGCGCTCACACACAGAGAGACAGAAAACGAGGAATCACTCCCCAGAGCGGATGGCCACACTGCAGTCCCTTCTCCTCCATTCTCCTCTCAGGATCTTGAGCATGCATACACACACACACACACACGTGTCCGATGTTAGTTTAAGCCACCGGGTCCAGGATTCGAACCGCGATTGACTAGATGAGAGTCCAGCGACATAGCCATTATGCCAACAGCTAGTCCCACCTAAATACTTTCTTATTAGTACCATATTTTCTTTTTAAAGAGAACATGTTCATTCTGGATATTAAATAAGTACATAATCTTCAACAAAAAAGTCTATTAAATTGAATAGTGAGTTTTCCAATATGAAAAACTCATTGTTTTTTATCTTCTCACTTTACAATGATTTATGAAAAGTTGATCACTGCCAACACTAATGCTGACTGGGAGAATTTGGGAACCCTCAAGTTAGACTGTCAAGGCATCATTAGTTTGAGAAAATTACATTAAAATACCTACTTTTGGGGACTGGCAAGTGACATGATAGTTAAAGACTCTGGACTTCCACGTGGCCAATCACAGTTCGAGTCCCGGACCTAGTGGCTTGCTTTCACTCTCTCTCCCTCTCTCTCTCTCTCTCTCTCATTAAATTAAAAATAAATTAATTAATTTAATTAAATAAATAATTCTTCAAAAGAAAAAAAGAAAACCCTACATTTCAAAAAATTACTTTGGAAATAGTTTATTTTTTCCTTTCTGGGTTAAAAAATGTTGCATTTTAATCAGTTATCTTTTTTCTCTCTGTTGCTTCAGCAAATATTTATGGACCAACTACCCTGTGCCCTAAGGCTCTGTGTCAGGGATGATATGTGTACCACCAGAGATAAGTGAAGCCCTGCCCACGGCAGCCCACAGCCAGGGCTTCTGAGCTTATTTTTTTGTATACTATATTGTATAATAGTATTCATTATTCCTTACATTTTTAATCTACAATAAAAACTTAAAATTTTAGTTTTTTCCTTAAAGATGTAAGTCAATGGTTCTTTTTTTTCCCTTTTTCCTTTTTCTTTTACCACATAGAACATATACTCACCAGAAGGAGACAAAGAGGGGCAGGAAGGGTGAAAGCACCCCTAATGGGATGTGGTCATACCACGATCCCTTCATTTCTCCATTTTGTCTGGATTTGGGGCATGTACGCACATATACTAGGCATATTTTTTTCAAACTGCTGGGGCCAGAATTTAAACTGCAGTTGGTCATGTGGGATCCAGCTCTGTTAACCACATGGCCACGAGACCAGCCCTCAGTCAATGGTTCTTAGACAAAATGTATTTGTTCTAAGAAAACCAAATCACTGGTGGAAACAGCAGATTTTGGACTTTCAGTCCAAGCATCCCAAATAATCCCAGTGACCTTAGGGCATCATGCATAGGCTTTGGTAGAAGACCATAAACCCAATCTAGTTAGTACTGTCAAACTATGTCTTAATAACTTAGCTTTTAACATCTTTTTTATTAATAAAAAACATGCATGTGTTTTCCAGATGAAGTACAAGTAGAAACATCTCCTTAAATATGACTGGGATAAAACTATGAAGCCAATAGTTCCCCATTTTTGCCTTCTCTCTGAAATAAGAAAGAGGGTGGGGTTTGTAACCAGGTGGAATTGGGTTCAAATCCTGTCTCTAACTCTTATTAGCTGTATACCCTTAGACATCTTATTATCCCTTAATCATTTATTTACCTAAAACTGATGCATTGAGTGGCATCTCTGTGGCATGGTGTTAAAAACAGGACTACAATGCTGAATGAAACACTGTCCTAACTTCTGGAATTCACAGTCCAGTAGAGACAGAAGGTGTCTCTGAGCAGTGCACCAAGAGGGAAGTGCATGGGATACTTCAAGAGTTCAGAGAGAGACACCCACCTGACCTTAGGTGATTATAGATGACTCCTGAAAAGATCATCCTCAAGATGGATCTTTACAAATGAGTAATTTCAGCAGTTAACTGGGGAAGCATTTCAGGCATACAGCACTGCAGGAGCGAAAGCCTGAAAGGGAGAAAGCATAGGAACTGCAGAGAGCCAGAATTTGAGCCTGGGTTTGTCTGGCTTCAAAGCCTAAGATTCTCCTCAATGCCAGGGTGCTACAGGACTTTGCTTGGCATTAGTCTTTTCCAAGCTTTGATTCAACTTCATCATTTAAGTAGCTAACAGCTGTTTAGCAGATAGATACCAACATTATAAATTATTTTATAATTATATAATTTTATATATGATTATATGATTTTATAATTAATGACTTTATAAACGTATGTTGATAGTTACATGAATTATTTTATGTGTGCATACATTTTATATAAATTATTATCCTTCAAGTTTATTTTTCCTTTAATGTAAGAGGCGGAGAGACAGCTATCCCTGACAGGGTTTTGCCACCCTGCAACAATCTGCCTTATCCTCACCCCCAGTCTTCCAGTCAGCCAGGATCAAGGGTTCATCTGACATGTTCAGGTCAGACTGGGATCCAAATCCGGAGCCTCCCATATGGCTCCAGCATCACACCTGACCTGAGATGATTATAGATGATTATAATCTATGGGTAACACCTACTACCTTTGCCACCATAGCAGGGCCTATATATTTTTTTTATAATTAACATCCCCACCATTCCTTTTCAAGTATACTGACACATCACAGACTAAAAATGTGTAAACGCCTCACCAGTTTGCTTCTTTCTGTTTAGATCTTGGAATAAATCTTATGTTCTCCATTTGCATAATTATAATTATAAAATTTATTACGAAAAAGGATGCTGTGATTTCACATTAGCTTTTAACGTACGTATTATCTACCCAAGTCAAGTACTGCGTGTGCAGTACCTTACCATATGCTGAGTGAGCACCCCGCAGTGCATACACATACAATGGTGGGGGTAACACTAATAACATATGCTCACTGAGTATAGTTTTATGTGCAAGACCCCCTGCTAGGCGGCATCTCTCATCTAATAACCTATAATCTACTGGAACAGGTAATAGTATTGTCCTCATTTTGTGTGTAAGTAGACTAAGTCTTAGATTTTTAAGTAACTTTGCCAAATAATAGCTAATGAATATTGGAGCCAGAATTTAAACCTATGGCATTTGACCCCTAAATATGCTCTCTTTGGGACCAGCAGTTGGCGTAATGGCTATGTCACTGGACTCTCATGTAGTCAACTGTGGTTCGAGTCCCAGACCCTGTGGCTTAAACTCATGCTGGGCACATGTTTATGCATGCCCAAGATCCTGAGAGGAGAATGGAGGAGAAGGGATTGAGGCGTGGCCACCCCCCTCCCTCCCGGGGCATGATTTCTTACTTTCTGTCTCTCTGTCTCTCTGGCGAGCGCACGTGCCCTATAGCAAAAACCTCTCAAAAAAAAAAAAAAAAAAGAGAGAGAGAGAGAAAGAAGTATGCTCTCTTCACATAGATCAGACACTGTACTCCCTATAGGGCATTGATGCCACAGTTTACCCCCACCCTCTGCCAGCTTGGCTCTTGGCTCTTGTGTCTGGTGTACTCACGGAGGCTTCTGGATATGAACCAGCAACCTTCCCATGTGGGTCTGCCTTGCAGATCAACGTGTTTTATCACTGTTCCACGAACTGCCCTCAGGTCATTTTCTTGAGGGGTAGTTCTGAGTAACCACATGATTTAAAAGTTCCCAGGAGCAGCCAGGTTTGAAAAACACAAGTTTCGGGACCAGCAGTTAGCATAATGGCTATGTCACTGAACTCCCACATAGTTGACCACGGTTCGCATCCCAAACCCGGTGGCTTAAACTCACACTGGGCACGCCGGGCGCATGTGCGTGCGTGCCCAAGATCCCAAGAGGAGAATGGAGGAGAAGGGATTGTGGCATGGCCATCCCCCATGGGGGGGTGATTTCTCGCTTTCTGTCTCTCTGTTTCTCTCTGTGTGTCTGGTGAGCACACGCGCCCTATAGCAAAAACCTCTCAAAAAACAAAAACAAAAACAAAACACAACTTTCCCTGATCACATTGTGAAAATATTGACCAATGAATAAATTTTGGAGTTTACCATTTCAATTGTTGTTTATTTTGCTTGTACATTTATTAAGAAGAAAGCCTGCAATTGAGAAAACATTATAAATAGCCTAACTTTAAGCTGTGATGTCACATTAACATTTAAACTTGTGTCAGTCATTGATGTCTTCCTCCTGGGAAAAATCAAAGACAGAGACAAGCTAGACGCTGAGGCTGATGTGACTCACTAGAGAACCAGCGTCCATGAAAAGATGCAACTGGAATATCAGACACACATAAATTCACCGGGAGCTTTGAGCCTTCAGAAAGGGCTTTTAGGAGAAGAAGGGACATGGAAAAGAAGGTGAAGACCTGTCAAAGACAAATTTACTTCCTTTGAATATTTTTTACAGCTGGCCATACACTCAACGAGCTGTTGAAACACTTTGGAAAATGTATTTATGCTTTATCTTTAAAAAAAAAAAAAAAAAACAAGAACAAGAAAACAAAAGAGAAGAAAACCTTCAATTTGATTCTTACATAATTATTTGAGTCCATCTCTTAACTATTGAGTAATTGGTTTTGGTGCACTTTACAGTCTGCTATATGTAGAACCACAAATCACTTATCATGTGTCTTTACATAGTGAATGTTCAAGCTCTTGGGGGAAATATCCATCTAAACAAAAACTGTGACCTACCAGGATACACAATGGACTGGAGTTCATCTCGTTTTCCTACTTTTTTGGCAAATATTTATGACTCTCCAAAAGCTGGATTGTTTATTTCAAGAACCAAGTTTAAAATTGTAATAGAGCCATGGCCACAGTGGAGTGTGCTGCTGAAACACTGCTGCACACCCTGGAACAACACAGGTAGCCCAGATTCAACTCCTGGTCCAACCTAAAGGCTGTGCTTGAGAGGGATCAGCAGATAGCGTAGTGGTTGCATTGCTGGACTCCCACATGGCCTACCACGGTCGAGTTTTGGACTCAGCAGCTTGACACTCATGCCAGGTGCGTGTGCGTGCATGCCCAAAATACTGAGAGGAGAATGAAAGAGAAGGAATTGCAGCAGGGCCATCCCTCCAGGGCATGATTTCTTTCTTTCTGCCTCTCTGTCTCTCATTGTGTCTCTGGCAAGTGCATACATCCTTTAAAAAGGATCTCTCTTTAAAATTAAATAAATAAGCAAATAAAAAAATAAAAGTTTGGGCTAGGGGAAAACGAAGTAAGCCTTTCTTTCTGTCTTGGGGAGAAGATTGGTTATTTCTTATTTTAATATTAAAAACAAAACCTACAAGGAAAGATAGGCTATCAGAGTTCTGGTACTAAGTGGAAAATGTAGAATTATCTGAGTCTTTAATTTGTCCCAATAAACATGTGGAATCAATATTGAAATCTGAATATTAATTTAAAATAGATACAAGATAAGAATGGCTTTATTGTTTTTTTTCTTTTTTTATGGTAGAATGAGTGCACGTGAGAGTGAGAGACAGATGACAAGCATCCCATGCCATAATCCCTTTCCTGCAGTCCTCCAGCCCATCTGGTCTTGGGCATTCATGCACATGCCAAGCAAGTTGCAGGTCAATCAGGCTGGGGAATCAAACTCTGATTGCCAAGTGGAATTCAACTTCTATTCATTACCTATTGATTGAGAATAAAATGATTACATATAATGAAAACTCAAATGCGTCAACTAAAAAGCAAATATGAACTTTATTATATACCAGCAGTGATGGCTACATAAAAAATGTAATGGTCTGAAAAAAGATTTATTCACAATAGGCAAACAAAAAACTACAAAACATTTAGGAATAATTTAAAGAGGAATATGTGAAAATAAATGACAAAAAGCACAGAAATTATTGGAACATAAAGATAACGCTAAACACTTTTTTTTTTGAGAGAGAGGTTTTTGCTATAGGTCGTGTGCGCTTGCCAGAAAGACAGAGAGAGACAGAGAGACAGAAAGAGAGAAATCACCCCCCAAGGAGGGTGGCCATACTGCAATCCCTTCTCCTCCATTCTCCTCTCAGGATCCTGGACATGCACTCAAACGCACCCAGCGTGAGTTTAAGCTACCAGGTCCGGGGCTTGAAATGCGGTCAACTATGTGGGAGTCCAGCAACATAGCCATTATGCCAACTGCTGGTCTCAATGCTAAACACTTTTGTTCCTTTTAAAAATTCTGACAAATCAGTCTCACAGGAAAGAAAAAGTTAAGGTAAGTTTTTGAAATTAAGAGTGACTGAGACATCCTACCTTATCCTATACTAAAATAAAACACAATCCATAATGTTTTTTAAATGTACTAGAATAGAAATCTAGCCAGAACAGTGAAACAAAATATATAGTCCCAAAACAAACTGTAGAAAATGGAAGAATTTAATAGTCTCAAGAGATAATCAGATTCATGAACTAAAACTTATACACAGAAGTGTGCGTTTGAATTTCACTTAAAATCAACTAATTTCGCCTAACTTATTCATGAGGAATAAGTCACGATAGTTAAATAAATCTAAATCCCTTGTGATATTCAACCTAAAACAGACGACATGAGGTATATAATAGAATAGTTCAATACATATCAATGCTTATAATTTAGGATGTTTGCCCATAGGAATTGCAGAAATTTACTGGAAACCTCTTTCTCCCTTCTGTGTATATCATACTCATAGGTATGGCTTGACACTTCTAATAATAACTCTTGTTGTCCTTCAGTTTAGCTGCTCTGAAGGATAACTGCCTCTCATTCTGTAAACCCTAGAACCAGCAAAGTAAATTCATTTTATTCCAGATAGCCTGAATTTAGAATCCTTCTGCATAAGGGATAACTTTAAAAGACAGTAAAATCCTTCCGAACAGTTTGACTTTGGTAGCAGGCAATAGGCTGAAACTGTATTTAATTCTAATTATTTTTAAAAGTGGGGGAGGGCCACCTGGTGGTATGGTGGTTAAGGCACTGGACTCTCAGTAGGTGCTGTTCAACCACAGTTCAAGTCCTGGACCAGGCAGCTTGAAAATCATACTGAGCAAATGTGCATGCATGCCCAAAATCCCAAGAGAGGAAAATGGAGAAGAGATTGTGGCATGACCATCGCCCCCAGGAGGTGATTTCTCACTTTCCCTCTCTCTTTTGCCAGTAAACATGCACCCTATGACAAAAACCTAATTAAAAATAAATAAATAAATGGAAACTAGAGACAACTAAACTGGTCAAAAATAGGAAAAGGGTATTAAAAAATATATTTATATCCATACAAAGCAATACTATGAATACATAAACAAATATTTCAAAGGATTTTAAATGATATAATTATTTCCAGGAAGTGAACTATGAGTTGCATTTTAAAATTTTAATATTTTATGGTATTTCTTTGTATATTTTTCTAATTTCTACAATTAAGAGAATCAAAAAGCTCTAATTTTGTTTTTTTAGAGGTTTTTTGCCATAGGGCCTGCACACTCACTGGAGAGAGAGAAAAACAGAGACAATGAGAGGAAAAGTGAGAAATCACCCCCAGAAGAACTGGCCATGCCACAGTCCCTTCTCCTCCCTTATCCTTCTGGGATCTGGGACACACATGCACATGCACCCAATGTGATTTTCAAGTCACCAGGTCCAGGACTCAGTCAACCATGTGGGAGTCCAGCCACATAACCACTATGCTATCTACTGTCCCTGAAAAACCCTATTTTTTTCAAAAGAAAGAGCAAGGCTTTTAGAGGTTGGAATATATATTAATAAGGATACAAATAGTAAATTAGATGTAATTTATTTAGTTAATAACATTCAATGTGTACTCTCAGTTGATTTTACAAAATATCATATATGCAACATTATTTACATACAAGAAAAATGCATGTATACTTATTACAAAAGTATTCCAAACTATAGGCCCGATACAGCCCTATTGAATCCACCACTGAGCCGCTAAGGATGGTTGTTCTGACAGCTCATGGCAGTTCATCTAAGGGCTAGAAAAGCTCTTCAATGTGTAGTGCTTACGTGCTAGATTTACAAAGCTTCAATATGCGTAGTAAAAAAAAGGCAAAGATCATACCTACTATATCCCAAGCAGGAAATGAAATATAAACAGCATAATTGAACTCACCATGCATACTTTGGTTCAAATCATTGAGAAATGAACCATAATTGGTGCATGTGGTTTACTATGTTCTGTTCACACATATGATCACCAACTATTTTGCAAAATAGTACAATACAGTACTGCTATGGATTTGAGTTTATAAATAGTTTACACCTAGATGAATCTTTTTGAAAAATTTTACCCAATAGAATCATCTTCAGTGCTTTTCTAAACCAGGGATAGAAGAAAGCATAAACCATTGGATTAAAAGTAGAGTTCAAATAGCCAAACCAAATCAATGCATCATTCAAAACGGGTGGAATAGTGTAGTCCAGGAAAGGATCCATAACCGTGCAGACAAAGAAAGGACACCAGCATATTAGGAAAACTCCCATCACAATCCCTAATGTCTTCGCAGCTTTCCTTTCTCTGCTTCGTGAAATTCCATTTTTCTCTTCCAATCCAATTTGAACCTTCTGGTTTGCATCATGAATTGATCTTGCCTGTGTTTTAGCAATTGAATATATTCTATAATAGACACACAGCATAATAGATCCAGGTATATAGAAAGAAGTCATAAAGGCCAAGACCCCAGATACTTTGCTAAAGAAGACAGAACAACCTCCGATGCAGTGAACATGTTTGCAATACAGCTCTTCGACTCCTTTGAGGTTCAGCTCTGGAAAGATCATTCCAAATGCAAAAATAGCAGGGACACTCCAACTGATGAAGATCATGACAATAATAACGAAAATGCTGATTCTGGCCTTATATCTCAATGGGTCACACACAGCATAGTAGCGGTCAATAGAAATGAAAGACAAGTGGAAAATGGATGCTGAGCTCAACATAATGTCCGTGCTGGTGTGAATTTTACAGAAGACATCTCCAAAATACCAGCAGTGTTCCACTGATCTCACCATGCTGTAAGGCATGACCAGGCACCCCAGCAGAAAGTCTACAGTGGCCATGGAATGAATAAGCCAATTGGTCGGGGTATGAAGTTGCTTGAAGTGCGATATGGAAATAATAACTATCAGATTGCCGACCAGTGTGGTCAGAATGATAAGCACCATCAGACTGTACAGGGAAGCCCGGACATCATTTGACCAGTTGCTTTTCACACAGGAAATATTGATTATATTGTGGCAAAATGGCATCGTGCCTGAGGACTGTCTGCCCTTTCAGTTTCCCCTTTGTATGTAGAGTAACCTTTCTCCCAAATCCATAATCAGATTAGAATTCTTCTGATTTTATTTCTTATTAGCAAAAACCTAGAAGGAGAAAGGAAAAGAATAAAGCATCAACAATTTGATTCTTCTCTCTTCCAACACATTTAACTATTACTTCTTGTTGAAGAATAATTATTTTGGAAGAAGTTTTATTTCCAAGTTCAGGTCAACTAATATTTTTAACTTTTATTTGAAGCTAGACATTGTGCTAGAAATACAAAGCTGAATTATTAGGTCAACTGGGGCTCGGAAGACAGTACCGCATAGACCAGGGCTTTGACAAGCTGAATTAAAGAAACAACCTCAGGACCAAGATGTTTTTCTTTCTTCTCTCCCCAACCCCCTGCCCCGCCTCTTGATAATTTTTGATCCTCTTTCTCTTCTGAAGTACAGAAAGGGGTTTGTTCCATTGCCTAAGAACTGAACTCACCAAAGAGAAAAACAATGAACCTTGGCCCCCTCTCCCCGAAGTTTCAACTAAACTCTTACTGCAGGAAGAAAAACTGAGGAATTGCAACATATCTGGCAGATTTCGTCCACGCCCAGGCCCATCGAGCTCCCAAAGAGAGTCGCTTACTTGCCATGATCTGTGCATAAGACTCAGTATTTCCTGTTAAAAATAATCTATCCTAAAATGGCCTGAAATCTTCCCACTATTTTCCTCTCTTCTGAGAAAGAGCATTTAAGCCTCAACCACTTGACCCCTCATGAGTTCATATTTTCTTTCTAATTGCCAGGGGGCATATGTGCTTACCAGAGAGAGACCAAAGGAAAGGGGAGAAAGCCCCCCACCCACCAGTGGGGCATGATCACCCTGCAGTCCTTTCTCCGTCTGCTGGGATTTGGGGCAAGCACGCACACATGCCAGGAGTGTTTTTTAAGCCACTGTGGGATCTGAACCACAATCGGCCATATGGACTCTGGCTCCCTTAACCACTAGGCCATGAGATGGGTTCACATTTTCCGTGAGTCCCACCACATTGTCTTACATAAATAAAATCTGTTTGTCTTTTCTCTTATTAAATTATTTTATATAAACTTATTTATTTATTTTTCTATAAGAGAGAAAGACAGAAATGGAGGTGGAGAGAAGAAGAAGAAAAGAAAAGAAGAGAAGAGGAGGGGAGAGAGAAGAGAGGAGGAGAGAAGACGAGAGGAGAAGAGAGGAAGAGAGGGGAGAGAAGGGGAGGAAAAAAACATAGTTTGGGGTAAAAACTGTACATTTCTGGCAACTAATGAAGCTCTACAATCTATAACTATGTTTTGAAAACACTAGAAATTGGGCCAGCAGATGATGTAGTAGTTAAGTCACAGGACTCCCACATGGCCAAGCACAGTTCGAGTCCTAGACCCGGTGGCTTGAAAATCACACCAGGCATATATGTGTGCATGCCCAAGATTCCAGGCAGAGAATGAAGGAGAAAGGATGGTGGAGTGGCCATCATTCCTGGGGACTGATTTCTCACTTTCCCTCTCACTGTCTCTGTCTCTGCTCACCCCCCAAAAGGGAGCACATGCACTCTAAGGCAAAAAGAAAATGCTAAAAATTAGCAACAATTCTTAGAATTCCAGAGGTCCGATTTGCTTTTCATCTCTCCCTTGCCTCTGGGCCGATGGTTCAAATCAAGACCACATAGAAATCTGAATTTACCCGAACAAGAATTGGAGAAACAAAATAGTTAGGTACCAAAATGAATATTTTAATAAATTTTAAATACTTCTCCCTCCAGTGTCCTATTTTCTATTCCCAGGAGGAAACATACCAAATGAATCTGTAAGATTTATCAGAACATACACACAGGCCTATTCCGTGAAAGAAGAAACAACAAACTCAAACTATCAGGTTATTTGAACTGAGCAATATCTGAATTATAATTAAAATTTCACTAAAAGTGGTTTTTTCACTAAGCAATTTAAGTGTACATGTAGCTAAACTCTATTAGTTAAGCTATAAATCTACTTAGATTTCCACTATTTCCCTCCTTTTATTTTAATCTTTTATTTATGCTGCCAACTATTAAAGGAACCGAGCAACACTTTAATCACTGTTCAGTTGTCTTTGCTAATTACTGACTTGAACGCATTCCTACCTAGAGTCATATTGCGTAGGAACTCAGCA
>NW_006159583.1:5844221-5867374 GCF_000334495.1 Tupaia belangeri chinensis
AAAGAAGGTAAAGTAGAAATAGAATAAAATAAATTGTTCAATTCTGGAAGAGGGAATTTACAGAAGATAAAAAAGGCATTAGACAACTTCGTATGTTTTGTTCTTTGTGGATCAAAAATATTTAGTCAGTTCCAAAATAAAAGTCAAAAAGAACTCAGAGACTTTCTCAAATCATAGTACTGCATCTTGGTTTAAGAAAGTAGAGCCTTAGGACCAGCAGATGGCATAATGGTTACATCACTGGTCTCCCACATAGCCAACTGCAGTTCAAGTCCTGGACCCAGTGACTTAAAACTCATGCTGTGTGTGTGTGTGTGTGTGTGTGTGTGTGTCCAAGATCTCAAAAGGAGAATGGAGGAGAAAGGATTACAGCATGACCATTCTCCCCAGGGTGTGATGAGTGATTTCTCATTTTCTATCTCTCTGTCTCTCTCTGTCTCTCCAGAGAGTACATGTGCTATATAACAAAAATCTCTCTAAAAGAAAAAAGAAATAGAAAATTGAATCTTAAAACATGTATCTTAGGAATTAATGCTGCTTTGATAGACTAGTTTGTCTGCCAAGCTTAATGAAACACCATTATTTATATGAATATTTCTGAAGTATTATACTTTGTTTTAAAATTGATTTATTTGTATAAATAAATGTCCTGTGATAACAGTGAGTTAAATCAGTTAGATTTGCTGATCTAAAGATCTAGTGAGATAGTATTTTTATTTCTTTTCTTTCAGCTTTAAGAATTTACTAGCTAGGGGACCAGCAGTTAGCGTAATGGCTATGTCGCTGGACTCCCACATAGTCGACCGCAGTTCGCATCCCAGACCCGGTGGCTTAAAACTCATGCTGTGTGCGTGTGCGTGCATGCCCAAGATCCCGAGAGGAGAATGGAGAAGGGATTGTGGCGTGGCCTTCCCCTCGGGAGGTGATTTCTCACTTTCTATCTCTCTGTCTCTCTGCCTGTCTGGCGAGCGCACGTGCCCTATAGCAAAAACCTCTCCAAAAAAAAAAGAATTTGCTAGCTAGAAACAATTATTATCTTTCTATACAACTCTCTAGGTTGAACAGACAATAATTACATGAAAGTTAATAAATCTCCGGGACCAGCAGTTGGCGTAATGGCTATGTCGCTGGACTCCCACATAGTCGACTGCAGTTTGAGTCCCAGACCCGGTGGCTTAGAACTCACGCCTAGCACATGTGCATGCGTGCCCAAGATCCTGAGAGGAGAATGGAGGAGAAGGGATTGCAGCGTGGCCATTCCCCCCATGGGGTGATTTCTCACTTTCTGTCTCTCTGTCTCTCGCTGTCTTTCTGGTGAGCGCACACGCCCTATAGCAAAAAAAAAGAAAGTTAATAAATCTCCATTTGATTACCTAGCTAAGCAAACAGTTCTGTGCAAATGATCTAATCACCTGTTCAAAAATGACATATGAATTCAAAATATATTGGTAGGAGTTATAGTTGAAAATAGATTTGTCTAGCAGGACAGGAACTCACTGGTAAAGTGCTCTGACTTCCCTGAACAAGGCCGTGAGCTCTAATCCCATGATGCCCTTTGTTCCTGGTTCTATCAACATCCATCCCTAGCTGCTCAGACTTTCACCCCATATTGCTCTGTACATCCCCTAATCTGAATTTATCCCACTCTACAATTACTCAAAAAACTCTTCCAAGTGAAACTCAAGGTCATTATTCTACTTTCTCAAATTATTTTGTTTCCCTGTCTTTCTTCTAACACTCTCTCCCCTGCAGTCTTGTCAATGGCAGCTGTTTTCCCTCCTACATCCCTTTAATTCTTGAATATTAAGTCACATAGAGGAAGGGGAAGGGTCTTGTACTCACTGCCATTGAAAGTCACTGTGCCACCTTCTGAACCTCTAGCCCCCTGTAAAATTTGAGGCTCATAATCTCGAGTTGTACCTCTTGTTGCAGACATCCACCGATCCTAAAGTCACCTCTGTATTCTTGATATCAGCTCCTGCCTTATGGTCTCTCTCCGCTGCCCATCCTACCACAATTCTTGCTCATTATAATGTCTACCTAAATGACCCTTCCAATAACAGGCTTCCAATTCATTAATGCTGGTCTTCCAACAAGCATTTCCTCCCCTCTAGTTTATCTCAAACTTCCATCGTCCTACACCAGGATGTCATTATCAATAGCGAGGCTCATCAAAATTACTGGTTTTGAACCCATTGCCGCTAGTGCTTCTTTTCCAGCAAATACATTTTAAACCCATGGGAGGCCCTCAGTTCATTTATTTCACCACCTTAACTTTTTTAAAAAATATATATTTTACTTAACTTTATTTTAGCTTGACCAGAGAGAGTGAGAGAGCAAGTGAGAAAGCAAGCTGCCACATCTGGGACTAAAACCATAGTTGACCATGTGGGAATCCAATGCCCTTAACCACCATGCCACCTGCTGGTCCCCTATTTTATCACCTTTTCACTGCCCTTCATTTACTTGAACCACAAGTTTAGCTTCTGCATTTTGTGGCCCTATCTTCGGCTCGCTTTTATCAGTGTACTGTCCTGTCTAAACCTGAACCCTCACTATATCCAGTATCCCTCTGCATTCTCTCCTGCACACCTGCAGCTGAATGTGGTGGAGAAAACACACACACTGGCTTCCTTTTAAATTTGTAACAAACATGGGCCATTAGAACCGCTCAAGAATCTCACTTCATTGTGAGATTACAATGAAGTATAATCTTCATTACACTGTTCATTCTCTCCTCTTGAGATGACAATTTCATGCCTTCTCCTTCCTGGAGTCTCAAATACCTTCTCTCATCAGCACTCTCAACAAATGAGCTTGCTTCCTGTTTCACTGAGAAAGTCAATGTAATCCAAAGAGAATGTCTGCTCTCACCTCTTTACTCACCAACTTACACTTGTTCACACCCTCCTATTACAAATTACCACAAATAAAGGGAGTCTCTCTCATCACAGGCCACTCCTTCCCATGGGCCTCATACCCTTCTTTTCATGTCTCATCAAGATATACCCTCCAATTCTCCTCTTCCCCCTGCACATTCACTGGTTCTCTTTTAAATATTCTCCGTATTCAAGATATGAAGTAATACTTTGTGTCTTAAAAATATTATTTGTTTAAAATATTTTGATCAATGTTTTTAATTTCAGGGATTTAAAAAATTTGCTATAGGGCACATGCACTTACCAGAGAGAAAAAGAAAGAGAGGGAAAGTGAAAAACCATGGCCCTCTCCTCCATTCTCCTCTGAGAATTTTGGGCATGAACACACATACGACCAACATGCTTCTCAAGCTGCCAGGTTCAGGACTCAAAATGCACAGCTGACCATACGGGATCCAGCTGCCTTAACCACCACACCACCAACTGGCTCAATTTCAGAGGTTTAAAAAAATAAAAAAGCTAGAGTATCTGCAGTTATACAGAGAATGAAAATAAGATGCCTGCAAAAAATTGTGTATCGGTACTATACAATGGCAGAGAAAAATGTATGATCAATCGTTGTCAACCCTTTTCTCTTTATTAAGATGGTCTTGATATCTGCTCCTCTCCCCCTTAAAAAAATGGTCTTTAGAACACAACAGTATGCTTAATGACATAAGCAATTTACATTTTAGTTTAAAATTCATGTTTCTTACAAACAAGTGAGAAATGTTTGTCAGGCTGGGACTCTGTGTAAAACTGGCCAATGTAGCTCTTTTTCCAGCCCAACATCCAGCGAAAAGCCAGAATCCATGTGCATTTGAGGTGGGCCTAGCCATTCCCCTTCAACTGGAAAGCCTCTGCCCCAAACCTATTCTTCGACCCAACACACCCAGCGAAAAGCTAGGCTTCTCACACTCAGAATTAACTTTAAGAAGGTGGGAAGTAACATATGAGCCATCAGATAACCAGAAACCACCACTGTAGAGGCACAAGAAATATGGGAAAAAACCAAGAAAATATCTCTCCTCTAAAGGAAAAGAACTGTCCTTCATCATCCACAGGCAGTACAATGGAACTCGTGTAAATGTCAGATAAAGGATTTAGGATATCCATAGTAACAAAGCTAACAGAGATGCTAGAGAAGAGAGACAGCAAACTCCAGAAAATGTAAGAGAAAGAACCGAGTTACAGGAAGTGAGGAAGTTCTTCCACAATCTGAAAGAGGAAATATATACCATAAAAAAAGAACCAGACAGAACTGTTACAATGAAAGCTGTAATACAGGAAACCAAAACCTCCCTTGAAAGTATGAAAAGCAGATTAGATCATGTAAAAGATCGAATC
This sequence comes from Tupaia belangeri chinensis, assembly GCF_000334495.1. NCBI lineage: Eukaryota > Metazoa > Chordata > Mammalia > Scandentia > Tupaiidae > Tupaia > Tupaia belangeri. The sequence goes on from NW_006159583.1 coordinate 5,848,487, forward strand.
TCAGATGTAGAAGATAGAACCTCTGGCCTAGAAAAATTCACCAAAAAGTCTGAGAAAATAACCAAAAAAGAAAAAAAAATGAGAATAACATACAAGTAATACTAGACACCATTAGACACCCAAACATCTGAATAATCGGTATCCCAGAAGGTGAAGAACCTAATCAGGGCATTGATAATCTATTCCATGAAATCCTGAAAGAAAACTTTCCAAACCCGGAGAGTCATTTAAATATCCAGACCCAAGAAATACAAAGGACCCCACATAGAGTCAACCAAAGGAAGTCTTCTCCAAGGCTCATCATAGCCTGATTGAACAAAACCACAGAGACAAGACACTAAAACTGGCAAGAGAAAAACATTAGGTTACTTTCAAAGAATATCTCATCAGACTAACATCGGACTTCTTATTGGAAACAGTGCGAGCAAGGAAAGAATGGGAAATTATATTCAAAGTGTTACGCAAAAAACAATTTCAACCAAAAATACTATATCAGGCAAGATTATTCTTCATGTAGGAAAGATAAAAAACATTCTCAGATAAACAAAACCTGAAAGAATTTACCAACACCAGACCAGCTCTTTGAGAAGTTCTGAAAGGAGTACTATTTCATGAAAACTAAGACAGACAAATAAGAGAACAAAAAATGACGAAGAAAAAAACCAACTTAATGGTAGGGACAAGTTCTGAAATATCTATAATAATAATGTTGAATGTTAACAGAAAGGTCAGATCACAGTAACACTGCAAATTCAACAAAAGGGAGATTACAGGAGACTGAACTGGTGAAATAGAATTCTATGATTTTTTTCTAAAATGTTAATGGTTTTCTTCTATGCTTTGTCTTCCAGATTTAAGGATTTTTGTTTTCCAGTTGTTGAGTTCAGCAATTTGTTTTTTAAAAAAGAATTTTTTAATTGAAACATAAACTTTCTCCCCTGGTGGCCCCTTTGCAATGGAAAATACTTGTGAGCATTCCTATTTTGTGACATAATGGTTATTTGCATAAGTTTAATAATACAATAGTATCTGTTGCCTTGCATCAGAAATTGAATTCTTACAGAGCTTTGTGTAAATAACAGATCAAATTGAGATTAACTTTTTTTTTTTTTTGCAAGTAAGTTAGTTTGTATCTCTCTTTCGTAAAAGGGGAAATGGAGAGGGGAAATGGAGAGAGGAAAAAAATGTTTTAGAAGAAAATTACAGTGCATTTACCACTAGATTCTAGCTTTGTCCATACTTTAACATCTTTCGTGAATCAATAAAATGTGGGGGAAAAAAGTTTAGTATGGAAGGGAGGGAGGGGAAAGAGGAAGGAAAAAAATGGGTAAAAGTATGCTTAATTGAAAAATAAGGTGTTTGCTGATGATAATGTATATAGTAATATCTTTGTCTTGACTGACACGCATGGTATTTGTGTTGGAAAAAAGAAATGTACACTGTAAAAACGTGATAAAACATAAAAAATAAATAAATAACTGGTCAATGTAATTATAATCACAAAACAGTATTAAAATATGAAAAATAGGGGACCAGCAGATGGCATAATAGTTATATCACTGGGCTCCCACGTAGTCAACTGCAGTTTGAGTCCCAGACCCAGCGACTTAAAACTCACACCAGGTGCATGTGTGTGCGTGCCCAAAATCCTGAAAGGAGAATAAAGAAGGGATTGACAGCATGGCCATTCCCCCTGGGGAGTGATTTCTCACTTTTTGTCTGTCTGTTTCTCTCTGTCTCTCTGGCAAGATGACCCCTCGTGTGTGTGTGTGTGTGTGTGTGTGTGTGTGTGTGTGTGTGTGTATTAGCATGGTAAGTAGATATTGAATAGTTCATTCAAAATCTCAATAGTGTTTACTCAGAGGTGATAAGATTGAAACTCAAAAAAAGAAATTATTCTAAACAACAGCCAAAAAGGAAATTATATTTTCTTGGGTGGGAAAATAATGTGTGAGTTTTACTTCCTTCCCTATTTTTTAAAATATATTCTAAGTTTTCCACTGTGAGAATGTGTTTCACTTTCATAACTAGAAAATATTCTATAATAAAATTAGATGAAATACTTACAAATAGAGTTTTATTTTAAAAAATTATTGGTTAATAATCATTAATAAATTTATATTACACGTGTTTCTTTAGTTCGTATAATTCTTTGCATGAGTTATTTATCCATTTTACCTTCATATTAAAATTATATTTTTTTAAGTTTAATTGAACCCATTGTTTTTGTACTACTCTACACATTTGGAAACAAATTTAGAAATGGACTTGATACTAATCTTATTCCAAAAATATGTTTGTAACTCTGTAATTTATCAAGTATTTTTTGTTGAAATACTAGGTATTGTTGCAAAATATTTATTTTTAAGGAGTAAAAGGGACAAGAGCCAAGAGATATAGAATTCCAGACCCAGCAGCTTGAGCAACATGCCAAGTATGTATCACACATGCCCAATAATCCCAACAGGGTGGAGAGATGGAGGAGAAGGGATGGTGGTATGACCACATCCCAATGAGGCAGTTCTCTCTCGCTCTCTTTATGAAAGCTAATGTGCCCTCTAGCAATTAAAAAAAAGGATTTTTTAAGTTAACTGAACTACTATATAGCATATACACACACATATATACACACTAAAGTATAAAATCATTTGGAAATATGCCAAAATTTTTCTCACCAAATAATATTTATGCAAATAAAGCTTCAGTTTTGTAGTCTAATATATAATAACAATAAGGTACATTTAATTTCCAAATCTATAAAAGTCTCAAAGGAACATCCTTACATTATGTTGAAACTAGCCAGTGTGTATACAACATGAAATTTTCTTCTTTATCTACAAGAAAAGGGAATAAAGAAAAATATGTTTCAACTTTTCAAATTCCTAACTTTCCACAGATAATTTTTTAATAAAAGAGAAACATTTTGAAAAACACATACAAAGCAAGCTATTTAAAAATACATAATGAAGGAGGGAAACAAGGGGAAGGGGAGAAAAGTAAAATATATATTTAAAAAAAAAAACAATAAATAAATACAATTTTAAAATACCTGATTTTTTAAGCTTCCCTTACTAAAGTAGATATTAAGTAACTAAATTACAAAACCTTGTCAGTCTTTGCATGAAATAATTCTAAATTTTAATAAGTGAGTATCAAGGTATTGACTAGTCTCATTATCTTCAGCATTCTCCCTGAAGGAGACCACGCTAGGCCTCTGGCTTAGCTTCTAGGGTTTGGTGTGGACTTTTGGTGAACTTAGACCTACCTTCTCAGGTAAGAGTGAACAGAACCAGGGGATGAGGTGACAGCAGAAATGCTGCCTCTGGGCCCAGGTCATCTGCATCTGTCTCCTGTGCACCTGCTGCTCTACAATAGGCCACAGCTAACAAGACAGAATGACGCAGATATTAAAATCTGGAAAAGATAAGCTGATAATAAACCCTCTCCAACGAGCCAACAGTATGTTATTGAGAAATATACTAGGAGGTGCTTTTATCCTAAACCAGCATCAGGAAGTGAGCAAACTAAATAGAGTAGGTAAATATTATTACGTTAAAAATAATTCCAAGCAGGGGCCACCAGGAACAACAGTCATGAGTGTTAACAACTATAAATGAAAACACATGTCCATTAAAACGACCTTAACTGGTGATTGATTTGAAAGAAATGTACTTCTCTCTTAGACCTCTGTACAGAGGAAAGAACTATTATCGCTTTTTTAAAAACTCATTTTCAAAACAGGTAACTTGTGCCCGTGAAAGGAATGTTTTTAAAAATCAGAACATAAATTCTGTAACATCTTATAGTTAGAAAACACTTTATACTTTTTTTAACTACAACCTTTAGGAAGATGTACATTTTATATCTTGATTCAATGCCCATGTGCATTTGCATCCATAACAAGGTCAAAGTTTCATTAAAAAAAATAAATAAAACCTTCATTTAATTTACTCAGATATTTTGTATTTTATTCCATTTTATTTTTTTTTAATTGGTGGGACTTATAGCCCAATAATGTTACTAACCACAATTAGAAAAACACTACCTTAAGCTTTGCGCAGTGGCAGTATCATAGCCAATGAGGTTTATCCAAGGCGTGATTATTGCTAATAGGAAAACACTACCTTAGAGATTATATGGTTACATCTATTTATCCCATCCGTTTTTAAATTCTTATATAAGAAATTTCCAAAATGACCCACTCACACAGGGAACCAGTCTTCAACATATCAAAATGATTAGCTGAACAAGTACAATTTCTTATCTATTCTGTTACTTTGCAACAGGAAATTCAAGGATCTTTATGACAGATTATCAGTTCCAACTCATCACTCTCCAAACATTCACACCGGGGTCTTTTCTTCATGGGAAGTAGAAGGTACTTTCCTGCCCTTTGCATCTAACATGTTTCAGCCAAAAGAATGTGGATTGGAATTACAATGTGTCAGTTCCAAAGCTAGTCTGAGACTGGCCTCTCACATTTATGAATGCTCTCTGTCCCATCACCAAGAATAGAACACACCCTGCCCAGCCCACTTGCACAAGGAGGTTGAGAGACCTGTGAAACAGAAGGTGACATGAAGGTGTACAACATGAGGCAGAAGCTACCATAGTTAACTTTGCAAATCCAAGAGCAGGAGTTGCTATTATTTTTAAGGTACCGAGTTTGGAGGATACTTTTTACACAACATTATCATATCAATAACAAGCTGAGTTCATTATATTTCTGAAAGAAGATACCAGGATCTACTGCCCTGTTCTCTTACCTTGGGATCAGTCCTGAAATACTGATACAATGGGTCATCAGTGATCTATTATAAATAGCCACTAGCAGATGGTGTGATGGTTATGTGGCTGGACTCCCATGTAGTTGACCACAGTTCAAGTCCCAAACCTAGTGACTTAAAACTCACACACATGCCAGGTAAATGTGCATGCATGCCCAAGGTCCCAAGAAGATAATGGAGGAGAAGAAATCATGGCATTGCCACCTCCCCAGGAGTGATTTCTCACTTTCTGTCTCTCTGTCTCTCCAGAAAGCACACACCTCTTATAGCAAAAATCTATCTTAAAAAAAAAGCCATTTTAAAGACAGTCATAGCAACAGCAAAAGAGCATGCAATGAAATTATCCTTTACTAAATGAAACTGACCTTTTACTGAGTGACTATAACTCCTGCTTCAGAAATTTCTAGACAATCTGTTAGTTCAATAAATAATACCAAAGATTGATTCTTGTTAACAATCCATAGAAAATAGCGTTCACTTTCTGAAAATGGGTTTAATGTGACTGGACTCATACATATACCTGTCTTTCTGTTGAATGAGTTTTCTTTGTAAGTAAGCACAATGTTATGATTTGTGTCCCTCCAAAATGTATGTGTTGACATTTGGTTTGGAAGGTATCAAGAGGAACCTTACTTGATTGTGGTGTTGAAAGCGAAGACCTTCGGGAATAATTCAGTGTTTAGGGTGGAGCGCCTATGACTTGATTCCTGGCGAGTTTATAAGGACAGGGAATGTGTTCAGGAGGAACGCATGGTTACACACCACTCTCCGGCCCCCCACCATGTTGTCATAAAGCCTCATCAAGTGATGTCCCTGGAGTTTGAACCTCCAAACTGTTAGCTGAACAAACTTCCATTCTTCTCTCAGGATCTTGGGCATGCATGCAATGTGCCCAGCATGAGTTTAAGCCACTGGAACTGGGACTTGAACCGCAGTTAACCACAGGGGAGTCCAGCAACATAGCCATTACACCATCTTCTGGCCCCCCCCCCCGTTTGTTCTTTTAACTAGTAAGTTTATTTAATTGGGTAAGTTTTCCTTTCAGAAATACTTCATAGTGAGTTAGACACACAGATACATATTATCATCAACAGATAATTTTCTATTTTTGTGTTTCTTAAATGTTTTGCTTCCTTCTTTTTCACTTTGATTATTTTAAAAAAGCTTTATTTTGAATGTCCACAGTAAACACAACATACTTTCATGATAAAAAATAAAAGACGTTGAAGAAGAATAAAATTTAAAAACATGTTTGCTATTAACTAATGGATTTTAATTGTCTGTATGAAATTCATTTACTAAGATTAAATGAAAACGTGTTGTATTTGCTTATTCTGAATGTACCCATTTTGTGAAGTCTGAGATCCCCTTCATGGATTCAACTACATGTAACTTAATGTGTGACATCTGTGCTGGCTGTCACCAAGACTTTTCAGACAGCCTTTGTAATTCCTGTTTTTGTACCTCAGTTTTTATTTGGAATAATTCAATGTAATTTTAATAAATGGTGTTTCTGTGGGTATGTTATTGAGGTTTTTCAAAATACATCTTTTTCGTTTGTTCTGTTTTGCTATGGGGCACATTCGCTTGCCGGAGTGAGACTGAGTGAGAGAAAGCGAGAAATTATCCCTCAGGAGTGATGGTCACACAAGAGTTCCTCCTTCATTCTCCTCTCAGGATTTTGGGCATGAACAAACATGCATCCAGCATATTCTTCAAGGAGTCTCCAACTGCTCAGTCAGCCATGTGGGATCCAGCCACCTGAACCTCTACACCACCTACTGGCCTGAAAATATATCTTTAGAAATTATTTCTATGTGAAAATAATGCTAATCGAGCACTTACTATTAAAGTAATTATGCTAAGTGTATAACTATCCTCAAAATAACCAAATGCAATAGGTATTATTATCCCCACTTTACAGATTATAATGAGTTGGGGAGAGTTTAAGTGGTTTTTTCCAATGCCATATTATAAGTGGCAGCCAGAAATCAAGCTACTGCCTAATACCCATGTTTGTACTGTTAAAGATAATTCTGAAACACCTCCAGAGGCCAGCTTTGAACATGCTTAGCAGCTGATTATGGGAAAAGATATTGCAATCTCACATACACACTTAAATAAAGGAAAAATAATTTGGTAAAATGGACTGAGTGAAGGGAGGAGGGAGTTAGTAGAGACAATTATTCTCAGTAGCGTTATTGCTTCCTATGCACATCTTACATATGGGAAAAGGTCTTAAGAAAGTCAGGAGTGTCTCCACCAACATAGTTTAGAACAGTGCTTCACAATAAGGGGTGGGGGCAGATAGGCTTTATTGCAGGGACAGTAGGCATTTACTAGTTAGGTTAGCCTGAAAGCAAGAGTTTTTCAGCTACCAGGATGAATTAGAAGAAAAGAAAGAATGAAGATGGAAGGAGAGGTATTTTAGAGGGCAGAGGCTCAGGGAGACAGAGGGGACATGGGAAGCTTTGATCCTTGAAGAGAAGAGGAACACTTCCCTTTCTTGCTCTTCTTCATTTCCTGTTTCAGTTCTCTAGGGATATCATAGCAAAATACCACAGACTAGAGGGCTTTAAGAACAGAAATTGATTTTCTCATGGTTCTGGAGGCTGATTGTCTAAGACCATGGTGATGCAGGAAGATGATGATGCAAGAAGTTGTGATGCATGTGCCCAGTACCCAATGAAGGAACATCAGCAATCCCGATTTTTGTCTCATATTCACGAAGAATTAGAGACATAGACACAGAAAAGGAATAGTGAAGTGGAGAGTTAATTAAGAGAGGGAAGAAAGATCAGAGCTCCCAGGTAAGGAGTGGGTCCTGGAAAATGGGGTGCCAATGAAAAACTAAGGCAAGGGATTTTTATCTGTGTCAGGGGGCTTTGTTTGAGCTTCTTGTTTTAATTTAGTCTCTGAGAAGCTGACTATGTGAGAAGAGAGAAGCAGTGTGCAGGAGGACTGGCTATCATTGTGGAATGCCAGCTCACTGACAAGCTTAGTGCTACTCAAAAGGAACTTGCAGGGTGTAAGCTGCCTGCAGGAAGTGCTGCTATAGGATGGAGGGAGTTGAGCTGCAGGTGTAAAATCCTAGGTTCTTCAGGTTCAGATCTCTAAGAGATTTGTCCTGAGATGTCCTAAGAGTAAAAAAACACAAACACACGGAAGTAGGAAAAGATACGTTTTAATAGAAAAGTAAAGATTTCTAATCTGAATGGCATGTGGGTTGACAGCTGCCAGAGGACAACTGCATTGGGCATGAGACTAGTTAGGTTCTGCTTTTATCCTGAGGGTTAGTAATGAATATTTAACAGGGGAAGTTCTGTCGTAATAACTGGCTTCTTTGTTTGATTTCCCAGGCTTTTTCTTGGGCTTGCATAGGGGAGAATTGTATTATCTCATCACACATACCCAGGGTGGTCTCTGAAGGAATGAGCATCCGTATCTGGATACACTGTCCAGATGTTGATTTAGTGTTCTATGCTAGTGGTGAATTCTGTGTGTACATCTGAGACAACAGAAGGAAGATAATAACCATGCTGGTGCCAAAGGCCAGTTGGAAAGGATGGGTCTAGCTGCAGTTCCTGATAGGCTGTGAATGATGAAGCGAGTTGTAAAACCACTCTGGTTGTCAGAAGCCCTCTGTGTGAGCAAGCATGAGAGCTGATGCTTGATCTCTAGTGAGAACAATGAATGACCCTTCTTGAAGGCTTGACTGGAGTGACTTCGTTTGGCAAGTTGGTTCTATCTTAATATATGTGTGTCCACTTCCTATCATACTGATCCTTCTTTGGGGATCCCTGCCCTATTTACCTACTTACTGGGTCGAATTCCTGTCTCAGTCTTGTCAGGAGATTTGTCTACTCCCTGGACCTCTATCCTTGGCTTGAAAATGGCACCCTCTCATTACGTCCTCACATGGTCTTGCACATCCTTGGAATCTCTTCTGAATCCAAATTTCCTCTTAAGGACCCCAGATAGCATCAGTACCCACCCTAATAGTCTCATTTTAACTTAATCATCTCTTTAAAGGACCTACGTAAATACGGTCACATTCTGTGGTACCAAGGATTAGAAGTATAGCATATAAATTTGAGGGGAACACAATTTATCCAATAACACCAATGTATCAATTTCACTCATCTTCCAAAACTCAATTCACATGCTACTTTGATCTTACACTCAGAAAAATCCTCTCATCTTTCCACTTTGAAGCACTTTATCTTTTTTATGCTATCTTGTAAAACACTTATTTATTTTTTTCAGAATTTACTTTTATATATGAAATAATAATATATTACAAAGATGTTCCTTCATATATATAGTTTAGCTGTGTTAGTGATTATGTAAGTGAAATTGACATTTGATATTAACTTTACTTGGATCTTAGAATTTTTATTCCTTTAATGCTCATTATCTTTACTCAAAATATTGCTTCTTGGGGCCACCAGGTGGCATGGTGATTAAGAATCTGGACTCCCACCTGGCCAACTGCAGTTTGAGTCCTGGATCTGGCGGCTTTCTCTCTGTCTCTCCCTCTCTCTCTCTCTCTCTCTCTTGTGTGCATGCCCTGTAGCAAATTTTAAAATAATAATGATAAATAAAATTAAATAGTTCCTTTAAAGTATTGCCTCTCATAGATAAGATAGTTGGACTTTAGAATCTTTATAAAGTTAATGGATTAACATAGATAATCTATCATTTTATTTTTCTTTTGTTTCACATTCCATCCATCAATCTTTTCATTCATTCACTTACTCATCCATTAAGCGATTATGAAGGAAGAATCCTCTACTCCTCGATGGCAGTTCAGGGTCTTGAATATAATGGACAAGACCAAGTTCCTATCGTCCTGGTCTACATTCATATTCTAACCTTGAACAACCATCAAATTCAAATTTAGTCCTTCTGCTCTTGTTCCCCTGCATTTGATATCTAAAGGCTCAGTTTGCAATCATATTTCAGTGAATCTTTTAGACTATCTTCCCCCCAGTTTACTTACAGTCAGTCCTTTTCAGTTTCCCCCAGCCTATACCTAGCCTCGACATCTCACTTCAGTATAACGATGTACAGCTAAACTGTTAGAGAGTGTCATATGGTATGATTCGAATACCCCATGAACCTAATAGACTGCTCTAAACCATCTTGCCTGATAAAGAGCAATACCTGAAATCACCTCCTTGGAGTAACTTCTTTAGATTATGCTGTTCTTCCTGGAACATTTTTTAAAATTAATTTATCCTCTGTTGTATTTTATTACAGTAACTAATTGGTACTGTATCATTTATTTCACACTTTCCACAATGGTTTTGATGTGAAGCAATGAATGAGGAAGAAATCCTCTGAGTATTACACTCAGTTAACATTAGTTAACATAGCTAATATTAATGGACATTTTAGCACGAGTTAGTTTATAAGAACAGAGCATCTGGGTAACAGAGTATTAAGATAGTGAGAAGCATTCAGGATAAATTTGGAGCCCTATACACTATAATTGAGGAAGTTATTCCATTAGGGGAATTAAGGTATCAACACAGGTACATTTAAAATACTTTGAACTGTTGGAAAAGGCAGATGTACAGGGAAAAATGTAACTGGTACAGATACTATTTTCCAGTAAAATAGAAGAAGAGTACCATCATCAGTCAACACTATAAACAAATAAAAATCCCTACAGATGTTGAGGAATTATGAAATCCCTAAATAAAGAATACAGTGCCTGCTTTTGCCTTAAGAATTGTGGCCCATAGGTCTGTGGCAATTATAATGGCAGCTCTCCCATTACAGCATGAAAGAACATAGTCAATAGTAACTTAATAAGTGTGGCTATCTTTCAATAAAATTTTATTTATAATAAAGTGTTTACTGGACCCTGCCTCAGACTGTAAAAGAGATGCTATGAGATTTCGTACTACCAATTAAAGCAAAAGGGTGGGAATTCAAAGCCATTTCACTAGTAAAAGTCTTTCGATTCTGCTAAAAATATAGAGAATAACTAGGATAGAGACAACACTTGCAATGTAAAGAAATTCCATTGACAAGAGGCAAAAATAGAGAAAATACCCACCTTTATCATTGCATTTGACTTTTACATTTGGGCTTAGCGGTTGTCTGCTCTTTTAGCTCAGCAACGAACTGTGTAAACTTCTTTGTAAGCTTTCTATGGACAGGCTTGGGTATTTCTTGGAAACTGTTCCAGAAGCTACTACTATTCTGAAATGAATATGCAGCTGGCTTAGCAGTAAGCAACCAATCACTTATGGAGTACCTACTGTGTACCAGGCCCTCAATTGTATGGTCACATTTAATCCTCATGCCAACTCTGAATATCTGGAAACATTATTCTCAATGTAATTAAAAAGACTGATGCTCAAGTTCCCTATGAATTGGGTCTCATAAATTGGAAAGCCAGGTGGGACCAGCAGTTAGCATAATGGCTATTTCGTTGGACTCCCATGTAGTCGACCTTGGTTCGCATCCCAGACCCAGTGGCTTAAAACTCACACCGGCTGCGTGTGCGTGCGTGCCCAAGATCCTGAGAGGAGAACGGAGAAGGGATTGCGGCATGGCCATCCCCCCTGGGGGGGAGGTGAATTCTCGCTTTCTGTCTCTCTGTCTCTCTCTGTCTGGCTGGCAAGTGCACGTGCCCTATAGCAAAAACCTCTTCGCAGCTGGCTTAGCAGTAAGCAACCAATCACTTATGGAGTACCTACTGTGTACCAGGCCCTCAATTGTATGGTCACATTTAATCCTCATGCCAACTCTGAATATCTGGAAACATTATTCTCAATGTAATTAAAAAGACTGATGCTCAAGTTCCCTATGAATTGGGTCTCATAAATTGGAAAGCCAGGTGGGACCAGCAGTTAGCATAATGGCTATTTCGTTGGACTCCCATGTAGTCGACCTTGGTTCGCATCCCAGACCCAGTGGCTTAAAACTCACACCGGCTGCGTGTGCGTGCGTGCCCAAGATCCTGAGAGGAGAACGGAGAAGGGATTGCGGCATGGCCATCCCCCCTGGGGGGGAGGTGAATTCTCGCTTTCTGTCTCTCTGTCTCTCTCTGTCTGGCTGGCAAGTGCACGTGCCCTATAGCAAAAACCTCTTAAAAAAAAAAAAAAAATTGGAAAGGCAGGCCTAACTTCAAAGTTGCATCCCTCTGTGCTGCCATTTTACTTCTCCCGTTGGTGCAAATGACTAGGCTCAGTCTAGTTTATATATCATCTTTGATGAGTTCAGTTAAAGTGGCTCAATTTCTAACAGACGGATCACTTCGCATGGACTTCATAGAAATGAGTCTCTGTACTTTCAGTACAAAGAGTCTAAAGGGAATAGGACCTTGACATGAAGCAACTTTGTACAATCTATCTACTTTTTTACTACAAAGGCTATTAAATTGTGTATTTCCATAAAGATTAAGCTACAGTACAGTTCAGCGAAAATAGCCACTATGATTAGCAGTACATGTATAAATATAGAATATGACAACAATCCCTTTTATAAGCCTTGCAAAAGATAAAATCATTCGTAAGCCTGGGACCCAACAACCACTGAGGCAGTTCACTATGTAGGCTCATGTAGATCCCTCAGTTAGATCAAGCTACTGTATGAAGGCACTTTTATCTAAATGTCTGAGCTTATCTAGAGAATTTATATGTAAATATTAAACATTTTAGTATATTTGAGATATGTATAGGTAAAGGGCCTAGCATGGCCCCTACAGCAGTAGAAACTCAGCATATAGTAGTTATGGAAACTAAATGTGGAATCTAAAAACAAAGTGCTGGGGCCAGCAGGTAATGTGGTGGTTCAGGTGCTGAACTCCCACATGGCCAGACACTGTTCAAGTTCTGGACCCGGTGGCTGGCTTGCTTTCTCACTTTGCCTCTTCTCTCTCTCTCTCTCTCTCACTGTCTCTTTCTGGTGAGTAAACATGCCCCACACCAAGTTTAAAAATAATTATAATGGGACCAGAAGATGGCGTAATGATTATGTCACTGGATTCCCACAGTCAGCCTTGGTTCAAGTCCCAGATCCAGCGGCTTTAAACTCATGCTTGGCATGTTTGCATGAGTGCTCAAGATCACAAGAGGAGAATGGAGGAGAAGGGACTGTGGCATGGCCATTTCCCCCTAAGGAGCGATTTCTTGCTTTCTGTCTCTCTGTCTCTGGTAAGTACATGTGCCCTACAGCAAAAATCTCTCTTTCTCTCTCAAAAAAAATCACGTAATTATAATAATAAACAAAATTAAGTAAATAATTCTAAAACAAATAATAATACTTCAAAAATTATATTCAGTTCAGTTCCCTGAAATCAGACCAAATGTTATTGGGTCTTATAAATCTCCTAAAACACCTTTCAGAAGACAGGTTGACTGAAAAATGAACTCATCTGGTGCCCCCACTCTGGTCCTTTTCATGACTGTTACATGTGGAGTTTTAAAAGATTGTATGCAGATGTTTTTTTTTTGTTTGTTTGTTTGTTTGTTTGTTTTTGCCACAGCAAAAGGGAGACAGCATGTTAATGAGGCATTCAGCTAATGCATTTCAGGGGATCGAGTTTCACTTTTGAAACCATCCTTAAACTACACCTTGAATGTTCATTTCATACCAAACTTCTCTGACCCAAAAGTTATATTCACCTGAACCTGTAGAGGGCAGCCTTCTATAAATTTCTGTGGAATGTGAGTTTTTCTACTGGGTCCCATTTCTGCCTCCTCCCAAAAATCCTCAAAAGGTGGAGTGACCCAGGATGACGCATCTCTATGCTCCCCACCCACAACCCCACCATGGGAAAGGAAAGGCTGGGAAAACTAGTGGATTTCCCGCATTATGTTACTCAGACCCTTCTTACATCTTAGGAGCTCTTGAAGGCAGAACTTGAATATACCACTGTGCAGGGCCCGCCTAAGCTTGGCTCCTGTCAACAGTAATAAAGAGGAAAAATAAGAGGGGAAGCAGCAGGGGAGGAAAAAATCAAAGGAGAAAGAAGAGAGAAGAAGGAGGAGGAGGAGGAATGGAGGGACAAGGAGAAAGAAAAGGGAAAGGAGAAAGAGAAAGAAGGGAAGGAGATAGAGATTTTGCTAGCTCTATACTATTACTGGACTAAGGTCATTACATAAAATCACTAGTTTATTCCCACATCTCTAAATAATAGATACTATTTTTTTTTTTAATTTGCTGTGGGGCACGTGTGCTGAACAGAGAGAGGGAAAATGAGACAGCAGCCCCCTACGGAGAATGGCCATTCTACAGTCTCCTCTCCTGAGTTCTCATTTCCTGAGTTCTCCTCTCAGGATTTTGGGCACATGCACACACCTGCCTAGTGTATTTCCCAAGCCACTGGGTCCAAGATTTGAATTGTACCGTTGGTCAGGTGGGATCCAGCTACCTTACTCACCACAACATCTGGCTGGCCCAGTATGATTAATAGATACCATTTTAACCCATTGCTTTATAAGGGAGGAAATTGGCAGTTCAGTGGCTCTTAAGGGGCGGCAGGGAATTTGATTCTAGATTTATATGACTCCAGAGTTCCAGCTCTTAGTCACTACCAAGAATTCGGGAGAAACAAACACACACACAACAAAATTTGAACAAAGTGTTTTCCTTTCTCTACAGTTTCTTCCACAAACCCTCCAAATACCTGGAGAGGGAAAATTGAGATTACTACATTAATGGGAACTTTACTGAACACCCATTTATGAATGGGTGGGTAGAGAAAACTCACTAATTACTTACTAAGCAGATGGGATAATAACAAACTAATAGTAATCTCAAAATATTTTAGAATAGTATTTGTAATTGTCTTAACCACAAAAAGTATTATAATATTTTTTCAGCAGTCTCAGAAAATAATTTGTGTATATTTCCAGTAAATTACAGGCAAATACTGAAGGGGGTATTTTCAGGCTGTCAGATTTTATTCTTTTACTACATTGCTGTTATACTTGATCTCTACGACACCTTTCCTAGTACTAAGTACACATGACAGCAGGCATTTTAATTCATTTTAACTCGTGTTGCAATAGCAAATAAACTTCAATTAATTGTTTTTGGAGTGAGATGAATTTCACTATAGACAGAAAGAAAAAAGTCCGCTGATTCGTGACCAATTTCAGTTAAATCAACATCATAATCTGTTTAAAAAAAAAAGCATTCTGTGATGCTAATAGATTCATAACTCAGTTCAAATGTATCCAATCGATGTATCTACAAAGCACATTTGCCCAAGCATTAATTATTAAATAATCTACCACCATACTGACAGGTGGGCCCTGTTTGCTTTGGCAGACGTTCAAAGTATCCAGAAAGTATTGATGGCTAAATACTGTTCACACTGATAAGAGTTTTTGCCATCTTTCTGTGCTTGGACCACCACATGGAACTAATTTCAAACCAGAAGGATTAAAAGAACTCACTCTTCTATTAATAGATTTTCATTTATCTTTCTAGGCTTACCTCTCAAATCTCATTCTTAAGGTCTTCCATCTTCTCTCGATGTTTCAAGGAAAACTTTTATTCTCTACGCCACGTCAACACGTATAATCAGCTAACTGCAATCCTTGTTCCAGGGTGTATACACGTTTGATATTGATCAGGTACTTTCACCTTAGCCCTTACCCTGCCTTCTATCAAAGTCTGCAGCAATTAAAGCTACCAGACTGACTATGAGAAGTATGGCTTCTCTCTCCTCTGAAGGGAAGGATACAATTGAAATTCAGCTTTAATAATCACCGAGCAACAAATCCATGTCCAATGTTTAATTCAAAGAGAATTAACATAGAGTCCCCGAGGAAGCCGCAGTCCAGCATGGCTAGTAAGAAGGTATTAAAGGACTAGGTTCAGAGCACAGCGGTTAAGCACTGCACACCGGAAGTCAGGCACCACATGGTATCCAGTGTTTCACTTTTTAGCTTCTGGGGCTTGAAGAACATGCCAGGCACATGGGCATGTGTTTGTCCCTCAGACACTGCTAAAATGGAGAAACAAACAAACAAAAAGGGTTGCATTATGACAACGCCCCATGGGGAGTAGGTGCTCTCTCTTTCTCTCTGGTGAGTGTATATGTCCTACAGCAGAAAGGAGGGAGGAAGGGAAAGAAGGAGAAGAGCGAAAGAAAATGCTAGCTACCTGAGTGGTAGAAAAAACACTAGGCATGACATTGAGGGATTCAGGTTGAGGATCTAATACACATAGGATGTGAATTGAACACTGCTCTCTAATGCAAAATGGAGGAAAACATAGCTACCTTCTAAAACTTAAAAAAAAAATGCACTGTAAATTATAAAGCACTATACACAAAACATCAATGATGGCTTTATATTCTCTGTGCAAGGAGATACAGGTAAAATTGCCTTCAGATCCATGGAAAGGGCAACAAGGGCTTAAGCCTGGTGTTAGCTTTGCCCTTAAAGGAGTAGGCAGTGTTGGCTTGCAAGGGCAAGTACATGGGGTTGAAGACAACATTAATGAGGCAGAAGGCAGGAAAATAATGCTGTTACAGGTTGGAGAATAAGACAACAGCAATAGCAGCCCTGGTGATTTATGGCAGATGTGAATCATTTATTTTTATTTTATTTCTTTTCTGTCCTTTTTTATTTTTAGAGAGAGATTTTTGCTATAGGGCACAGGCACTGTCCAGAGAGAATGAGAGAGGCAGAGAGACAGAAATTGAGAAATTAAACCCCCACCCCACCCAGGGTGGATGGCCATACCACAATTCCTTCTCCATTCTCCTCTTGGAATTTTGGGCACACATACACACACTCGGCATGAGTTTTAAGCCACCAAGTCTGGGACTCGAACTGCGGTCAACTATGCAGAAGTCCAACAAAGTAACCATTACACCATCTGCTGTCCACCATTTATTTTGATTTTAATATGCTAAGTTAAAGAAGAATGCAGGACAGAAGGCTTTGATGAGCTTTTATTCAGTGATAAATATTACTAGTCCTCATCAATATTTATGAATCTCTTTTCCTTCCTGGATATACAAAGGAATTACACTTCTTACTCCATTTAAATTGGGTATGGCTGTATGTCGTGTTTTGTCCTGTAAAAATATGAGTTGAAATGACACGTATCACTCTGAATGAAAGCACTGAAAAAGCAGTGTGTAATTTCTCCACAGCCTTTTTTTCATGTTCCAGAAATTAAGAAAGCACAGGTTGATAAGAAAGACCAGATCCATAGCCTGGAGGTTAAGGGAGCTGGCTCCCACATGCTCACCTGTGAAATTCTTGCCCTAGTGGCTTGAAAACCATGCCAGGCACATGTACATGTGTTCCCCAAATCCTGACAGGAGGCAAAAATGAAGGAAAACGAATTGTGGTGTGATCACAATTCTCTCTCTCTCTCTTCTCTCTTTCTCTCTCTGTCTGGATAGTGTACCCTCCCTACTGCAATGGGGAAAAAAAAAAATATATATATATATATATGGAAAAGGACAAAACACAGAATGAAGAGAATCACAGGCAATGACCCCCCCCCCAAGTAAGTATTCTCGGGTCCCACCTCATCGGACAATCTTTCCCATGCCAGTTAGAGCACACGTGTCCTTATGATCATAGCCTCCACATGTCCCAGCTGCAGCCAGCTGTTTAGCCAGCCTGCCTATCCTGGTCCTGCCTCCGTGCTCCACTCTCCCCAGTGTCCTCCTGTCTTGGAACTGCACACAGCCCCATCCATCCAGGTCAGCTGTCGATAAACCACAGATCACAGGGTTCTGTAAATTGTTAAACTATTCATGTCCTTGTGGAGTAGGAGCCAGACCAGAGCTCTCCAGCACCCATGCACAGGAAATGTCTGACTCAAGGAAGCCCAAGTTCTCCAAAATTAGTAAAATTCTCAAAGCCTTCACACCCAGCCACTGAAATTCGAACCGTGGTTGGTCTGTGAGACCAATAGCATATGGCAGACATGATGTCACTGCTGTGGTTAGATTATGAGAAATGGTGGTCTCCATCCTAGGGGATCGCTCTCCCTCTCTCTCATCTCTCTCTCTATCTCTCTCTCTCTCATATGTTGTCTCTCATCACTCTGGGAGATGCCAGCTGAAATTTTGTAAAAACTTCAGGTACCTTATAGAGACCCACGTGGTAAGAAACAGAGGCCTTCAATGAAATGCCAGCAGGGAACTGAGGCTTGTCAATAATCATGTGAGCAATCTTAGACACAGATTCTGCAGCCTTTGCAGAGCCTAGAGATGCCTGCAACCCTGGTGTTGGGTAACTCAACTTTAAGAGAGACATCGAGGGGTCCAGTAGTTAGCATAATGGCTATGTCTGCTGGACTCCCACATAGTCGACCACAGTTCGATTCCCGGACCCAGTGGCTTAAACTCATGCCAGGCACGTGTGCGTGCGTGCCCAAGATCCCGAGAGGAGAGTGGAGGAGAAGGGATTGTGGCGTGGCCATCCGCCCTGAGGGGTGATTTCTCGCTTTCTGTCTCTCTGTCTCTCTCTGTCTGTCTGGTGAGCGCACATGCCCTATAGCAAAAGCCTCTCCAAAAAGAGAGAGAGAGAGAGAGAAAGACCTTGGACCGGAACATCCCAGAAAAGCCATCCTGGATCTTGAAACTCAAACACTAAGATTATTTTAAAATGTGCTATGTGGAGAGACCACCACTTGAGAGAGAGTTTGACTTACAAGATGTTCTTTGTTTGGAAGGCCAGCAAGTGGTGTATTGATTGAGGCACTGAACTCCTACATTGCCAACTGCAGTTCAAATCCTGGACCTGACAGCTTGCTATCTTACTTCTCTCTCTGTCTCTATTTCTGTCTCTCTGGTGCATGCAAGTGCCCTATAGCAAATTTTAAAATAAGGGGACCAGCAGATGGTATAGTGGTTACATCACTGGACTCCTACATGACCAACTGCAGTTCAAGTCCTGGACCCAGTAGCTTGAAAATCACACCAGGCCCATGTGCCTGCATGCCCAAGATCCTAAGAGGAGAATGGAAGAGAAGGGACTGCAGCATGGCCATCCATCCCAGGGAGGGGGGTGGTGATTTCTCGCTTTCCCTCTCATTGTCTCTCTCTGTCTCTCTCTTTCTAGAAAGTACATGTGCTCTAAGACAAAAAAAAAAAAAAACTCCA
>NW_006159583.1:5868973-5879570 GCF_000334495.1 Tupaia belangeri chinensis
AGACATGCAGGGGACCAGTAGTTAGCATAATGGCTATGTCTGCTGGACTCCCACATAGTCGACCACAGTTCGATTCCCGGACCCAGTGGCTTAAACTCATGCCAGGCACGTGTGCGTGCGTGCCCAAGATCCCGAGAGGAGAGTGGAGGAGAAGGGATTGTGGCGTGGCCATCCGCCCTGAGGGGTGATTTCTCGCTTTCTGTCTCTCTGTCTCTCTCTGTCTGTCTGGTGAGCGCACATGCCCTATAGCAAAAGCCTCTCCAAAAAGAGAGAGAGAGAGAGAGAAAGACCTTGGACCGGAACATCCCAGAAAAGCCATCCTGGATCTTGAAACTCAAACACTAAGATTATTTTAAAATGTGCTATGTGGAGAGACCACCACTTGAGAGAGAGTTTGACTTACAAGATGTTCTTTGTTTGGAAGGCCAGCAAGTGGTGTATTGATTGAGGCACTGAACTCCTACATTGCCAACTGCAGTTCAAATCCTGGACCTGACAGCTTGCTATCTTACTTCTCTCTCTGTCTCTATTTCTGTCTCTCTGGTGCATGCAAGTGCCCTATAGCAAATTTTAAAATAAGGGGACCAGCAGATGGTATAGTGGTTACATCACTGGACTCCTACATGACCAACTGCAGTTCAAGTCCTGGACCCAGTAGCTTGAAAATCACACCAGGCCCATGTGCCTGCATGCCCAAGATCCTAAGAGGAGAATGGAAGAGAAGGGACTGCAGCATGGCCATCCATCCCAGGGAGGGGGGTGGTGATTTCTCGCTTTCCCTCTCATTGTCTCTCTCTGTCTCT
Organism: Tupaia belangeri chinensis; assembly: GCF_000334495.1. Taxonomy (NCBI): domain Eukaryota; kingdom Metazoa; phylum Chordata; class Mammalia; order Scandentia; family Tupaiidae; genus Tupaia; species Tupaia belangeri. The sequence continues at coordinate 5,869,777 of NW_006159583.1, forward strand.
CTCTTTCTAGAAAGTACATGTGCTCTAAGACAAAAAAAAAAAAAACTCCATAAAAATATTAAATACTAATAAAAAGTAAAATGATATAAATCATTATTTTAAAAATATGTTCTTTGTTTCACTAAATTGTATAATGTCAAGCAATTCTACGGCTACTGAAAAGAGGATATTTACTACTGCATTAAATACATAATTTCAAAAAAATGTGACTTCCTGGTTTTCTAATTTTAGAAGATATTCAATCATCTAGTGGTTTCACTGTCATGCCATCAGCAATTCTTCTCTAAGTGTCTGCTGAAGTCTTGGAGACTCAGGCTAGCTGGGTATTCTTATAAGACAACATTTGTTTCAAACTTTATATTGTGGTAGAAAAATTGTGAAGGAAGAGAAAGAGGGGCACTAATTTCTAGGTCTGCCATGACAATGTACCACAGTCTGGATGATTTCAGCAACAAAGATTTATTTTTTCATGATTCCAGAGGCTAGAAGTCCAGGTCAAGGTGTCAGCAGAGTTGTCTTTCTCCGAAGCCTTTCTCCTCAGCACGTAGAAGGTCATCTTCCTCTGTGTCTTCATGTGGTTTTTCCCTCTGTGTGTCTTTTCTACTCATTTCTTATAAGAACATCAGTCATGTTGGCTTAGGGTCTCTGCCGATGACCTCAATTTACCACCTGAGTTCAGATACAGTCACATTCTGAAGTCCTCATGGGTAGGATTTCAACAAGAGAATTTGGCAAGGAAGGAGGGGAACACTATTCAGCCCATATATACTGAAATGGGAAAGATTCAGAGAAGTTTAGCCACTGCACAAGGATGATATGCAAATTCGTGAAGCGTTCCATATTTTTTAAAGGATATAGAAACACCATATATAGATGTAAATACCAGATATAGTATTGTGAAAGAGGAGGGTCTGAGGAAGGACATTTAGAAGAAAAATAGGGAGGCAAAGCGTTAATGGCACAAAGAAATGTGGTATTATCTGTTGAAGATATTTTGTAATTTTATCAACTGCGCTAGGGAGAAATGTTCACCTGTTGAAATATCCATTTTGTAAGCCAAATAATAATGTGATTGAATGTATAAAAGAAAAAGAAATGAAAAAAAGAAAACAGAATCATATAGTTTATATAAATAACTCTCATAGAAACCAAATAAAATTATTAGAAATCTTAAGCAGAACTAAATGAGATATATGCAGACTTTTCATAAGTGTACTTTATAATAATTTTCTTCTGCTTTTTTAACTGTAATTTGAATTTCTTCTGCATAAAACATTAGTAATACTGGGGGCCAGCAGGTGGTATGGTGGTTAAGGCACTGGAATTCCCACATGGCTGACCACGGTTCGTGTCCCAGCCTGGTGACTTGCTTTCTCTCTCTCTGTCTCTCTCTGTCTCTCTCTCTCTCTCTTTCTCTGACCAAATTCATGTGAAATAATAATAATAAACAAATAAAGTAAATAATTCTAAAAAAAAATTAGTAATACTCACTTGACACAAACAGTCCAATTCTAAGAAAGACCAATACGGGGACCAGCAGTTAGCGTAATGATTATGTCGTTGGACTCCCACAGAGTTGACTGTGATTCGAGTCCCGGACCCGGTGGCTCACACCGGGCGCGTGTGCATGCGTGCCCAAGATCCCGAGAGGAGATTGGAGGAGAAAAGGTTGTGGCACGGCCATCCCCCCTGGGGGGGGGTGATTTCTCACTTTCCGTCTCTCTGTCTCTCTCTGTCTCTCTGTCTTCCTGGCAAGCGCACAGGCCCTATAGCAAAAACCTCTCCAAAAAAAAGAAAGACCAATATGCAAATACAGTTTTTTTTTTTAATCACCTTACTAGGTATTATTTTAAGCCCATGTTATCTGGTATGCTTGTTTAAACAAAGAGATATGTGAATTAATACCTTGCTTATACTAGAGACCACTATTAGCAAAAGCCCAGACCAATGCCTCTTTTCTCATTCATTTTTCAAATTATCTCAAATAAAAAAGAAAAATGTAAATAATCTACCAACATAAAAAGTACACAATAGATGTTGCAATGATGAGCATTATTTGTAACGTTTGTGCTACGAGCATTGATGGGGCATTTGATGACCCATCCTTCCCATACAACCTCCCAAACAAGGTTACTGTTAAAAGAGGTCTGGATGTTGGCTTCAGGCTAAGCAAGCGACCATCACTGGATACCTAATGAAAACAGAAAAGTAGAATACATCTTTAAGTTACACAAGCCCACGGCGCACTTTTATAATCAGTACAGCTAGATGGAGAAATAATAAAAATATTGGCCAATTTTTTTTCTATCAGAAATATTGAAATGGGTCAGCAGGTGGAGTGGAGGTTAGGGCACTGGATCTCACATAGCCAACTCTGCAGTTCGAGTCCCGGACTGGTTACTTGAAAAATTACACCAGGTGCAAGTGTATGTTTGTGTACCCAAAATCCCGAGTGGAGACTGGAGAAGAAGGCATTGTGGCATGGCCATCCCCCTGGGGGAGGGGGATTTCTCACTTTTCTTTTGTCTCTTTCTGTCTCTTTCTGGTGAGCACATGCACTCTAAAGCAAAAAAAAAAAAAAACAAAAAACAGAATGAGGGGGAAAAAAAGAAAGAAAAGAAAAACAAGAAATGTGTGAAATGTTGCAAAGTATAAGAAAAACTGAGGGCTAGCCCATAGCATATCAGTTAAGCCCTGTGCAGGGAGCCAGATCTCAAATGGTCAACTGTGATTTTGAATCCAGTGGCTTAAAAAACACTGTGTGTGTGTGTGTGTGTGTGTGTGTGCACTCCAAATCTTGATGAAATGGAGAAATGGAGAAAAAGGATTGTGGTGTGACCACCCTCTGCTGGGGAGGGTCTCTCTCTTTCTGGTGAACATATGTACCTTCTTGCAGAGATAGAAAGAGAGGAAGAAAGAGAAGAAAGGAAGGACAGAAGGAGAGAGAAAAAAAGAAAAGGAACGAAAGAAGGGAAAAGAGAGAGAGAAAGAAGAAAGAGAAAGAAAGGAAGAAAATGAAGCAGAAAATGCTATGGATCTGACATTGATTTATTTATTATTGAAATGTCTGTAGTCAATATCTTATATTGTATTTACCTGAGGAAGCATCCCATGAGTTACTAAATATAACATAAAACAATGGTTTCAGTAGGATAGAAGAGAGAAATCTAGTCCTCTGAGCAGATAATGTTCCTGAACTTTAAAAATGAAAGTTGCTTCCTTACTAACATCAGCCACTGGAATTCTCTCTCCTTCAGCTTCTCCCACCCTTTGCTCCCAGGTCATTCTAGTCTTTGACCAACACAGTGAGAAAGGTCCCTCTCAACTCCCCTAGGTCTTCGCTCCCAGAGATCCTAAAGAGCCCTGCCTGGACTGGTCCTGAAACTATTCTTGTCGAATCATCTTCCTATTCCACAGACTTTCCATAGGCCAGCCTTTTCTCTTCATCCCCAAAATAAACTCTACAACAGGACACCAAAAAGTTCATGAAAAAAAAAATGAAACTAAAATGCAAATATATTTTGGTGCAAAAAAAAAATTTGGAAATTCATGTGTAGTGTTTTTATAACACATTTTCCACACACTTGTTGAAATCTCCCCCCCCCATATTACTCTATTCTCAAAGACACATGGATTTTTTTTTAAGTTTATTTATTTCTTACACTGACTATTATGTTAAGAATTTCCAGAGAAAGGGGCAGATAGTGGTACAGCATTAAAACAGCACACTGCACTAGACCAGCTCACAGGAAAAAGAACCTGGTTCACATCTGGAGACCTCCCTAAGTGTGCCAGGCTCACATGACCCAGGGCTGGCTGAAGCTGGGAGTGGAACACAACATCAAGATTCTGTTGGGTGTGCTGGCTCTGTCTTTCTCTCTGTTGCTCATAAAAGGAAGCAATAGGTAGATAGGTAGGTAGGTAGATAAGTAAATAGAAAGACAGACTTTTTAGAGAAGGAATTCATGTCATTCATGATCCTCAAAAATAATCTTGTCCTTTCCAAATGGAGATTATTATATTTATAAGCATTCAGGTAGGTTTTGAACTCAAAAATGCCTGCTCTTACATGAAATCAATTGGCAATCTCAAGTAAAGTTTCTTACCTGAAATTCCCCAGGTGCAAGCTGAATTTCACTCAGCAATACCTCTGGAAAAACATACTGGGTTCTGAAAGTGCCACTGAGGGAGAACATTTCAAACCGGGTGGAAGCCGTTTCAACTGAGTCCCCACAAGTGTTTAAGTCTGTTGTTTTACACTTCAGCAGAGTACAAATCTAGGAAATTAATGAAAATCGGTAAGTCGTAGGAAAGTCATGATGAATATGTTAATTAGCAGGATTTAATAATTTCACAATGTAGGGCCAACAGATGGAATAGTGGTTACGTCATTGGACTCCCACATGGATGACTGTGGTTCGAGTCCCAGATTCAATGACTTGAAAATCACACTGGACATGCGTGTGTGCGTGCCCAAGATTCCAGGAGGAGAATGGAGAAGAAGGGATTGTGGCTTGGCCATCCCTCCCAGAGGTTGATTTCTCACTTTCTCTCAGTCTTGTCGCTCACCCTCTCTAGTGAGTGCATGTACCCTAAGGCAAAAAACCTCTCCCAATAAAATCATTTTACAATGTATACATATATCAAAACATCACATTGTACATTGCAATTATACCAACATCTGTATGTTAATTACACCTTGATAAAGTTGGATGGAGGACCAGCAGGAGATGTGGTGGTTAAGGTGCTGGATTCCCAGATGGCCAACTGGACAGTTCAAGTCTCGGACCTAGTGACTTGAAACATATGCTGGGCACATGCACATGTGTGCCCAGAATTCCAAGAGGAGACTGGAAGAGAAGGAATAGCAGCACGGCCATCCCCCCTGGAGGTTATGTCTCGTTTTCCCTTTTCTCTGTCTGGTAAGCTTACTTGCCCTATGACAAAAAAAAAAAAAAAACAAAAAACAAAAAAAAAAAAAAAAAAAAAAAAAAAAAAAAAAAAGGGGGGAAAAAAAAAAAAAAACATACAACAAAAAAATGTGGAGAGGATTTAAAAATTAAAAATAAATAAATAAAATGGTGGCTGGTAAAATGTCAACAAAGTTAATTGAAATAAACTCCTGGCACAGAAAAATGCCTATGCCTCTTTGTTTTATAAAATAATATTACTTCTTAATTAGGTATATCAAGCTTACTGCTGAAGAATACAATTAGTAATTACAAAATTAGGGACTGCAGACTCCAGTGCTTTCTGCAATTCCCTGCCAAACAGATTAACCACACAAAGAGACCATTGGATCCTTGGCTGGTAGCCAAAAACAATTATACCCTCATTGTTCTCAAGTTAGCAATGCTTTTAGACATTTCTCAAAGGTTTAATCTAGACAATAGATTAATTGCCATCTTATTCCCTATCTCACACAATAAAAGAACTTTAGAGTTATAATGTTCCCCAGAGTTGAACTAGAGCCAATACCTGTGATCTGTAAAATTCACATCCTCTTTATCTGGCCAAGGACTGAAACAGTTAAGAAAGAAATGTAAAACCTATCAATTATGTTTTTCTACATGCCACTCACAGTGCTTTCACAATCTGTGATGTTACATCATGCAAGAAAAATTTCTATTATTACCAAAAACTACTTCCTAACCAAGTGAGAAAAGAGAAAAAGAAGTAAAGGTGAAATAAACACCCTTCTGCCATTTTACATTTATATATTACATCAAACTTCCCCCAAACCCTGTAAAGAATATACTATTGTTATCATCATCATCATCATCATCATCATCTTTACCTCCGGAACTCGTCAGTCCCTCCTGTGATGTGTACTAATTGTGCATGGTGCTTTTCCTTTGCAGCATTTGTCACTACTAAAATCAGATAGTAATTGGCTTCATTTTCTGTTTGATGCATGTCCCCACTAGGCTCAAGCTCTGCGGAGACACTGACCACATCTCTCTTGCTTATCCCAATATCCTCAGACTCTAGCAAGTACCTGGAAATAGCCAGCATTACATAAATACTGGGTGAATGAAAATAAATCCATGTGCTAGGAACGAGGTTAGCTAAAGATTTAAAGAGGCTGACAGGCTGGTCCAAGGCCAGGTGGCTCCTATTTAGTGAAGGGATGGATTCAATCTGGATTTTCTGAGTGCAGAAGCCATGATCTCCGCATGGACCTTGAGCCCCATGTGTTTAATTTTTTTTTTTTTTTTTTTAGCAGAATTGTTCTTCCCAAACTGTTTCTCCCTGAAGCTTTCTCATTAAACTAGGGAATTGGTTTTACATTCAAAAAGACAAAGCATCTGGCTGTTTGGATGACTCTCACCTTGATGAGAGGATACTGGGAGTGACTGAGGAAGGAAAAGCTCCTAAGTGCATCAGGTAAAGGGAAAAAATTTCTTTTATGAATTTATTCCTTTATTCATTTACTTACTCAGTTATTCTTTAAAATATACAGGCTGCACCTCCTTCCCACTCCTAAAGCAATTATTCCAGATCATTACTTTCTCAGATCTCTTATTCAAACTGTTTACCCACCTTTTACCACCCCCTACTCTCAAATGACACAACTACCTCTTTCCCCACTTCCTTATAATTCTTACAGAATGGTAGGTACTCACTGCAGAGTGCTTGGAAAATTTGTGTGTTATTTCACGTTAACCTCTTTCTTTCTCATCTCTCACTTGGTTAGGAAGAAGTTTTTGGTGCTAATAGAGATTTTTCTAGCACAATATATCATCGTAGATTATAAAAGATTATGAAGATAATACAATATAAAATCCCTTATTCTCAATACCCAAATCCAAAATTCTCTGAAAATTAAGGATTTTTGTAAGCCATTTGACATTAAACTCCAACTTGAACTAACACCAATTATAATGTATCTATTTAAGCTATTTAGCTATTTATCTTCCTGTCTTCCAGTGGATGTATTAATGTGTTTGATTCTTCTGTGCTGCTCCTGATTCTGTCCTATCAGGTAATACGTGTGGTTGTCTTTATTGAATCAGAAAATTCTTCATTCCAGGGAACCAGCAGTTAGTGTAATGGCTATGTCGCTGGATTCCCACGTAGTCAACCACGGTTCGTGTCCCAGACCCGGTGGCTTAAAACTCACGCTGGGCGCGTGTGCGTGCGTGTCCAAGATCCTGAGAGGAGAATGGAGGAGAAGGGATTGTGGCGTGACTATCCCCCCTGGGGGGTGATTTCTCGCTTTCTGTCTCTATGTCTCTGTCTGTCTGGCGAGCGCACGCGCCCTATAGTGAAAAACCTCTCAAAAAAAAAAAAATTCTTAGTTCCAAAATGTGCTATGGGACCGATGGTTTGGATAAGAGATCACCACCCAACAATACCAGCAAAGGTCTTGGTTTTACTTGAGAGAGCTCACCTACCTCAGTACCAGAGACGGACGTCCCACTGCTCTTGCAGCCAAATTTGGCTAAGTTTGGGTCCTTAGTACTCCTGCAGCAAAATGTGCACTCTATGTTCTATATGTTCACATGACAACCTATATGTTCTATATGTTCACATGGCAACCTATATGAAATTATATTTTGAAAGTCTATCTTTAGAGATGAAATTTCTCAAGAAGAGGGTCTTTACTTACTCATATTTCTTTTTTTTTTTCTATTTAGATTTTTGCTATAGGGCACATGTACTTGCTGGAGTGAGACAGACGGAGGAAAAGTAAGAAATTACCGCCAGAAGGGATGGCCATGCTGCAATCCCTTCTCCTCACTTTCCTCTTGAGATTTTGGGCATACACACATATACACCTGGAGTGATTTTCAAGTCGCTGGGTCTAACACTTGAACCCCATTCGACCATGTGGAAATCTGGTGCATTCACCACAACACCTGCTGGCCACAACTTACCTATCTTCTTATCAGCACTGAATATATACCTGACATACAGTATTATAAGTACTCAATAAATGTGAAAATGTTGGGGCCAGCAGGTGGCATAGTAGGTAAGGTGCTGAACTCCCACATGGTGGATTATGGTTTGAGTTCTGAACATGGTGGTTTGAAAATCATGCTGAGCATGTATGCATGCACACCCAAAATCCCAGGAAGAGAAGAGGAAAAGGGATTGCAATGTGGCCATCCCCTCTGGGGGATTATTTTTCACCTCCTCTCTTGCTATCTCTGTCTTTCTCTGGCAAACACAACAAGACATTGTGAGTCGTTTACATTAAGGAATTTGATTTGTCAAATCAGCGGTCAGTGAGGAAGTTTAAGCAAGAGAAGATAGAAAATAGCTTTTCGTAACTTTTGTAATTAGACAGCAGACCATGTACTAGATAGATGAAGTGGAGACTGTCAGCCCGAAGCCTGGTTAGGAAGATACTGCAATAGAATAGGTGAGACTGCATGGGGGCCAGACTAAGGAAGAGTGGAGCAGAGAGAAAATTGAAGCCATTTAACATTTAACCCATTTAACCTTTTTTTTTTTTTTTTTTTTGAAAGAGAGATTTTTGCTATAGGGTACATGTGCTCACTGGAGAGACACAGAAAGACAGAAAATGGAAATCATCCCCTAGGGGCAATAGCCCTGCTGAGATCCCTTCTCCTCTATCCTCCTCTCAGGATCCTCGGCACACATGCACACACGCCCAGCATGAGTTTTAAGCCTCCAGGTACAGGACTCAAACCGCAGTCGACTGCATGGGAGTCCAGCAAAGTAACCATTACATCATCTGTTCCTCCTGGAGCCATTTCATCTTAAGGGTTCTAGCATCTGGCCATGATGGATAGCCCCTTTGATAGCTTCTCCTTTGTGTTGCCTGCGTGGAGATATCTCAATCTTTGCAGCAATAAAAATTCTACTGAACGATCCAAAAGATCAAGTCTATCTGTCTGCAATACATACTTAGTGTCAAGTCCTTTAGAAATCAAGGTAGTCATTCATGAAACTAGAGGAGATATAGCCAATTTATTTCAGGCAGGAGATATCATAGATTTCAGTTATCCACTGAAACAACTGTAATTGGAATACTTTTAAATACTAATACTGCAGTAAAGGTCCTGCTTTTCCCCACCAGTTTAAAATGGAACTGATATCTAGGATGGCAAGATTTAGCAAGGGAAAGTATGGGCTGTCTAGCTAAATTTGAATTTCAAATAAACAACAATGTTGTTAGCATATGTAAATCCCCACAAGTGAGACTTACCTCTACTAAAATTCATTCTGTTTATCTGAAATTCAAATTTAACTAGAATGTTTGTTGTTCATCTAGTAACTCTTTGGACACCAAAACATTACCTGGAGATAATAATGCCCTTCCACAGTGTGCAGTCCATCAAATGCCCCGAGGACATAAACTTCATCTGACCTCTTCTCAGACATCTCGTAGCTCAGATGACAGCATAGGTCTTTCTGACAAACCGTGTAATTTCCAGTGACTTCTGTGAGCTTCACGAAGGTAAATTCATCAAAAAAAATAATGCCTTTAAATTCTTGGTTTCCCATCGTTACTGCGTCTATACTACTAGCATAAGAAGTCCAGTTAACTGCTGTAGGCTGGGGTGGGTGGGAATCCAGTTGTGAGAGAAGGAGTTTTCCCTCCTCTGTCTTCATATCATAATGAAATACTCTTGGAGAACCAGGTGCATAGATGCCACTTCCTGGAAATAATAAGTTGGAAATGCCATTTGAAATTTTAAAAGTAAAAGGGATTTCACAGTTGTTAGTGTTATCTTAAATTTAACATTTTACTACCTCTAAGCCAGTAGTAGTTCCCAACCTTCCCAGCACCAGAGACCTACCTCTTAGAAGACAGTCCTCCA
>NW_006159583.1:5879611-5898261 GCF_000334495.1 Tupaia belangeri chinensis
GTGCACCACATCCCCCATGCACCCCATTTCCCCCACCACCACATTGCTACACACAATGGAAAAATCACACCACAGGGTTCAGGCTCCCTTGAAAATCCAGTATGGCTACTGATCGACAGGAGGCAGAGCCCAGGAGACAAAGTGTGGACAGAAGGCAGACCCCAGGAGCAATCGTGTGTCGCTGTAAACACACATGAAGCCTCAATAGCTCACCCGAAGTCCACCCTACACTGCACAGCTGATGGAAGTGCGGCAGTTCCCAACAGGCCACAGACCAGCACTGGTCCACAGCCCAGGGATTATGGACCCCTCTAAGTGATGTACTTCTTTAGTTTCAGTAAAACGTGCTAAGAAACAGAGAGGCAAGAGAAAATCCAATAAAGTAAGAAACCAAGAAGTCAAGAGTTTCAAGTAAGAAGAGAGGAACTTGGAAACAAAGAAAAAGAGGACACAGTCAAGTTGAATAAAACTAAATATACTACACAGTTTAGATTGAAACTGTTTCCATTGCATGTCACCAGCTAATATTAAAAAATTAATAATTAGGAAACATTGTATTAAGGAGGACATGTTAGCTAGAAAAAAAATGTGTTTTTTTTTGTTTTTTTTTTTCTGATCCCATCAAGCCTATAAAGGTTAAAGATCACACATTACCTGTCATTTTCTTTGAAGGGTAATGTATATTGGATGCAAGGAAATTGACCCCCATGCCCATAGCCCAAGCTGAGTGGAATTCAATAGCTGACAAATGTGGCAAAACATTCATCCAAGCTGTTGGGAAGAGGATGGTGTCCACGAGGAAGTCTTTCACCAGGGCGACAGCAGGATCGTGGAAAAGTATATCAAAGCAAGTGAAAATGCCAAACCTTCCAAAGGAGGTGTTGAAAGTCACCACCTCAGGCTCCTTGGGTTTATTGAATTGCTCTTCACCCATGAATAGGTTTTGCTTCAATACACAAAAGACAGAGGGAAAGAAATTGACTTAAGATGTAGTTCTGTCCCCCACTGTGTCCAAAAACATGCAAGTTCACATCTATTAGACAGTGCCAACCATGTATTTATGGTCACTTCTCCACAGAGAAAAAAGTACAGTACTCCAGTTGAAACTCCACATTTCATAGACATGTACACAGATGGACGTATCTTTCAAGACCCTCTTGAGTCTTACAAGACACAGCAGTGAAGTGGATCACTTCAATTTGCTGCAACCCTAACTACTTTCTGTGGGCCAAGAACTGTGTGTGCTCCTTTCTCTTCAAGACCAAATCTATCTGATAAAGAGTTTTTTTATTCTAGTCTTCACCCACTACAAGGACATGTCTTTAAAATGACAAAGATCAAAACACAACATCTTATTTTAATGCAGTTAGCACCTGTTAACTCTCACAAACTCCCAACAACACACTTCTGTGTTCCTAAATGCACAGGAGACACCTTGAGTCTCTGTACAGGAGCTTATCACCACTCACCACTACTTTCTATGATCTACTACTACTCTGCTTCTAAAATACACTTATTAGTAGCTACAACAATTTCTTTTCCTTTTTTGCCCACTTTAAATCATTAAGCATTTCATAATTGAATTATCTGAAAATTAATTCCACCTTATGGTACCGTGCTACCAGTTGTCCCTGAGAATCGAACACCACGTCAGTGTTGTATTGGTAGCGGCCATCGTGGGGACACTCAGAGTCACTGGTGTTGCATGGCTTCTTGTCTCCAATATTTGCCACAACGTAGATGGAATTGCTCTTAGCCAAGCAGCTGAGTCTTTCTTGTACTGGGGCATGCCCAAACCTGGTAAATACATTCATTGGAAAAGAAAAAAAAATTAAATCTAACTTGGGTTTTTATTTCTAAGAATTAGCTACTCATCTATTATTATTATTTTTTCAGTTTGACCAGAGAGAGAGAGAGAAAGGGAAAGTAGCAAAGCAAGCTACCAGGTTCAGGACTTGAACCGTGGTCAGCCATGTAGGAGTCCAGCACCCTTAACCGCCATACAACCTGCCGGCCCCATCAAGCTTAGTCTTTAATGAAATTCAGAGTGGTAGTCACCTGAACCTATTAGTTGAGAGAGACACAAAAATGAATTCAAATAACAGTAGATAAAAAAAGAAGAAAAAGGACTAAGACAAGAAGTAAGTTTAGAGGAAGCCCAAGCTCTGTGGAATTTACTTGTAGAAAATTACTCTAGGATAAGATTCTAGGCCATATTTTTTCTTCATAGGATTTATCATAATCTATAACCACATATTCACTTACGTTTCTATCTGATAATGTCTCCAGCATCCTATCAGTAATGTGGGGCAAAGACCCTTGTATCACGTTCACTAAGCCCATGCACACCAGAAAAGAGTTATCTAAAAACATTTTGAGGGCCAGCAGATCGGTGTAGCAGTTACACCAACGGACTCCCACATGGCTGACTGCTGTTCAAGTTCCAGACCCAGTAGCTTCAAAGTTACTCCAGGTCTGTGTGGATGTGTGGCCAAGATCCTGGGGAGAGAATGAAAGGGAAGGGGATGCTGCCTGGCCAACCCCACAAGGGATGATTTCTCACTTTTCCTTTCATTGTCTCTCTCTGGCGAGTGCATGTGCCCTAATGCAAAAACCTGTTAAAAAAATAAAAAGGAAAAACATTTTGAATGAGAGAACCAGAACTTGGGAAGTTCCTGTGAAGATGGCAGAGTAGGGAGTAGCAGGACTCTATCTCCCCTGGACAATTAACGGCACTCTCAGAATCCATCTGATGTAATTATTATATTTTGGAACTCTGAAATCTATTCAAAGGCTTGCAACTTCCAGGATAAGCCTTGGGGGGTAAATTGTGATTAATTTCAGTCTGTCGAAGGTCTCGGCTCAGCAGTAACCACCTGTGCCCATCCTCAGTCCTGTGCCAGGCAGTGATATAAATGCTCCTAGAGCTGCTTGCTGGCAGCTTATGGAAGCAGGGTGGGCAATAAGACCCTGTCTTCCAAATACCAGGAATCTGTGGGCTCTTAATGAATTGCTGCCTCTGATCAAGGAGGTGCAGACAAAACAGAGTTTAAATTTTAAAAAGTGGCAAGGGCTGGCCTATGACCTTGTGGTTAAGGGAGCTGGACACCACATGGCTGACTGTGAAGTTCAAATCTCAGGCCTGGTGACTTGAAAAACTTGCTGGGAACATGTGTGTGTGTATTTAAAATCCCAACAGTAGGGAGAAATGGAAAAGAAGGGATCGCAGTGTGACATTGCCCCATTGGGGTGTTTATGCTCAATCTCTCTCTCTCACTTTATCTCTGTCTTTGTCTCTCCCCTCTGACAAATTTTTTGAAAAGTGTCATGAGACAAAGAATGACATTAAATATTAATATCTAGAATATATAGAGAACTCTTGGAACTCAATAACAAAATCACAACTGATTCAAAAATAGGCAAAAAGAAGGAACCAGCAGTTAGCGTAATGGCTATGTCACTGGACTCCCACGTAGTCGACCGCGGTCGTGTCCCGGACCCGGTGGCTTAAAACTCACGTCAGGCGCGTGTGCGTGCGTGCCCAAGATCCCGAGAGGAGAATGGAGGAGAAGGGATTGCGGCGTGACCATCCCCCCTGGGGGGTGATTTCTCACTTTCTGTCTCTATGTCTCTCTCTGTCTGTCTGGTGAGCGCACATGCCCTACAGTGAAAATCTCTCAAAAAAAAAAAAATAGGCAAAAAGATATGAAGAAACATTTGTTTAACACAGATGGCCAATAAGCCCATGAAAAGATGCTCAGTATCACAAATTCTTAGGGAAATTTAATTCAAAACCACAATGAGCTATCACCTCATACCCGTTAGGACAGCCACCATCAATTAAGCAAACAAAGAAAAAAGAGAAAATAATAGATGTTAACACAATGTGGAGAAATTGAAATGCTTGTGTGCTACTGGGGGAATAAAAAATGGTGTAGACACAGTAGAAACCAGTGTGGAAGTTTCTCAAAAACGTAAAAACAATAAAAATAGAATTACCATATGATACAGAAATTCTATTTTGGGGTATATACTCAAAATAATTGAAAACAGCCTCAGATACCCATATTCAATAGTAAAAAAGTAGATGCAACTCAAGTGTCCATCTACACCTGAATTAATAAGCCAAATGTGATATATTCATGTGATGGAATATTCTTCAGCCTTAACAAATAAGAGAATTCTGACACATGCTATATCATGAATGTACCTCGAGGACACTATACATAAATAAGTATCAATGAAAGTCAGTCACAAAGACAACTGTGTGATTCAACTTACATCAGCTACCTAGGAAAGTCAAATCCATAGAGAACGTAGAATGGTGATTGCCAAGGACTGGCGGGAGGGGAGAATGGGAAATTACTGTTTACTAAATTTTAAAAGATAGAAAGATTTCTGGAGATGGGTGGTAGTGATGATCGTACAATATAAACCTACTTCATTCTAAAGGGAGGTCGAGATGGAGGAGGAATTGTAGCATGACCATGTCCCGTGAGGATGCTATCACCTCCCTCTCACTCTTTTTTCTGTCTCTCTTTAGCTAGAGCACATGCCCCTTCACAAAAGACAAAAAGGGATGCCGTGTGTTTATGTGGGCCTGAACTCTGCCTGTCACTTTATCCATAATATTTGCTAAGTCCTTATGTGTGTAGAGTTATTGTTCTAGAAACAAAAGTAGGAAGCGAAACAAAAAATAAAAAGGCGTTTTCTAAGGCTCCTCTCAAAGTGTTTATTCTCTAAAAATCGATTCTCAAAGACATTTCCTAACTTCAGAAGACTGCACATTGAAGAGTCGACATGTATTTGTTGACCCTTACATCACAAAGCATTGTGCTAGGCACGGGGCATCTGGGGAAGGGACATTCCAAGCAGAGCTGTGCAAGTGTGTGACGCAAGAGGCACAAAAGTGAAAGACAAGGTTGCTTCACTTAAAACTAATCTTATTGGAGAAGCAATATGCACACCCAAAGCTCTGAAATAACAGTACAAAATATAATCAATTTTCAAATACCTTTCCATACAGTTATCTAATTACACAAGTTTTTTGTTCTTGTTGTTAATTCTATGTATTTCCTCTATGAGAGAGAAAGAGACAGAGAAAGAGACAGAGAAAAAGATAGCACCTCCAATAGGGTCTTCATGCCACAGTTGACATCCAGTTTCAGTGAACCCTGGGTTATGAGTATGCACATGTATGGTAAGTCAGGGAAGTCTCCAGGCCATGAGAGTCAGCCTGACAGAATATCACTTTTACTGCTGTGCCACTACCTGGCTCTAAGGCAAAATTTTTTTTAATTGAATTAAGATGTGACTCTTAATTTGCAAGCCTAATCGCCTTGATACAGGTGCAGATATTCACTGTAGTACAGCATTGCATTATTCAAGGATACCTACATATTCATATAGTGGAGTCTCTGGTACAGAAGAAGTACAATAAAAAAATGTTGAAGTAAATTCATTTTTGAGTCAGATTATGGACATCATTTATCTCTGAAGAAATATGAAAACTTTCTTATATGAGGCAATGAAAACTTCTGAGCCAAATTGTTCCTTTCTTAGCTTCCCTGAAACTCACAATTATACTTCATGTTCAGTTGTAATTATCAGCTCTACAGTCATGATGCCACGTAACAACTACTTCCTCTACTTTATTCACGTGGCTTCCAATTTGCTTTTATAACTAAACTATCCTCTCTTTTTGGAGGAAGATATTTTTGCTATAGGCCATGGGTGCTCAGTGGAGACACAGAGATAGAGAGAAAGCAAGAAATCACTCTCCAGTGGAGATGGCTATCCCTTCTCCTCTATTATCCTCTCAGGATTTTAAGCAGGCACATACACACACCTGGCATGTTTCAAGCTGCCAGATCCAGGACTCACACTGTGGTTGACTATACAAGAGTTCAGCACCTTAACCAATATACCACCTGCTGGCTCTTCCACTCTGCCTTTTAATTACATTAGATTTACTAGGAAAAAAAAAATTAGCCTTTTGAAAATAAGTAAAGTTTAAATATGAAAGGAAAGGAAAGGGGAAAAGAGGGAAGAGGAAGGGAAAGAACGGGAAGGGAAGGGAAGAGAAAAGCGAAGGGAAGGGAAGGGGGACCAGCAGTTAGCGTAATGGTTATGTCACTGGACTCCCATGTAGTCGACCGCGATTCGAGTCCTGGACCTAGTGGCTTAAACTCACACTGGGCACGTGTGCGTGCGTGCCTAAGATCCCGAGAGGAGAATGGAGGAGAAGGGATTGCAGCGTGGCCATCCCCCCTGGGGGGTGATTTCTCTCTTTCTGTCTCTCTGTCTCTGTCTGTCTGGCGAGCACACGCCGTATAGCAAAAAACCTCCCCCCAAAAAAAGGAGTAAATGATCTTGACTTCTTTCTCTCACATCCCACATCCAAACTACCAGCAAAAGCTGTCAGTCCTACCTTTAAACTTTACTTAGAATTAGGTCATTTCTCAATACCTAAACTTCCACCGTCCTGGTCTAAAACACTGCCATCTCTCTGCCTAGGTCACTGCCATGGTATTTTAAGTCTTCTGCTTCTCTTGTTGCTCCACCCCCTGGAGCCTATTCTCCCCATGGCTGCCAGAGTCATCCTCACAGAACTTAGATCAAAGTGTCAGTCTCCAATGGCTACCTTCGCACACAACAGCCATGAAATGTCTGCAGTCAGGCCCCTCATACATATCTGCCTCCATCTCCTACTTTTCCCCTCAAATCACTTCACACCACCCCTCTTACTGCTCTCATGCTAGACACATACTCTGATGACAGGATCTTAGAATTCAGAATCCCCTCAATGGCAGTTTTTCTGGTACTTTTCTAAGCACCCCATGACTGCTCTTTCACTTCCTTCAGGTCTCTGCTTAAACATCACCCCGAAGCCCTCCGATGACCTATTAAAAATTTCAGCCCCGGGGACTGGACAGTGGAGCAGTGGTAAAAGGCAGTGCTCTGTGGGACAGACCACATGGGAAGATCACCAGTTCACATACAGACACCTTCCTGAGTTTTCTGGGCACACATGTACCCATGCTACAGGGCTGATTAAAGCTGGAGGTAAATCTTGGCATGAAGACTCTGTTGGGGATTTTCTCTTTATCTCTTCCTCTCAGAATAAATAAACCTAAAAAAGTAATGATTTCAGCCCCACACTTCCCACCTGTGATATTATGATTATATGTGTGTGTGTGTGTGTGTGTGTGTGTGTGTGTGTGTGTTTTGGTTTTCATCCACAATTCCTGACTTGGTCTTCTGTCCTTGGTTCCTGAAGCTTCCCAAGACAGGCCATAGCACTGGTCATAAAGAAATTTAGACCCTCATTCCAGAGGAACCTTGCACCCTAACTGGGAGGGAAGAATGTTGCACAGATCAGGGAACGATCTGGACAGACCGGCCTTGCTGGATTTTCCTACCCACTCCATCCGCGTTAGCTCATGTCCTTTTTGTCCAATCCCATCTCTACCTGGCTGGCCAAGTTTCGATTACACATATGCAGTGAGGTTCTAGAGAGCTGAACATGTGGAGGCCTGCAGGAATGTGAATAAGAACTAGTCCACATGCCAGGAGGGTAGAGCAGACCATCGGCAATAAAAGCTCCCAAACTGGGAAAACTCTTCTTGGTTTTATCTTACGTATTTCTTCATCTAGCTGTTTAATTTGTATCATTTTAAATATCCTTTCTAATAAATCAGTAAATGTGTTTCCTTGAGTTCTGTAAGCTGCTCTGGCAAATTAATTGAGACTTAAAAAGGGGCTCAGGGGAACTCCAATTTGTAGGTAGTTGATGAGTTCTCGAGGCCTGGACTTGTGACTGATGTCTGAGTGGGGTCAGTCTTGTGGGAATGAGTCCTCAATCTGTGGGATCTGACCTACCTCTGAATGAACAGTGACAGAATTGAATTGGATTAGAATATCCCAGATGATGTCTACTGCAGAAT
Organism: Tupaia belangeri chinensis; assembly: GCF_000334495.1. Classification (NCBI taxonomy): domain Eukaryota; kingdom Metazoa; phylum Chordata; class Mammalia; order Scandentia; family Tupaiidae; genus Tupaia; species Tupaia belangeri. The sequence goes on from NW_006159583.1 coordinate 5,887,558, forward strand.
TAGCCACTTGCTTGCTGGTGGGAGAAAGTCCCCACACATTTGGGAATCACAGTAGGGATGCGTGTTGTGAGCACATAATAGGAGAAATGGAGTCTGAGTTGGTTTCTTTTTTTCTCCACACACCACCATAATTATCTTCCCTGCTTTATTTTTCTCCATGTCATTTATCTCCATTGCATGTGACACATAGGTAGATAGATGATAAATCCCAAAAGATAGACAACTAAATAGCTAGATAATTTTATTTATTTATTTATTTGTTTGTTTGTTTGTTTTATTTTTTATTATTCAACTTGACAAGGGAAAGTGAGAAAGCAAGATGCCAGATCTGGGACTCAAACCACAGTTGGCCATATGGGAGCCCAGCACCTTAACCATTTTGCCACTTTCCAGCCCCCAAAGTAGCACTTTATCCATTTCTAAATCTTCAGACCTAACCCAGTGCTTAACACCTAAAGGATGCTCAGAATCCACTTACAGGAAGGAATGGGTGTGTGGAGCGAGCCTCGGGCCAATCTGACTGCTCTCCTCACCCTGCGTCATCTCCCCCACATTAATATATAAGTTCCATGAGGATGGGATTTTTAATTTGTTTTGTCAACCACTCTGCCCATAACAGTACTTGGGGATAAATAGGTACTCAAGCCATTTGTTCAAGTAATGAGTAAAGGCAAGGAGTAGAGATGGTCTCTGTTGATGGAAAACAGTAAGAGGGCACCCAGGCACCTTGAGATGGAACAAGTATGATATCCTCATGAGAATATTCAAGAAGCCCTTGGGAATTTGCTTCTAGGGAAAGGTCACTCACGAACGAGTCAATCATTTCATAATATAATTGATACTAGAATTCTGGCCTTCTAGAAACTGAAGATCTGGCATAGAAGAAGATTCAATACAAAATAATTATCTAACAATGAACTGCAAATAAAGTGAATGATTAGGATAAATAATATTTAACTTTGTCAAAATCAAGGTCTCTCTCTCTCTCTCTAAGTAGTTAAAGTAGTTTGTATGTGTGTGTTTTTTTCTCCACCCTCCCCACCCCCCAGGTTGTGTGGTTTTTGAGAGCAGTTTTAAAAGAGGAATTTCCAAATAATTTTAGCCATGATATATTTGAAATGAAGTCTGTTAACTAACATGATTCTCAGACCTACTTATTTGAGGTATATAAGATACTGGTTTGGGGCCAGCAGTTAGTGTAATGGCTATGTCGCTGAACTCCCACATAGTCGACCACAGTTCGAGTCCCGGACCCGGTGGCTTAAATTCACACCAGGCATGTGTGCCTGCGTGCCCAAGATCCTGAAAGGAGAATGGAGGAGAAAGGATTGCTGCGTGGTCATCCCCTCTGGGGGATAATTTTTCACTTTCTATCTCTCTGTCTCTCTATGTCTGTCTGGCGAGCACACGTGCCCTATAGCAAAAATCTCTCAAAAAAAAAAAAGATACTGGTTTGCTTACATTAAAATTATATGTGATGGCTGTCTCTGTAGCATAGAGGTTAGGGGAAGTCAGATCCCGCATGGTCAGCTGTAGTCCAAATCCCACCCCCACTAGCTTGAAACACATTCTGGGCATATATGAGTACACGCCCCAAATCCAGACAGGATAGAGAAACTAGAGGAGAGGGAATTTGGCATGACCAGACCCCATGAGGGGGTGCTTTTTCTCTCTGTCTCTCTCTGATGAGCATAGGTGCCCTCTGGCAATTAAAAAAAATTAGTGGTACTGCTTTTATCACACTCATATCTCTTTAGTCCATACCTGATTTAAACCACTGACACCGTTCTGCTCTATCACTTCCTAGGTAAACAATCAGCTTAAGTATGGATTTTACTACCTGAAACTCATCAACTATATTATCAGAGAGAGGAAAATTATTAATTATACCTGGCATGTAACTCTACTCATGCAGTTTTCAAATTTCAGACCCAGATAGGAAAATATTCTCGGTCACTGAAGGAGCCAGAGAACAAATCTTATTCTCTCACTGACTACATCTGTGACCCTAAGCAAGTTCTGCTGTCATCTCTCCAGACTCATTCCCTCGATGAAAAGATATTTACACTAAGCTACTGCCATCCAGCACTGGTTACTTTGATTTCATAATTCATGTTCATTTTCCTAGCAAACATATCCACAGTAGATGAAAATGGACTATCTTGAAGCTTAGAGTTGATAGTGGATCTATGCAATAGTATTTAACAAAGTTTTCTCAGGTTTAAAAAGAACAAAAAAAGAAAACAAGTTGACGTTCTCAACTGAATTGTTCACAATCTGTTGCTTTACCTGTTAGGATCATTGCAGGGGATCCAGTTAACTTGAGGATCCGGGATATCCTCCAAGTATGGGTAGAGAGTTTCCCTGGTAAAGTTCCAGCCATAAATAGCATCTTCTGGAGTCACAATAATATGTGCGCCCTGTTAAAAAGATAGTTCAGTTTAAATATTTTTCAAATAGGCAAAAATCAAAGAGGAGGTCTGCAAGAGAAACTGAGTAACTAATGACTGAGTGTAAACCATTCAGGCTTTCTTTACCCTTTCAATCTATTCTTTGCTTTTTTTTTTTTATTTTTATAATTTATATTCTTTCCCTGGGCTTTTTTTTTTTTTTTTCAGAGATTTTTGCTATAGGGCATGTGTACTCACCAGAGACACAGAGAAGGACAGAGAGACATAAAGCAAGAAATCACCCTCAGGGGGATGATCATGCAGCAATCCCTTGTCCTCCATTTTCCTCTTGGGGTTTTGGGCACACACCCACAAGCACCTGGCATGAGTTTTAAGCCACCGCATCTGGGACTTGAACCAGGGTCAACTATGTGAGAGTCTAGCAGCATAACTATTATACCATCTGCTTGTCCCTTCCTGGGCACTTTAATTTTTTTATCTTGCCATCATCATTTGTAACATTTCCATTCTTTCATAGATGTTATACTTTTCAGGGCCAGTCTTGTTGCCTGGTGGTTAAGGTAGCCAGACTCCACTTGGTTGACTATGTGGTTCAGCCCCCAGCTCTAGTGGCTTGAGAACTGCCAGACCAGTGTGTGTGTGCATGCCCAAAATCTTGATGGGATGGAGAAATGGGAGAAGATGGGATTACAGCATGACTGCACCCAATTTTTTTTGGGGGGGGGTGCCTTCTCTCTCTATTTCTCTGGTGAGTGCATGTGCCCTTTGGTGAAATGAAATATGTGTGTGTGTGTGTATGTATGTATATAAGCACATATATATACATATAAATATATGTAAATTTATTTATATGATTTTTCATGCCTAGAGGTACTCCCTGAGTTAAACTGGGCACCATTGGATTAGAGAATCACCTTAAAATCTGTTATAGTCTTTTAAGAAAATAGATTAAGGGTGAAAAAGAACATCAGAACTCCTAATAAGCTTAAGTTGTAGCATATCTAAAAATATATATTGAGAGATACATGTATTGGGTTTTCAGAAAAGTCATGATGCATTTTTGCATAGAAAAATACATCATGACTTTTCCGAAGATCCAATATGTATATAGTTTTTACTTACCACTCTTCATGTATCCCTGATGTCTGAGTATCTTATGTTTTTCAAGTTTATTTTTTTCCATGAAAGAGAGAAATGGGTGCCCCAACATGACTGATCATCATGTGTGATCAGTCTCAGTCAACCCAGATCGTAGGCACAAGCACCCAGGTGGTCCTGGGATTTGAACTGAGAAACTTTCTCATGTGGGTCTAGCTGTACTACCTCAGCACCACCACCTGGACCCTGTAAATATTTTATTTAAACCATGTTCCTTCAAAGCACACACTTATATTATATGATTAGCTCTAAGCGTAGTCTTCATTTCAGCTCAGGGACTTATTATATATTTACATATTGCTTGGCGAGATTCTTTCCTCCTTGGAAGGGTGGAAGAAGACAGAGATGCAGGGAGTTGGACAAAGACATGAGGCACTGATGTCAAGTTGTTTGTTGGCTGAGCTTGGTGGGAGCTCTGGTAGCACTCACTAGATGCTTCCTTCCTCCTGGAGCTTATAATTCATATGAAGAGTGCTCAGAAGTGCTTCCTTCCTCTCAGAACTCACAGTGTGGAGTTGGGTCGAGTGAGTCAAGGCTCTGCAGAACCCAGGTCACCAGGGCTGAGCTAGCGGAACCAAGGCCAAGCAGAGCAGAACAGGGCTAGCCAGCTGGCCAGGGGTTCCCTTTTCCTAAAATGAGATGTAGACAATAGTGGCCCATTGCTAAAATCAGACTGTGGTACACACACACATGTGCATTACATTCAAAGGAATAAGGCAGCAAAGTCATGGAGGACTAGTGATTTCAGGGAAAAAAGAGACCTGATAGAGATCAAGGCTATAATACAGGAAGTCAAAATCTCCCTTGAAAGTATTAAAAGCAGACTAGATCATACAGAAAATAGAATCTCAGACGTAGAAGAGAAATTTGCCAGCCTAGAAAAATCCACCATGAAGACTGAGAAAATTGCCCCCCAAAAATTTGAATACTATATGAGAAATACTAGAAACCATCAAACATCCAAACATCTGGATAATTGGTATCCCAGAAAACAAAGAGACTCATAAGGACATTGATAATCTACTCCATGAAATCCTTCAGGAAAACTTTCCAAACCTAGAGGGGCACTCAAAAATCCAGTCCCAAGAAATACAAAGGACCCCGAATAGAATAAACCACAGACAAAGACAAGATACTAACATTGGCAAGAGAGAAACGTCAAGTTACCTACAAAGGACATCCCATCAGGCTAATAGCAGATCTCTTTTCAGAAACAATGCGAGCAAGGAAAGAATAGGAAAATATATTCCAAGTGTTAAGGGATAAACAATTTCAACCAAGAATACTGTACTGGGCAAGATTATCCTTCATATGGGAAGAAAAGACAAGAACATTCTCAGATAAACAAAACCTGAAAGAATTTACCAGCACCAGATCATATCTCCAAGTTCTCAAGGGAGTGCTACATTAGGAAAATTAAATGCAGACACACAGAAATAAGAGTTCAAAAACTAAGAAAATGGCCAACTTAATCATAGGGACAAGTCTGGAGTTGAATATTATATCCCAGAATTTAATCAAGAAGATCGAACCACAACAGAAGATAGATTAATTACATGAGACTGAACTGGTGAAATAGCATTTTATGACTTTTGACTAAAACATTGCTGATTTTTTTTCTAGGTTTTGTTTTCCAGTTTTAAGGATTTTGTCCTTTCTTGACCTGTCGATAGGTTCATGTACCTACTATTTGAACAGAATCCTAACCTGTTTCCTGGCTTTAAGTTTTAAGCAAAGTTCCTTAGCATTTCTTTGATGTACTACAGTTAAAACTGCTTTTCTTGGGGGGGAAAAAAAAAAAAACAGCAAAGTCACAATTACATAACAAGCACACAACTAATAACGTAAGTTGTTTACTCTGTGGTCTTCAAACATAATAAGACAGGAAGTGTGAGAGCCAGACTAAGCCATCCTGACTCCATTTGCAATACACATATATATTTTTATCTGTACATAGAAAGAAGTGTACGGTATATAATACATAGTGGTAAGTCATTTATAACTGAAGTTTGATTGTTTTCAGGTTATAAACAGCCAAAAATCTATAACCTTTTAAGAGCACGAGAGGATTCCAAGTAAGAATAGCACCCGGTCCCTGACTTTTTTTAGTTCCCATCCTCCGTCTGTAGCAGAAGAGAAAAACAGAGATGTAGAATTGACAGCAAGTTCTTCAAAGGTCTGTTGCTTCTAAATGATGACCAAATCATTCTTCTCTTAACTTTGCTCTCACTGTTAGGGAGGTGTAACAACATCCTTGCTGTAATAATTTTCAGGGCAGAGTAGGACTGTACTTGTAACACAAAAGTCCTTGGCTGCCTTGACACATATGTCATCCCACAGTGTAGCTGGCCCTGACAGTGACCCTGTCTTTTCAGACCTGGTCCTTTCCCACAGAACCCAGCACCCTGGAGAAATAGAAGAGTCGGTACCTGTTTTGCTGCCGATGTGATGGCAACTTCCAAAAGATCCAGATTACGATTCATTAGAACCAACGCTTCTTCCCGAGACACTGGTGTTAGGGTGGCATTAGGCAATGTAATGGCATGCTCATAAACAGCTGCAATAAAAGTATCCAGGGAGCTGGCGTTTAAGACACAGGAAACCAAAACTGCCATAGAGATGAGCAACTGTGCAATCTTCATGCTGAAGTCCAGCGACTGCTGAAAAACAGAGCAAGTCCTGGCGTTTATAGAAAGAAAAATAAATTGTAGTTCCCAGATCTTAACACCTTAAAAATAAATTATGAAAGTCAATTTTAAGAAAATCCAGGGACCAGCTTCTTAGCCTGATAGTAAGGAAGCCAGATCCCACATGGCCGACCTTGTGGTTCAAGTCCTGGACCCAGTAGTTTGAGAAACACACGAGGCATTTGTGTATGTGTGCTCAAAATCCTGAAAGAAGGAAGAAATGGAATAAAAGGGATTGCAGTGTGAGTGACTATGTAGGAGGTGCTTTCTCCTCGCCTTTCCTGTCTGTCTGGCAAACATGGGCGCCCTCTAGTGAAAGAAAAAGAAAATATATATTTAAAAAGAAAGAAAACTAATGGCTTCATGTTATTCTTAATCAACAAAGGAGCCTCTCTTATTGCACAGATTTGTGAAGAGTAAATTGGAAAATGTACATGTAGGGCTGGCCTTGTAGTCTGATGTTTAAGGGACTCAGGTCTCACATGATCAACTGTGATTTAGATCCCAGTCCTAGCAGCTTGATTTAAATATAGTGATTGAATATGTAAATATATATAATATATATAAACATATATAATATGCATATATAATATATTTGTATATATATATATATACATGTATATGTATAAACACAACACTCCAGATGCATATACATGCATGCTCAAATCTGGAAAGAATGGTGAAATGGAGGAGAGGGGATTGGGGTAGGATCACACCTCAAATCAACCTCAGAGAGTGCTTTTTCCCTCTCTTTTTCTCTCTGTCCCTCTCAGTCTCTCTGGTGCACACACATGCTGTCTAGCAATAAAAAGAATAAATGTGCATTAGTTTGCTAGGATTGCCTAACAAAATACCACAAGCTGGGTAACATAAATAACAAAGATGTTCCAGAAGGGGGTATAAGCATAGTTGGTTCTTCCTGGGGTCTGTGAGGGAAAAACGTGTTAGTCCTCTCCCCTTGGTTTGTAGACGGCTTGACTGTCTTCTCCCTGTCTCTCTCAGGTGGTGTGCTAGCTGTGTGCATGTCTGTGTCCAAATTTCCCCTTTTTACAAGGGCACCAGTCACTAGATTCAGTGCCCATCCTTCTCCACTATGACCTCATCTTAATGAATCAAACCAGAAACAACCCTGTTTCCTGATTCGGTCACATTCAGAAGTACTGATGGTTAGGATATTGATACGTGAATTTTGGGAATTAACATGTTTTAGAACTTTTAACACATAATGGTAAAGAGTAGTTTGAAGACAGCCTTACAATGTTGAAGTTATTATTGTTTTATGTTAATGTTTGAGCTCCACGCCTTTCATTCACTTTAGTTTCCTCAGAATGGGAAAGCTTCTACAAAAGGGCTATTCTTTCTCTATTGCTATAAAACAAATTATCTTAAAATTCGGTGGCTTCAAAAAGCAAACACACATTATGTTACACTTCCTGTAGATCAAAAATCCAGGCGCACTTTCATCAGGTGTCTTCCAGCCAAGATCCCTTTATGAGGCCACCAAGCTACTAGTGGGGCTATAGCTATCTCAAGGCTTGACTAGGAGACTTTACTTCCCAGCCCCAAGTTTCCTCTTAGGACTAGTAACAGGCCCCAGGAGCTTACTGCCTGTTGCCCAGAGACCTCAGTTCCTTGCCATGTATCACATTATGCTATCTCTTGATACCCTCAGAGCCAAGGAGTAAAATATACCACTTAAAAAGGAAACCACAGTCTTTTTTGGGGGGGGAGGAGGAGAGAGACTTTTGCTACAAGGTGTGTGCACTAGCCAAAGAGACAGAGAGAGACAGAGACAGAAAGTGAGAAATATCTTCTAGGGGGGATAGCCACTTGCAATCCCTTCTTATCCATTCTTCTCTTGGGATTTGGGGCATGCATACACATGCACCCAGTGTGAATTTTTAGCCACCAGATCCAGGACTCGAATCGTGGTCAGCAACGTGGGAGTCCAGCGACATAACTATTATGCCACCTGGTACTGGAAGCCACAGTCTTCTTATAATCAAATTAGGACAGTGATACCTCATTCTATTAAAGCCAAGTAGATCCAACCCACCCTGAAGGAAAGGGGATCATACAAGAGCACTAATAAGGCAGAGATGATGATGGATCCACTTAGAGACAGTCTGCCTACTACAGAGTCAACAAAGAGGGAGGTCTATAGATTGAGAAGGTTATTTCACTTAGCATTATTTCCTCTAGGTTCATTCTCATTGTCTGAAATTCTTGCTCTTGGCCGAATAGTATTCCATTGTGTACCACACATACCACACCCTTTATCCATTCATCGGGCATTGGGCACGGAGGTAGATTCCACAGCTTAGCAATTGGGAATTGTGCTGCAATAAACATGGGAGTGCAAACATCTTTACGACCTGTTCATTTCCGTTCTTGTGGATTTATTCCCAGTAGTGCAATTACTGGATCATAAGGTGGTTCTCTTTTCTAGCTGTTTTCCATAACAGCTATATTAATTTATGTTCCCAATGACTATGCCTCAGAGTTCCCTTTTCTCCTCAGCCTCACCAGCACTTGTTATTCTTTGTATTTTTAATGATAGCCATTCTAACTTGGGTGAGTTGATAATACAATATAATGGTTTCAATTTGCATTTCTCTGACAATTAGTAATGTTGAGCATTTTCTTATATGCTCATTAGCCACTCGAGTGTCTTCTTTCTTTTGTGAACTGTATGTTCAAATTGATTGTCCTTTTCTTTTATTGAATTATTTGGGGGCTTTTGTGCTGGTGAACTATTTGATTGAAACAGGAAATATTGCTAAGGAAATGAAGCCAGGCACTAAAAGATATAAGTGTACAGAAGTAGGGAGTGTAATGGTAGATACCAGAAAATAGAAAGGGAAGGGGGTTGGGAGGAATGAGGAGAACTTGGTTACTAGATACAAGAGTGCATGTAGGGACAAGCAGTTAGCGTAATGGCTATGTCGCTGGACTTCCACGTAGTCGACTGTGGTTCGCGTCCCGGACCTGGTGGCTTAAAACTCACTCCGGGCTCGTGTGCGTGCGTGCCCAAGATCCTGAGAGGAGAATGGAGGAGAAGGGATTGTGGTGTGGCCATCCCCCCTGGGGGGTGATTTCTCGCTTTCTTTCTCTCTGTCTCTCTCTGTCTGTCTGGCGAGTGCATGCGCCCTATAGCAAAAACCTCTCCCCCAAAAAAAGAGTGCATGTAAAAAGTGGAAGAGGGTACAGAATACCAGAGCACATCAGAGTAAAGAAACTTGCAATAATCAGAAGAGAAGATTCCGAGCATGTCCAACACAAAGTAATGATAAATGATGAGGATGGTAAATATGTTTTTATCCTGATTTATTCAACATACATTGTATACATGTTTTGAAAACTAAATTGTTCCCTATAAGTACGTACAACCACAATATGTAAATTAGAAATGATGATAGAAAATTAATATTGAAAAACAGCAAGAGGAAGTGTAAAGAGGGCAAGGCAAGCCTTGCTGAGTGATGGCTGGGGCTGCGTGAGAGTCCTGGGTTCGGTCCCTGACTCAGCCTGAACAGGCTGGGCACAGCGGCACACACGTGTGGTCCCAGCTAACTGGGAGGATGAGGCAAGACCCTGTCAAAAAACCCCATCTCTTTCTCTCTCTCCATCTCTCTCTCAAAAAGAGTGAGAGGGAAGAGGAAAACAGTAAAAAATAGGTTTTTGAAATGGAAGAAGGCAAATTTTGTTTACGTTATGAATTAAGTATCATATTTACAGAATTTGTGTTCACGATTATCCCATTTAACTTTAGCTATGGGTGTTTCTGTAGTTCCATTTGCAGATGGACATGTCTGAGTTAGTGTTGCTTCAGTAATTATAGTAAGTTTGTTCTGGGGTTACCAAACTAACCCAGAGGTCATGGTTGGTTGTCTGGCCCTCAGGAGTCTCATGGTCAACACCAGTTCCCTCTGACTGCTTGCTGATCTCCTTTGGACTTTCCATGACCAGGTGGGTGGGATACTACATACTTTGCAAGGAGACATAATTATTACGATAACATCTTATAAAGGTATGCCCTGAGATAAAAGCAGAAATTGGAGGGCCAGCTCTGTAGCACAACAGTTAAACACTATGCAGAGGAAGCAGGTCCCACGTCGTCTGCCAAAGATTCAGGTCGCAGGTGGCTTGACGAGCACACCAGGCACTCGTGCTCGGGATTCTGACAGGACGGACAATTGGAGAGGGAAAAGGATTTGAACTGCCGCATAACCATACCCTGCTGGGGAGTTCTCTCTTCGTCTCTCTCTCACATGTAAGCAAGCACACACACTCTTTGTCAAAAAAAAAAAAAAAAAAAAAAAACTGAAATGAGTTACCGAAGTTAAAAAGTACCTCTTTGCCTGTTTTTGATTAAAAATATTAAATAAAAACCTTCCATCGGGTTTCTTTCTTTTTTCTTTTCTTTTCTTTTTTTTTTTTTTTTGGAG
>NW_006159583.1:5898354-5904654 GCF_000334495.1 Tupaia belangeri chinensis
AGAGACAGAAAGCGAGAAATCACCCCCTAGGGGGTGGCCATGTCACAATTCCTTCTCCTCTATTCTCCTCTCAAGATCTTGGGCATGCACACACACACGCCCGGTGTGAGTTTTAAGCCACCAGGTTCGGGACGCGAACCGTGGTCGACTACGTGGGAGTCCAGCAACATAGCCATCACGTTAACTGCTGGTTCCCTCCATTGGGTTTCTAGTCCAACTTGTAAAGAGCTTGGCAGTCATCTGTCACATTCCCACAAGGAAAAAAAAAAAAAAAAAAGCCAAATAACTGAAAAGCAACAACTTTTCTTAAATGTTTCCGAGAGTTAAAGTTACAGGACAAACTGCAGCCCAGAATCAGAGAGATGGTCAAATACTGAGGATGAGTGTTTACCAGGGGCAGAGCTGCCTGTGGAACCAGCACCATAGAGGCAGGAGAACACAGTTGACTGCTTCCTGGGAATAGTGTGGACAACTTTGAGAGGTGAAACTCTGGAGAGGGAAAGGGGCTCCAGACTCCTGTGAGTTTTGCCTCCAGTGGCCTCACCTGGCTCTCAAGGAAAAGAAGCAAAACTGAGGGCAAGAATCTTCTTGCAGGGGGAAGGGAAAGATGCCAGGGCCTTCTGTTTTGCTCTATTAGCAAAAGCCTGCCCTCCATGGCAATTATTTTCTCCAGAGCCTAGCCCAGTGGGGAAAAGAACTCCAATCCCTCTAACCTTTGATGAGGGGCAAGAGAAAGTCCCAGCACTAGCTAGCCCCACCTAGTTTGTTCTTATCTCAACTAAGGACACAGGAGAAAAAGCCTAGCAGCACTTGTGAAGGTTATTGTACAAGGACACAGGCTTACCAAAAAACTGAGACTGAATCAATCAATCATAGGACTATATAACCCTTCCATTTTCACCAGTGTGAACTCACATCTACCTGGCAGGAAAAATAAGAATGAGAAGACTATTTTTTGGGGGGGGGAGGGAGAGGTTTTTGCTATAGGGCGCATGCACTCGCCAGAATGACAGAGAGAGACAGAGAGACAGAAATCAAGAAATCCCACCCCCAGGGGGGATGGCCACACCGCAATCCCTTCTTCTCCATTCTTCTCTCTGGATCTTGGGCACATACGTGCACACGCCCAGTATGAGTTTAAGTTACCAGGTCCAGGACTTAAACCATGGTAGACTACATGGAATTCCAGCGACATAGCCATTATGCCACCTGCTGGTCCCAACGAAGGCCATTTTATGCTGCCTAAAATGTTTCTGGTTTCCTGGAACTGGACTGAATTACATGGAATGGGAATGATCACTAAGGCAGGTCTAGAAATGCAGTTGTCATACTTAGTGAGGATAAGTTTGAAAACTCAAACTCAGTGATCCTCAACTGCTCTCATACATTCCAGAAAACCCTGTTGTTCTCGTGTGTGTCTCTTCCCAGAGTTAATCTGTGACCAAGTGGAAATAAGATTCGGACCTAGGGAATATAGGCCAAAGGTAGCTGGGGGAAAGGTGACAGTGCCTCTCTCTAAAGAAGCTCCCAGCCTAGTACAGGCTGCAACAAATTCCTGAGTACCACAGGAGGCTTAGCTAAGACTGGGTAGATTTTAGGCAAGATTAATTTCAGAAGGAAACGAGATGTGGTCTGAAGGAGATAATTTACTTCTGTTTTCATTTCCATTCCAAGTATCTAATTTCTACACAAATAGACCATAAGAAAGTAATTGGTTCTAATAGAGAAATAATAAAGCAATTTTATAATTAGCTAAAAAATTGTTCATATTACTTTTAAAAATACCCTTGTTCATTAACTTCTATATCTTAATTACCTAGTATCAAATACCTTTGCATAGTCAAAGCTCACTCTATATTTGCAAATGAAATGTATAGTTAGGGTTCTCCAGAGAAACAGAACCAATAAGATTTATCTACAAAAAGAGATTTATTATAAGGTATTCGCTTACACAATTATGGAGACTGAGAAGTCCCACAGTCTGTTATTTGCAAGCTGGAAACCCGGGAAAGCTGAAGGTGTAGTTCAAAGTCCTGAGAGCTGGAGAGCTGATGGTGTAGACTCCGGTTCAGGTCTGGAGGCCTGGAGATCAGGAGTGAGGAGTGCAGGAGATCTGTGTCCCACCTCAAGTAGTCAGGCAGAAAGCAAATTCGACCTTCTTCCACCTTTGTATTCTATCCAAGCCCTCGAAGGACTGGATACTGCTCACACTGGGGAGGGTCATCTGCCTTGCTCAGCCTGCCAGTATAAGTGCTAATCTTTTAGAAATACTATCTCAGCCACACCCCAAGCTAATGTTTAACAAGCTATCTGGGTATCAACAGCTCAGTCAAGTTGATATATGCAATTAATCTTCACATAACAGAAACCACATATGCATACATTACAGCCATGACTACAAAAGGATTTTTCTAGACCATCCTCCCATTTGAATGCATGTCCCAGATACTTACATGTACTTAAACACACCTACATGGAAGACGTATTATGCAGTTCCCACAAACAAGTCTGTGCTAATACCAAATGTAAAATTTGCATTTATTTATCACTTTTATAATCTTAAGTTTGTGATTTCTGTCAGTTTATAACATCTCTTCTAAGCAGACCCCAAAATTGTTTTTCTTTCCCCTTTCTCTTTGCCAGGCTAATCTCAAAAAGGCCCTGGTAAAGGTCATTGTAATTTCCCAGGTCCCTGTCCTAAGCGTGGAGGATCCTTCTCGAACACTCTTCCATACAGGGCCATAACTAAGACAGGCAAGGGGGCTCCGCTTCGGCTCCTCAGACGTCCATCGCTTGAAATCTGATCAAAGAAAACAACGGGTTATCTCCAATACAGGACTTAGTTTTCAACATAGAAAGCTTCTCTGCAGTGTCACTTCACAAGCAGCGTGGAATTGTAAAAAAGCACACACAGGATTTGGGGTCAGAAAACCCAGATTTGGAGGCCAGAAGACTGAGTCTGCCATGGGAGCTGAGATCTAGGGATTTCAGAGATAAGAGCAATGAAGATTTTCAGCTGAGAAGTCCCCCTGGTAGAGCCTCCACTCTCCTTTTCTGTCTCTCTCTGTCTCTTTCTGTCTCTCTATCTCTGCTTTTTCATTTTTAAAATTTTTCTTTTTAAAAAAAAATTTTTAAGGTAAAGTTATTCTTGGCTCTGAAATTCTCCTTTATCTTGGTAATAATCCTCTCCCCTTTTCCTGTCCCATCCGAGCAAACAGAAAGAGCGGGCCAGAAGACTGAGTCTACCATGAGAGCTGAGATCTAGGGATTTCAGGGATAAGAGCAATGAAGATATTCTACTGAGAAGTCACCCTGGTAGAGCCCGCTCTGTGCTTTTCTCTCTGTCTCTGTCTCTCTGTCTCTGTTTTTTACATTTTTTTAATTTTTCTTTTAAAAAATTTTCTTAAAGTTTTTCCTTGGCTCTGAAATCCTCCTTTATCTTGGTAATAATCCCCTCCCCTTCCCTCTTCCCATCTAGGCAAACAGAAAGGGCGGGCCAGAAGAAGAGAGTCCGCCATGAGAGTTGAGATCTAGTGATTTCAAGGATAAGAGCAATGAAGATGTTCTGCTGAGAAGTCACCCTGGGAGAGCCCACTCTGTCCTTGTCATTTTGTTTGTTTGTTTGCTTTTTCCTTTTTTCTCTTTTTTCTTTTTCTCTTTCTCTGTTTACTTATCCTTTTTCTTTTCCCTCATCACTTTGCTGCTCAGCCTCCACGCACTGAGTGTCTAGACTGGTCTAAGTGAAAAGCTGCCATAATCCAAATATTATTTGGGTCCTCATATTCCTCAACTCCCACTGAATCTGTGACACAAAGGGAGAAAAACGCAACGCCAAAGGGTCTGTAGACCAAATCCTCCTGTGCGCCTCTGATCTCTCAGATTGATCTTCTAGAAATTAGGAAGAATGAATGACACATCAGATGACCAGAAATCACCACAGGGGCACAAGAAATATGTGAAACCAAGAAAATAGCTCCCCCCCAAGGGAAAAGAATAACTCCTCTTTTTTGGGGGGCGGGAGGGGGTGTTTGCTATAGGGAGCATGCGCTTGCCAGAAAGACAGAGAGAGACAGAGAGACAGAAAACAAAGCAAGAAATCACCCCCCCCCCCAGGGGAGATGGCCACACCGTAATCCCTTCTTCTCCATTCTCCTCTCAGGATCTTGGGCTCGCACGCACACATACCCGGCATGAGTTTAAGCCACCGGGTCTGGGACTCGAACTGCAGTCTACTACATGGGAGTTCAGTGACATAGCCATTACACTAACTGAAGAATTTAGAGTATGGCACCGGCAGTTAGTGTAATGGCTATTTTGCCAAACTCCCATGTAGCCGACCGCAGTTTGAGTCCCAGACCTGGTGGCTTAAACTCATGCTGGGTGTGTGTGCGTGCATGCCCAAGATCCCAAGAGGAGAAGGGACTGAGGTATGACCATCCCCCTGGGGGGTGATTTCTTGCTTTCTATCTCTCTGTCTCTCTCTGTTTTTCTGGTGAGCCCACACACCCTATAGCAAAAACCTCTCCAAAAGGAAAAAAAAGAATTTAGAATATTTATAGTGACAAAGCTAACAGAGATGGAAGAGAAGAGCGACAACGAACACCAGAAGAAAAAAGTCAATTGAGTTCTAGGAGGTGAGGAAGTTCTCATTAGAGGTGAAAGAGGAAATACACACCATAAAAAAGAATCAAATGGAACTGTTGGAGATGAAGGCTATAATACAGGAAGTCAAAAACCTCCTTTGAAAGTATTAAAAGTAGACTAGATTGTACAGAAAAATGAATCTCAGATATAGAAGGCAGAATCTCTGAACTAGTAAAATCCACTACAAAGACTGAGAAAATAGCCCTAAAAATGAAAATAATATACAAGAAATACTAGATAAATATTATCATTTATCATCGATAAATAATACCATTAAACATCCAAACATCCAAATAAATGGTATTCCAGAAGGTGAAGAGACTAATAACAGCATTGACAATCTAGTCCATGAAATCCTGGAAGAAAACTTCCCAAACCCAGAGAGACATTCAAAGATCCAGACCCTTGGGACCAGCAGGTGGCGTGGTGGTTAAGGTGCTGGACACTCCCACATGGCTGACCATGGTCTGAATCCTGAACCTGGCAGCTTCCTTTGTCCCTTTCTCTCTCTCTCTCCCTCTCTCTCTGGTCAAATTAAAATAACTGAATAAATAAATAAAATAAAATAAATAATAATTTTAAAAAAAGATCCAGATCCAAGAAATACAAAGGACCCCAAATAGGATCAACCCAAGAAGATCTTCTTCAAGACACATTATAGCCAGAATGACCAAAACCACAGACAAAGACAAGATACTCAGACTTGCAAGAGAGAAATGTCAAGTTAACCTGCAAAGGCTGTCCCATCAGGCTGCCAGTGGACCGCTCATTGGAAATAATGTGAGCAATAAAAGAATGGGAAAATATATCCAAAGTGTTGAGTGAAAAACAATTTCAGCCAAGAATATTGTATCTGGCAAGATTATCTTTCATATAGGAAGAGAAGACAAGAACATTCTCAGATAAACAAAATCTGAAAGAATTTACCAACACCAGACCTGCTCTCCAACAAGTTCTGAAGGGAGTGCTATCCCAGGAAAACTAAAGTCAGATACACAGAAATAAGAGTTGTAAAACAACTAGGAAAATGTCCAGCTTAATGGTAGAGACAAGTCCAGAGTTAAACTTTATCTTCAAGAATTTAAACGGAAAGATTGAACCACAACGGAAGATATAGTACATGAGTTTGAACTGGTAAAATAGAATTTTATGACTTTTGACTAAAACATTACTGATATTCTATGCTTTGATTTCCAATGTTAGGGAGTTTTGTCTTCTCTGGAGCTGTAGACAGGTCCATGTGCCTACTATTTGAACAAAATCCTGTTTCCTGGCTTTTTAAGTATTAAGCAAAGTTCTCTTAACATTTTTTTCATTTTGATTTATTAAAGCTAAAACTGCCTTTCTTGAAATTAAAAAAAGGTATATAAAAAATACCTGTTTAGTGACTACAGTAAGCTATATAGCCTCAGCTATGTGCTATTCTATAGTATATTCATTCTACCCACTGAGTTTCCTGCCTAAAGTCAACTTGTGTTCACAAATAAATATATATCAGCTGAACTTACTACTGAAAGTATATAGATTAATTAAGATATTTTGTGAATCAATACAATGTGAGAAAGCAACTGCAGATACCATAGACAGGATGAGAAAAGGATGGGAAATGGCAGAGGGTGAGAAATGGAGGTAAACATATATATATATATATATATA
>NW_006159583.1:5904720-5919874 GCF_000334495.1 Tupaia belangeri chinensis
GTCAGAATGTCTAATATTAAAAAAAAAAAAAAGAAAACCCAAGTTTGTGTTTTGGGACTATAGGTGAAAGTGCAACAAAGAAATCTGTTGCACAGATGGTCAAACCAGACAATGTATCAAAAAGTGTTCTTTAAATTCATGAAGCACATATGAAGTACTAATTATTATTGTACTATTATTTGATGTATTAATATTTAACTGGAACCTTCTAAATCATGCAAAGGAAGGAAACATTAATTGCCATAATCAGTGATTATTATTTTTTATTTTAATTTCTCTCTGACTTCACTTTTCCCTTGGATTTTGACATCACACTTGTGTATAAAAATGAACCTCAAAATCTCCATCATGGCCTAAACACGTTCTAAAATCACAACGTATAGTCTGTATCATACTCTCTATATCTTTAAAGCATTTTTAAAAGCCTCCTTGTGGTCTAGTAGTTAGAGACGGGATCCCACATAGCCAATTGTGCAGTTTGAGTCCTCTAGCAGCTTGAAAAATATGTCAGGTGCTTGTGGTTGTATACTCAAAATCCAGAAAAGAAGGACCAGCAGGTGGCATAATGGTTACATCACTGGACTCCCACATAGTCAACTGCAGTTTGAGTTCTGGACCCAGCAGCTTAAACCTCATGTTGGGCACGTGTGTGTGCATGCCCAAAATCCCAAGAGGAAAATGGTGGAGAAGGGATTACACCATGGCCATCCCCTCTAAGGGGTGATTTTTCACTTTCTGTCTCTCTTGTTCTCTCCAGCGAGCACACATGCCCTATACCAAAAATCTCTCTTTAAAAAAAAAAAAATCAGGGACCAGCAGTTGGCATAATGGTTATATCGCTGAACTCCCACGTAGTCAGTCATGGTTGGTGACCTGGACCCGTTGGCTTAAACTCACTCCAGGCACGTGTGTGTGTGCCCAAGATCCTGAAAGGAGAATGGAGGAGAAGGGATTGCGGTGTGGCCATCCCCCCGGGAGGTGATTTCTCACTTTCTGACTGTCTGTCTCTCTCTGTCTTTCTGGCGTGCACATGTGCCCTGGAGCAAAAACCTTGCCAAAAAAAAAAAAAATCAGAAAAGATGGATAAGTGGAGAAAAAAGAATTGTGGCATAACCACACTTCATTAAAGGGTACTTTCTCCCTCTCCATCTCTACCTGTTTCTCTCTGGCACACACACACACCCTTTATCATTTTATTTTAAAAGTGTCTCCTATATAATGTGAATCATAATATTACAATACCGTCTCATCATATCAAAGATTTTTATTATGCAGGTCTACCTCATTTAACTGAAGACATTTGTCATCCCAAAAACCTCCTACCTCATAATGTGTTTCAGGGGCAAGCTGACTCCCACTTAGAACAATCTGTGGGAAGACATGACTCGTTCCAAATGTGCCACTGAGGGAGAATTCTTCAAACTTGGTAAAAGCGGACCCTACAGGCTCCCCACAGGTGCTCAAGTCTGTGGTTTGACACTTAAGTAATGTGCATATCTATGTAGAAAAAGAAAAAAGTAATCAGAAAATTTGGAAATACATTCTCAACTGAATAACACAATTTTAAAGATTAGTTGAATGTTTGATCTCAAGCAGCATTTTTCAGAAAGTAATTAATGAATCTTAAAATCAATTCAATGGGTCAGGATTAGCCTTTTTAAATAAATGATGTGAAAAGTAATAGACCCAGAATACACTACCCAATGGCATGGTAGTTAAAGCAGCCTGGATCCCACATGGCTGACAGTGTGGTTCAAGTCCTGGACCCAGTGTCTTGAAAAACATGTCTGGCATGTGTGCATGCATGCCCAATATCCTAAAAAGAGGGAAAAATTGAGGAAAAGGGATTGCAACATGATCATTCTTCATGGGGGTGTGCTTTCTCACTCCCCCCCACCCTCCTCCAGCAAGTGCACACACTCTGGCACATTACAAAAAAGAAAGAAAGAAATAGGCTAGAATTTTGAAAAATGTTGGTGATTGCACATAATTATAGCTATTTTTAATTTTTATTTGAATTATTTCATAAGCTGTTTCAACTAAATATTTCTTTTAATTAAGTTACACAACCACATAATTATACTAAATCATCATGCAAAATCTTATTCTGGACTCTCAGTTGAGGAGAGTTGGAAATCAGTGCCTAAAATAGCCTAATAGAAAAGGAGAATGCATGGCAGTTGCAACTTTTTAAACTTAAACCTACCCTACTCAAAACTAATCTATCTATGTTATGTTTTTACATTGCAGCCAAGAGAACTAATTTTGTTCTTGCTAAGATCAACTGGGATAAAAAAAATAATAGGGATATATGTAACAATATGCTAATTAACTGAATCTAGTACAATTTTTAAGGAAAGGCAACGATAACCAAGAAGAAAAATTAATAATAAGGCAAATTAAACATTTTAAGCCCCTCTACCTGTTGGTAATATTGACCTTCTACCGTGTGCAGGCCATCGAAAGCACCCAGGGCATAGACCTCATCTGTTCGCTTCTCAGACATCTTGTATGTTAAGTGACAACACAGGTCTTTCTGACACACTGTATAATTTCCCGTGTTTCTCTTAAGCTCAGTGAAGGTGAACTCATCAAAATAAATCATCCCTGAAAAATCTGACTGCTCAGAGGAGAATGACTTGATCCTCTTGGCATAAGAGCTCCAGTCAACAGCGGCAGGGTAAGAGGACTCAAGGCGAGGCCGAGACTTCAATTCTGATAGCATCAGCTGACCACTCTCTGTTTCCATGTCATAATGATACACCTTGACAGCTTCTGGGGCGTAGATCCCACTTCCTACAGACATCAAGAAACACAAATAATGGTTTCAGATGGCTTATGGTGACAAATTGATAGAATTAGTCCATGGGAAAAATAAAATTATTAAGTATAAATATTTTCAAGGTAGTTAAGGAGATAGCTGTTACACTGGCATAAGCTCCAACTTGACTCACCATATAAGTACTACTTACACGGAAGTTATCATTTGATGTGGAGGGATAATTTCTTTTTATTTAAGATAACTTCGTGCGAGCCAAATTGAAAATTGCCGGGGTCAGTCCCACAGATCCTACACGGCTGACCGACCACAGGTTGATTTCCAGGCTCAGATGCTTGAAAAACACACAAGGTATGTGTATGTGCATGCCAGAATCCCTACAAGATGGAGAAATGGGGAGAAGGGATTATAAATAACCATGCCCCCTTGGAGGGTACTTTCTCTCTCTCTCTCTCTCTCTCTCTCTCTCTCTCTCCCCTTCTCTGTGTCTTTCTGGCTAATGCATGTATCCTCTAGCAATGAAAAAATGTAAAAAAGAATTTCCCAAACATGAAGAATAATTTTTGACTCTCTTTTGAACTATTTAATTTATTTGTGTTTGGAATTCTTCACCTGCATCTGCAAACAAGCCATTTAGGAATAGAGCTTGCATTACCTTGAACATAAGTGTATAAAAAATAAACTCTAAAAACATGATTAGCTTAAAGTGATTTTATCACTTCAACAAAATACCAGAGAGTCTTTGAAAAGTTGGTGGAAAATGAATGCTATGAAAAACTATCCATGGATTTGTACCAAAATAAATTTTAATTCCATTTTTTCATAAACTTTTTGAAGTCCCCTCATCTACTTCAATATTATTAATGGATTTTGACCAGGAAGCTCCTTAGATCTTTGATTTTTTTTTTTTTTAGAGAGAGAGATTTTTGCTATAAGATGTGTGTGCTCACCTGAAAGACAGAGAGACAGAAAGTGAGAAATTACCCCCCAGGGGGGATGGTCACGCCGCAATCCCTTCTCCTCCATTCTCCTCTCGGGATCTTGGGCATAAACCCACATGCATCTGACATGAGTTTTAAACCACTGGGTCTGGGACTTAAACCCTGGTCAATGGAGTCCAGTCCCTGTTTTTGATTTTCTTTATATGACCCGAATATCCCCCCTCTGCAGAAAGTATCATTTTTATTGTAATTTCTAATTTACATATAATTATTGTATAGATCTGTGGGGTGTTTCAAACTTGCACAACACAAAGCAATGGTAAATGTTGGAAAAAGTTATTTAAACAACCACTTCATGGAAGAAAAAACATTCACCATCAGTAAGCACAAGAAACAAGCTCACCATCAATATTTGCCAGCTAAAAACAAAAGGCTTCTGAAATGGGACGATCAGCTTGGAAACCACCTAGGCCGCTCACTGCTCTATGACCCAACGGTTCTGCTTCTGACTGTTTGCACAAGCTAAATAACAACACATGCCAACCTCAGCCAACGTATCGGGCTTCACTTTTTTCCTACCCTTCAATTTCTTTTCGTGTAAAATTGAAATAATAGGGGGCCAGCAGGTAGCATGGTGGTTGCGGGTGCTGGTCTCCTGCATGGCTGACCATGGTTCAAGTCCTGGATCTGGCAGCTTGTTTTCTTGCTTTCTCTTTCTCTCTCTCTCCCCCTCTCTGGTCAAATTAAAATAAATAGATAAAGTAAAATAAAATAATTTTTAAAAACTGAAATAATAATGTTTGCCTCTTATTCATAAGAATAATATGCTTCAAGTACTATAGAAACCCATGCAATTGTTAATTTTGTGTTATTAGAGTCGATAAGAGAACCATTAAAGAAAAGTGTGGCTTAAAAGTCAATGCAGACTTCCCAAGATTGTCACTGCCACTCAGTGCTTGACTAGCATGTGTTACCTGTCATATGCATGGTGGTGTTGTGGGTATTTGCAGCAAGCAGGTTGACGCCCATGGCTCTGGCCCATGCTGAGTGGAATGGAACAGCCGAGAGGAGGGGCAGCGTGTTGTACCAGGCGGTGGGGTAGAGAACGCTGTCAACTTGAAACTGCTCTACAACCACTACAGCAGGGTCATGAGAAAAAATGTCAAAGCAAGTGAAAATGCCAAACTTCCCAAAAGGAGTATCGAAAGTCACAAATTCTGAATCCTTGGGGAAGTCAAACTGAATTTCAGGTGCAAAGAGATTGTACTGTTAACAAAAAGCAAAGAAGGGAAAAAACAAATAAGAAAACTGTCAAATAGGTGTGATCAATATCCATAAAAATCTTTTATCCCATGCATGATGATGTATGCATTTGGCACTGCTACATATAAATCTTCATCAGTCACACCCACTCTATCAGATTCTGGAAGTTTCTTTACTGTGACGTAAGTTGGAAACCATTTGTTTACAGTGAATGAGTGAAATAATATCTCTAAATTATTTTTTAAAATAAAAATATTTCTATCTTAAAAATCACAGGTTAAAATCTTGAAATCTAACATTGTTTGAATTGTTTCTTGTGTTCTTTAAATATCAACAACATTGCCTTTACAAAGTCTAACACATGTAGATGAAATAAATGTTGCCGTATGTAAGATATTGCTAGGCTTCTGTAAGCAAACTGAAGTAAATTTAAAATGAACTTAGTGCTGTAACTATATCTTGTTAATTAAGAATCCATTAGTGGAGTCAGCAGGTGGTATAGTGGTTAAGGTGCTAGACTCCCCCATAGTCAACAATGGTTCAAGTCTTAGTTCCAGCAGCTTGAAACTCACACTGGGAGTGTATGCATGTGTGCCCAAGATCCTGAGAGGATAATGGAGGAGAAGGGATTGCAGCGTGGCCATCCCCCCTGTGGGGGTGATTTCTCACTTTCTGTCTGTCTCTCTCTCCAGTGAGCACACTTTACCATAGAGCAAATATCTCTCAAAGAAAAAAAAAAGCCCTTAGTAATTTTATGTTTTAGTCTAATTATTGCTACAAACTCCACTTAGTCTAGGCTCAGAAATACAAGATATGGGGGGGGGGCCTTCAAAAGTTTATGAAAAATGCATATTATGAAAAAACAGTGCATGCTTTTCTTTCTTTTCTTTTTTTGCACCAAAATTAACTTTTTTTTTAAGAGTGATTTTTGCTATAGGGTGCATGAGCTCACCAGAAAGACAGAAAATGAGAAACCACCTGGCAGGGGGTATAGCCATACTGCAATCCCTTCTCCTCCATTCTTCTCTTGGGATTTTGGGCATGCATCCACATACGTCCAGCATGATAAACTCATATTTCAATTCCATTTTCCCACGAACTCTTTGAAGGCCCTTGCATGTTTTGCCAGATGTTTATTTGGGCTGATGTTGGCATGTGTGTGTTCTGGCAAGAGCTACTGCTCCTCCCCCCACCCTCATCCCCACAATTCTTTGAGCATCTCTTGCTTTTCCACTTTCCTCCTGTGTATCCTTCCTCCTTCACAGACCAGCTCAGAGAAGACATGCCACCTCATTGTGATTAAGGCCTTTGCAGGGTTTCTCAAAAAGAGAAATATACTCTTTTCATGGATTTTGTTTGTAAAGATTGATCTATGTGTTGCTGTGGCCATGTGGCTTCTCTTCTTCAGGGAGGGTTATCCTGAGAAGCAGCTGTAACAAAAGGCTAAGAGATAAGGGACAGGTGACACCTTTTGAGTCTTTGAGGGCAGACTGCTTCTGAAACGAGATCTCGTTTTTCTGCAATATGTATGTATGTGTGTGTGTGTTTGTGTGTGTGTATATATGTGTGTGTGCATATGTGTGTATGTGTGTGTGTATACATTTTTTTTTCAGTGCATAAACAAGAAAACTCTCCTCTTTATGTAAAGCCAATTTTAGTTG
This sequence comes from Tupaia belangeri chinensis, assembly GCF_000334495.1. Classification (NCBI taxonomy): domain Eukaryota; kingdom Metazoa; phylum Chordata; class Mammalia; order Scandentia; family Tupaiidae; genus Tupaia; species Tupaia belangeri. Next base: position 5,911,365 of record NW_006159583.1, read on the forward strand.
GGGTTTTATTGCATTGCAATAAAAAAGTCCTAATGGAATAAATGGTAGCTTAGAATGAAATAACCAATTGAGACAAGAAATGAACTCTGATATGAAATCATAGATTAAGTAGAACATTTCTTCTTCTTCTTCCGCAGAAGAAATTAAAATCTTTGAGAGGCTCTTATTGCAGCTGTTTTAACATTCTGCATTTTTCTTTTTTTATTACAAATTCTAACTCAGGGTCCTTTGTATTTTATGGCAAATTCAAACTCGGAGCCCTTATGGGACTGAAGTAAATTGCATCCCCTATCAACTAGAAGGTAATTGAAAGCTACAATCATAGCAGTTCTCTCCCCAACATTCAACAAACAAGAATATGTACATACCACAAGCAAAAGAGGTAAACCTAGTTTAGGTAAGGCACAAGTAGTTCTCACCTTATGGTAGCGTGCCACAAGCCTACCCTTGGAATCAAACACCACGTCAGTGTTGTACTGGTAACGGCCGTCAGGGGGACACTGAGGATCACTGGTGTTGCATGGCTTCTTGTCTCCTATATTTGCCACGAGATAGATAGAGTTGTCCTTGGCCAGGCAGCTGAGCCTTTCTTGCACTGGTGTGTTGCCAAACCTAAATCAATAGATACTTTTTTAAACTTACTATAGTGCAGTGATTTCTGAAACATAAAAAAGATAGAGGAGGAAGAAGAGGAGAAGAAGTGACAATTTCCCTTAAAAAGTGCTCCCAGAAAGGTAAATAGTTTGAAATTTAACAGACTCTTCTAATGGGGAGGACCTTTTCTATAAACGAAGCTACACTGCAGGTATTACAAAGCCGCCTCTGTGAGGCGTGGTCAGAAACACGAACGGGTGGCAGTGATAGTTGATCCCATGGGTGTCATCTTCTACAGAGGACAAATGTAGCATTATGTAGTGGAGATGTAAAAAACTAAGATTATAAAGAAGGAAGAAAAGAAAAGCAGATCCAGCCACAGTAACATGTGCTAAGATACTGTGCTTCACAGGTTAGGACTGCACGAAAAGCCAATTTCTAGGTTCAGTTCCTGGGTTCAATGGGAATTCAATTTCTGAGTTCAATTCCCAGTCCAACCTAACAGCCAGGAACAGTAGTGTGCACCCGGCAACCCCAGTGACTATGGGAGACTGCGGCAGGAGGACTGAGAACTTAGGTCTGGTCTGGATAACACAGTGCTGCCTCAGTTTCCTCAACTGTCAAATATAACAATAGCTTCTTTTCAGACTCAAAGGAACCTGATGAGAAGTTCTGACTTAAGTACAGGCATGGAATTACTGTGCAAATAATGTCAAATCCATCCACACTGGGCATATTTATTCTAAAAATGAAAAGAGACTGTAGTGAAATGGTAATGTAAATGTACTATCGAGTGTGGAACAAAAATGAAAGGAAGTATCAGAAGGCAGATTTTTTTTAGCAAAAAACAAACAAATAAACAAACAAACAAAAAAAAAACATTTTGAGCCAGCAGCCTACCCTAGCAAATGAGTGTCCTTACTAGTTACTGAAATTCCAGCCTGGTATTGTGCACTGAGACTCAGGGTCCCTTTGGTTACCATGCCTTACTGAAAACGGCTGTGTTTTTATTTTAGTTACCAGTTAGGAGAACTTGCCCTCCATTTTTCCTAATATTTACAATGCAAATAGTGATACCGAATCACATAATTTGAGTGAGATTACATGCGTAATACACCAGATATAGTTCCTAGAGTCAAGTAAGCCCAGTAAACTAAAAATGGCTGTTAAGAATTCTGTAATAACAAGAAGGCAAACAAGGGTAGTGATGACTTTATTGCTTTTCAAGACCACAGGGGTCTCTCCCTGGTCGCCTGATCACTCAGCCTCACGGCAAGTGGGGTTGAGCTATTTTTTGAATAAAAAGGACAGACTAGGGGGGCCAAGTGGTGGTTCAATGGTAAAGTTACTGTGTCTACATGAGAAAGATCCTGGCTTGCACATGGGGTCCTCCCTGAGCATGCTGGGGAGGTCAGGGTGCTTGCACAACCAGGTAAGAGACAGCTGAAACCTGGGAGACAGGGATTATGGGAGGAAGACCCTGTCAAAGAGTCCTTTATCTCACTTTCTTTCTCTGTCCCTCTCTCTCATTAGAGAAATAAAGAAACACACTTTAAAAAAAGGAATAAGTTAAGGGGCCAGCAGGTGGCGTGATGATTAAGGGTGCTGGATTCCCACATGGTCAACTACAGTTTGAATTCCGGACCTGGTGGTTTACTTTCTCACTTTCCCTCTCTCTCCCTCTTTCACTCCGTCCCTCTCTGGTCAAATGAAAATAAATAAATAAATAAATAAATAAATAAATAAATAAATAAATAAATAAAGTAAGTTAAATTTAAAAACAATTTTTAAAAAAGGAATAAAGTTAATGACTTTCTAGTTTAGATCTTTTCTTTTCTTCCTTCATTTAAAACAGTAATACTATCACTATTCATATTTATTAAGACCTTTAGCAACTGACGGATGGCACAATGGTTGCGCCTCTGTACTCCCACAGTCGACTACGGTTCGAGTTCCAGACCTAGTGTCTTACGCCTCATGCTGGACATGTGTGCATGCATACCCAAGATCCCAAGAAGAGAATGGAAGTGAGGGAATTGCAGCATGGCCATCCCGCCCCTGGGGAGTGATTTCTCACTTTCTGTCTCTCTGTTTCTCCAGCAAGCACACATGCCCTATAGCAAAAAAATCTCTCTCTAAAAAAAGAAAAAAAGAAACTTTTAATAAGTTTATCATATACTTTTGTTTGACTTTCTTTTCTGGGCTGATTAATTCAGATTTGTTAGTGTTTGCTATTAGTTCCTCAACAAAAAGACCGAGGAAGTGCTCTGAATAGTATGCTAGCATTCTAAACACCCGAGGATGACCACGGGGTCCTCTGTTTTCCCTTTCAGGGATAAATATGAGAAGACTTATAAAAGTTTGAGGAACAATGGAATTAAAATATAAGTTTATTGTGGTGTGAAAATAATCTATGGCAAAAACCTAAAAGAAATCATAATTCAAAATATATGTGCAGTTGTTTTTATAATACAGGGTTTCTGTGAACATTCTGAAGATCCTTTGTATTATTAAGGAAGAAACTGAGCTTTCTTTTTCAATATTATTGGGTCTTTCCATTTTAAGACACAGAGCTAAAAGTTTTCCACTTGAATAAATGTCTGCAAGACTTAATAATGCTGAAATTTCATTAGTCTTTTACCTTCCTAACTTCACATAATTGATCTAAGGTCAATGATCAGGTTTATGGATATTTTCCACTAGTAAAGTCAGTTTTTTCCAAGGAGAATAGAGTGTACTGTAGTGTACGCCCTTTGAAAAGTAGCAAATTATTCCTTCCTCTTCTGGGAAAAATCTCATAAGCAAATAGACACTGAGTCATGGTTTCTATAAACAAGGACCATGCAATTTTTAGAGAATATTTTTCCAAAGGTGAAAATCCCAGGGTAGGGCTTGTCTCACATAGCAGAACCAGTATGTTGTAATATGGGACTTGAATTTCCAATTGATTTTCATGCGGTCAAAATTATTAAAGAAATTTCTCTTTTTGAGCAATAATGCACTTTTGAACAGGTGCATGTAAATTTACAATTAGAAAATTAAATTACTTTTTAATGCATTCATTTTGCTACTTTAAGGAATTATATATGAACTATAATTTAGAAAGAAATGCACCTAAAATAATCTATTTCATAAATCTTTTTGTTATACATCTTTTCCTTAAGAAAGTTAAGCATGGAGCCAGCAGGTGGCATGTGGTTAAGGATGCTGGACTCTCACATGACTGACAGCGGTTCTATTCCTAGACCTGGTGGCTTGTTTTTTCACCTCTCCCCAACCCCCATCCCTCTCTGGTCAAATTAAAATAAATAAATAAATAAAAATTTAAACAGATAAGAAAAGATAAATAACATAGTTCTTTAAGTTAAAAAGTTATGCCAAAATACAACTGTTACTAATTATTAAAATCTCTCTATGATCAAGAAAACAAAGTGCAGATTCAGTTCTTTCTGTTAAAAGTGGAACAATGCAACTAAGATTGGAGAAAGCCCTTCAGTGCACAGATCCCATGCATGACTTCATCTGATATTCTCGTTTACTGTGTAAGAGAAGGAAAGAGGAGACTTAATTATCTCTGTTTTACAGAAAAAGAAACAGAGATGCCAAGCATTTAGGTTATTTGTCCCACATTGCTCAGCTAGAATATAGAAAATGTGGTCTCAGAAGCAGTACTTCCTTTTTCAAGTCCCATGCACTTTCTTTGTTTTTGTTTTTTTCTATTTTGTTTTTCTTTTGGAGAGATTTTTGCTATAGGGAGCATGCACTCACAAGAAAGAGAGAAACAGAAAGCGAGAAATCACCCCCAGGGGGGGATGGCCAGGCCGCAATCCCTTCTCCATTCTCCTCTTAGGATCTTGGGCATGCACGCACACGTGCCTGGCATGAGTTTATGCCACTGGGTTCAGGACTTGAACCATGGTGTACTACATGGGAGTCCAGCAACATAGCCATTATGCCAACTGCTAGTCCCAAGTCCTATGCAGTTTCTATATACTTTATTGATTACACTATAAATGACAGTGATAACAAAGTTTTTAAGAAACATAGACTTGGGGCCTAGTGATTAAAGGAGCCAAATCCCACTTGATCAACCACACAGTTTAAGTCCCAGGCCTGGAGGCTTCAAAATATACCAGGTGCATGTGTTTGCATGCTCAAAATCATAACAGGACAGAAAAAAAAAGAGGAGAAGGGATTGAAAAGTGACCATGCCCCATGGGAGGGGTGACTTCGGCCTCTCCCATTCTGTCTCTCTGTCTGTCTCTGGCTAGTGCATGTGCCCTCTGGCAAAATTAAAACAAATAAAATAAAACATAGATTCATTCATCTCTTTTACCATTCCCACAAAGGAGGCAGGTGTACCTGGAAGAACCAGCTTACTTGCATATGAGAATACAGGCCCTAGGTATAAGAACTTCCTCATTTTATTGAAACCGGTTAAGCACATTTATAATAAAAATTGTGTATACACATACTAACCTTTGAAGAAAACTGAAACAAATAATCAACCAAACATCACTGTCGTTCCCAAACAGGAACCATGCCATACGGCAGACATTACAAAGTGTTTGATATATCTAAATCTGGTGCCAAAGACTGACAGTTTGTCAGCAAAATTACTAGTCAAGCTTAATGAATTTTCTACTGGCATTTTATGTTATAAAATATAACAATTTTGATTCCAAAATCAAGGAATAACAACATGACATTACCTCTTGGGGTCTTTACATGGAATCCAGTTCACTGCAGGATCTGGTATATCCTCCAGATAGGGGTAAATGGTCTCTCTGGTGAAGACCCAACCATAGATTCCATCTTCTGGGGTCACAATGATATGTGCACCCTGCTCAAAGCAAGTAGGGGCAAAAACGTTTCTCATAAATTCCAAATACCCACACTCTTACCAAGTCACAAATTTCCTTTACAATAAAAGCCAGTATTAAAGGGACAGTACCTGCGTGGCTGCCAGCTTAACTGCTTTCTCCAAAACGTCTATGTTCTTATTCACAAGGAGCAAAGCTTCTTTTTTTGAAACAGGTGTCTCTGTTCTGTTTGGTAATATAACAGCATGTTCATACACTGCAGCAATGAAAGTATCCATGGCGCCAACACTCAGAACAAAGAAGACAAAGATGGGAGCACATTTTGGGAAATATGAGGCAATCATAACTAAAATGTAGTGATGTTTGAAACACAAGCTCAGATTCTTATATTACGGATCACCAAAAAGCTTTTCTATTAAATCTCAGCCAACGACTAGCTATTTATACTTCCTCATGAATACATTACACAACAAGGCATTGAGAAAGGTGTTGTGCAAGAAAACTGCCAGCCAAAAGTACGTAATTGGATGGACTCAAGTGTGCAGTGCTGTTGTTGACGTTGTTCAGGGGTCGACCAGACTCTAAAGCCAAGCAAAAAAGTTTCTCGTAAATTCACCCCAATCCAAAATACATTGGCAATTCACTCCTCTTCATATATACACACACACACATATATGTGTGTATGTATGTATGTGACGTGTGTGTGTATATATTAATATATATACACATATATATTTTATATATTATATATATATATATACACACACACACACACACACACACACATAGTTTTCCTAAGCTAATATAAATATATACACATAGTTTTCCTAAGCTAATAGTTCCATTAAGAGGGCCAGTAGGGACTACTATAAAAAGCAGCCATGATAGAAACAACTCATTCAGAATTGTTGCATGTGACTGTGACACACACAAAACACAGAAGGTAAGACAAGCCCCAGCATTTTTTAAGAATCATTTATTTGGGACCAGCAGATTGCATAATGGTTATGTCACTGGACTCCCATGTAGTCAACAGCTGTTCAAGTCTCAACTGGGTGGCTTACTCACACCAGGCACACGTGGTGCATGCGTGCCCAAAATCCCAAGAGGAGAATGGAGGAGAAGGGTTTGCAGTGTGGCCATCTCCCCTGGGGAGTGATTTCCTTTTTTTCCTTTCTGTCTCTGTCTCTCTGGCAAGCACACAAACCCTACAACAAAGATCTCTTTAATAAAAATAATTATTTCCTTAATTCTATTTATTATTATTATTATTATTTTAAAATTTGCAACAGGGCACATGTGCTCACCAGAAAGAGACAAAGAGAGAGAGAGGAAAAAAAAAAGGAAAAGTGAGAAATCAAGCTGCCAGGTCCAGAACTTGAATTGCTATTGGCCATGTGGGAGCCCAGAGCCTTAACTACCACACTGCTGGTCCCTAAGCCCCAACTTAACTGAGTTCATAAAATGGCAAAGGAGACCAGATAAATGTTAAAGACGGGGCTCACATGTCCAGGAAAGACTTACACATACTACAGATTGCGCACATTCTTTGCATTATTAGTGCCTTGGCAGAAACCATGGTTTCTCTTGGAAGGACTGCCTAATAGTCTGAAATACTGGAATTTTAGTTGAACGTTTTGTAAAACGGAGATTATAACGTGTCTAATGATGGCAAGTACCAATTGGTTGAGTCTTTGGGTCTCTCGAGACGTGGCTACGCTGAGTCTCCATACAGCAAAATCAAAGAACCACAGTTTCAGAGTCATACGATGACCACATCCACTGGAGGCTGGATTCTTTATAGAATCTGTCCATCTTTTGTAGCAAAGTCTCCTAAACACTTGTTCTATTACATTACCCAAAACTCTTTTAGGAGTTGTTCTATGTTTTTAAAGAGATAAATTTTTTAAGAACTAGATGTAGATGGTTAACCTCACTGGAGGCTGGATTCTTTATAGAATCTGTCCATCTTTTGTAGCAAAGTCTCCTAAACACTTGTTCTATTACATTACCCAAAACTCTTTTAGGAGTTGTTCCTTGTTTTTAAAGAGATAAATTTTTTAAGATACTAGAGGTAGATAGTTAACCTCCTAATTTTGTTATTTATTTATTCTGAGTTTCTGACATCTTTTTCTCCTTCTATTCTAACATCCAATTCATCAAAAGATTTTTTAAAGATTTTTTTCTAATTTGAACATCCCCTCTGAGGGGAGGATTTCTCACTTTCTCTCTCACTGTTCTCTCTGTTTCTCTCCAGTGAGCGAGCACATGTGCTCAATGGCAAAAACCTAAAAAAAAAAAAAAAAAACCAACAACTGTTCAGGTTCTTCTACACCCTGTGCACATACTGCTCTGGATCTGTTTTTACCACTTGCCTACATGAACTTTTATTCAGTGATATCAAATCATTTCCTGTCTTTTCAGGATCTCTGTAAATGATTAGATGCCCATTTCATCCTAAAAGGTCCTATCAAAGCTGTGTCCTTGACCTCTGCCCTGTCCATCTCAGTCCTAAGCAGCATTTCTGAACTCAGAGCGATTTTTTATCTCTGTGTGTGAATGTCTCTCAGTGCTTCCTATTGCCTTGACTTTTTCACATGAGGCCAGCCCTGGAGTGCAGTGGTTATGCACCATGTAAGGAGCTGGATCCGACATGATCAACCGCAGTTCAAATCCAGGTCCCAAGACTTGAAAACCATGAGTGTGTGTGTGCATGCCCCAAATCTTGATGAGATGGAGAAACAACAAAGGAAAAGAATTGTGGCATGACCATGTCCCTTGGGTGTAGGGACACTTTTCTCTTTATCTCTGGTGAGTGCATACACTGATAACTAAAACACAAACAAATAAAAGGTACCATGTGGGACCAGCAGGTGGCGTAGTAGTCAAGGCACAAGACTTCCACATGGGTGACCCTGGTTCAATCCTAGGCTTGGTAACTTGCTCTGTCACAGTCCCTCTTTCTTTCCCCTCTCTCTGGTCCAGTTTTTTTTTAAATAATAGGGCCCAGCAGGTAGCATGGCAGTTAAGGGCACCAGACTCCCACATGGCTAACTGTGGGTTGAGTCCTGGGGCTCACAGCTTGCTTTCTCA
>NW_006159583.1:5919903-5934691 GCF_000334495.1 Tupaia belangeri chinensis
CTCCCTCTCTCTCTCTCTCTCTCTCTCTCTCTCTCTCTCTCTCTCATAAAATTAAAAAAGAATAATAACAAATAAAATAAAGTAAATAATTCTTTTGATAATAATAAAAGTAAATAAAGTTAAATAAAGTGAGTTTCTAAAAAGAAAGTATCTTGTCTTCTCAAAGAGATTGAAAGGAATCTTGTCTTCTTTTATAAAAAGAATTATTAAGTTTAATTAATTAATTAGTTAGTTTTTAATTTGCTACAGGGCATATGCACTTACCAGAGAGAGACAGAAAGAGAGAAAGGGAAAGTAAATAAGCAATCACCAGGTCTGGGACTCGAACCACAGTCAGCCATATGGGAGTCCATGCCACCTGCCAACACCAATTTTGTCTTCTTAAAGAGACTGAAAGGAATCTTGATGTTTCCTCCCAAAATATCCATGTCAATAGTCATCTAGTGATGATGTCACATCCCAGGAGTGTGACCCTGGATGGAAAGGAAAGGGTTTTGCTCACTATGGAGCCTCATACCCCAGCCAGATTACTGACAAGTGGAGGGAGCCCCAATCATGATTAATACTGAATGGAGGAGCCCACTACCTGACAAACTCTCATTTGGACACTACAAAAATTTAAAATGAACATTCTTGTGACACAAAATTACACTATGTATCTTCTAGAGTTTAGTTACTCTGTGTATCTTCTATAATTTAAAACAGTAACTCCTGGCCCAACTGCAGTAGCACAGGAGTAGCACAATGTTCTTCCATATTGGAAGCCATGTAAATGACTGGGGTTTCGTTTCTGGGTTGACCCCTATGCACCAGCCACATGATGGTGGCTGGCTAGGAAAGCCACCATAGAGTGTCATGCTGAGACCCTATTGAGGGTGTGAAACCCAATTGAGGGTGTTTATTTTTCTCTGTCTCGCTTTTTCCTCTCTGTCATGCAAAGAAATAGACTTTAAAACAGTAACTCCCACTCTGATTTTATATGACTGCTTATTCCTAATACAAAGAGCTCTATATTCTCTCTTAGTTCTTTTATTTTTTTAGGCATTTTATCTTTATTAGTTCCTTAACGGCAGGAACGATATTTCAAGACTAAATTTCTGACTTCAGAGTCATTAATACTGGTTCTCTGTGATGAAATTCTTCCTAATCCTTGCCCAGTCAAAGGAAATTTGGAAGATTTAAATATCTGTGGGCTTTTTTTCATTCTTGGCTTTTTGTTTGTTTGTTTTGCTTGTTTGCTTCTATAATTCTAAGTCCTTGGTTCCACTGACCTTCTCCATTCTCTGACTACGCTTTCTCCCCAGACCTCTTCTCCTGCCCAATATCCATCAGACGTAAATGTATTTCAGAAAGAACATTTGAAAGTAAGTTGAAAACTGTATAAATCAGAAACATTGCTTTGTTATTCTAGTTTAAAGTCTAACTCCTGTCCTGATTCACCTGATTTTTTTTTCTGAATAGAATCGAAAGGGAACGTGGGAATTACCCTTCATTTTCCCAGTCCCTAATGCCAGGAAATGTACCAGCGTTTTATTATGTTGAAATCAATAGAAACTAAGATTAAATATCTCATTGTCAGAAGTTGTTAGTTATTTCTTTATGTCATATGTGTATAAGGAATCAGGATCTCAAATACAAATTATTTAAACAGGCATTTGTACTTAATCTAAATGACAGTTGAGAATTATTGTGATGTTAGGAAATTTAGCATCCAAAGTTTTTTTATTAAATTAAATGTAATTTTTAAAATATATTAGACAAATTTTAAAGAAGATAAGAACCTCTGAAAAAAAAAATTTCTGAGTTTGTTGTCTCTCCCCAAGTCTGCATTTACAATATTCACTGTAAAATGACAAATGATATAAAGTGGATGAATATGGAAGATTTAATGCTAAGTAAAGCAAGCCAGACTATGAAAGACAGGCATTGTATGTCCCTACTCAACATATACCAAATGTCTGACCTTTATAGTGGAAAGTGAAAGGTGGAGGATATTAGAGACAGTATGGAAGGTAATAGCAAGTGAGTAACAGAGGACAGGAGGGAGGGGATCAGGGAAAAAAACAACACATTTAATAGGCATAAAAATGAAAAATTATCTGCTGATGATAGTGTATATGGTATTGTCTTTGACTTGACTAATATACACTTGTATTTATGCTGGGAAAAACATGCTGTACACTGTAAAAATGTACAGTGCTTAAGTGTAAATTTTTAAAAATAAATATTTTTAAATGTCTTCTCTATTTCCATTATCAGGGTCCTGATTCTGTAATCAAGAATTCCTCTTATTACCTCTCTGACCCTACTTCTCCCACCCTAACTCTCAACCAATACTATAAATCATTTATGTTTCCTTAACCATTGCTTTCATTAATTAAGATAAGCTCCATGTGTATATCAAATTAGGCAAAGAATTATTTCACATGGTCCCATTTTATCTTTCCTGTTTTGTTTTCTTTTTTTAGAGAGAAAGATTTTTGCGATAGGGCGCGTGCACTTGTTAGAGAGATAGACAAGCAGAAAGTGAGAAATCACCCCCAGGGGGGAATGGCCACACTGTAGTCCCTTCTCCTCACTTATCCTCTTAGGATTTTGGGCACACATGCATACATGTCCAGCATGAGTTTCAAGCCACCTGGTCCAGGACTTGAACCACAGTCAACTACGTGGGAGTCCAGTGACATGACCATTACACCATCTGCTGGCTCCCCCCCTTTTTTTAAAGATATTTTTGCCTTAGGGAATGAGGGCTTGCTGGAAAGAGAGAGAGAAAGTGAGAAATTACCCCCTTGGGGGGGGTGGATATGGCCATGCCACAGTCCCTTCTACTCCATTCTCCTCTCAGAACCTTGGGTGCACACACACATGCCCAGTATGAGTTTCAAGACACCGTGTCCAGAACTTGAGCCAAAGTCAGCCAGGTGGGGTCCAGCTACGTAACTGCTATGCCATCTGCTCATCCTATCTTTCCTCTTATTAGCTAAAATCATTCTTTTTACTATATTTTCTTTTTACTATATTTTAACATGCTCTCTACTAGTCTGACCCTGAAATGATTTCTCACCAAACCCTGCCCTTCTGGCTCAAGTCCTTCACCTCCCCCGTCCTTGACGCCATTCTCTTCTCTGCACAATTAGCACACATGATCAGTAGCAGTGCCTTGTTGATTGGCAGTCAAGCCTTATTCTAGCCTCTCTCCCCATAGCAGATTCTGTTCTACTTCGTATGTCTACCCACCTTCTACAAACTAATTTCTACTCTGTATCTTTAGCTCAACATCAAGCTTTTTTTTTTTTTTTTTCTGGAGAGGTTTTCACTACAGGGCACGTGCGCTCACCAGACAGACAGAGAGAGACATAGAGACAGAAAGCGAGAAATCACCCCCCAGGGGGGATGGTCACACCGCAATCCTTTCTCCTCCATTCTCCTCTCGGGATCTTGGGCATGCACACACAAGCACCAGGCGTGAGTTTTAAGCCACCGGTTCTGGGACATGAACTGGGATCAACTATGTGGGAGTCCAGCGACATAGCCATTATGCTAACTGCTGGTTCCCAACATCAAGCTTATTTATTCAACTCAATAGAGATCTTCCACAATGTCCCTCCAAGCATCTACCCACGGACCAACGTCTGTATCTATTAAGGCTGCACTTTCATCTTATCAGAAATAACCACTAAGTCTGCCTCCTGTCTTTGTGCACTGGATTCCAAGGACATTAGTCTACATGTTCTCTTACTGTTTATCATTGATTTTCTTTTTCTATTGGATACAATAGAGAAGATACAAATATCCTGTTACATCTTTTATCTTAAAATACAATTTAAAAATCTTGATCTGGCATCCCCTTCCAGTTCCCGCTCCATTTCTCAACTTCATTTTTATAGTAAAACTTTTATAGGATTATATATCATCCCTATCTCGATTCATTTTCTTCCAACAGGATTTGATTCCATGGCCTCACTGCCTTGTCAAGGTCAATGCTGATCTCCACATTCCTAAACCCGGTGGTCAGTTCTCAGTCCCATCTTACTTGATGTCGTGGCTGCATTTGACACAACTGCCACTGTCCCATTCTTGTGCATTTTATTTGCCACAATCTCGTTTCTCCTTTCCTTCTTCCTGGTTTTCATATTTGTTTACTTTGTTTTATTTTTGTGGAGTACTTTTCCTGGTTCTTGCTGTCATTTCTCACTTCTTAGCATTGGTGTGCCCTGAGGCCAAATTCTTGAAAGTCCTCCGTTCACATCTATACTCACTCCTTAGATTAGTTTATCAATTTAATGACTTTAAATACCATCCATATATAGTGACTCACAGATTTATAGCTCTTACTCAGACCTCTTCCCTGACCTCCAGACTCCTGTGTCCAACAGCATTCTACTGAAAATCTCCAGATCAACAGGAACAAAATTCAACTCCTGACTCTCTCCTAAAGATCTTCCAACTGTCATCTTTGAGATCCCAGTTAATGATCTATCTAATCTTTCAGTTCTTCAAGCCAAACTTCCAGGAGTTAGTCTGACTTCTCTCTTTCTTTCTCACTCTACATTTTCAGTTAGATGGTCTTTCATTACCGCAATTCTGCTCCAAGTCGTTGTCTCTAACCTGGGTTATTTTAATACCCTCCTACCTAGTCAGTATAGTTTCTACTTTTACACAATAGCAAAGTGAACCTATTAAAATGTAAGACTAATTGTGTACTCCTCTGCTCAAAACCTTTTCAATGCCATCATACTTCACTCAGAGTGAAAGATCCAGTTCTTACAATGCCTACATGCCCACTCTGACTTGATCTCTTGGTATTTCTAACAACTCCTACTTCTCCCTATGTTCTTTTTGGTTGTTGTTTTTGTTTTTGTTTTTTAAGAGAGATTTTTGTTATAGGGCACATGCACTCACCAGAGAGACAGAGAGACAGAAAGAGAGAAATCAAACCCCAGGGGGATGGACAAACCACAATCCCTCTTCCCTCATTCTCCTCTTGGGATTTTGGGCACATATGCACACATGCCTGGTGTGAATTTTAAGCCACCAGGTCTGGGATCTCGAACCATGATCAATTACGTGGGAATCCAGCAGTGTAACCACCATGCAATCTACTGGTTCCACTTTTCCCTATGTTCTTTGGTTGTGTTGACTCTCTTGCTATTTGTCAAGTGTGTTCCCAGGTGTTCTCCTGACTCCTCTAGCCTGACAGAACAATTACAATTGTCTTCTCCATGGACAACCTTCCTTTGGAATGTCAACGATTGCAATTGTCTTCTCCATGGACAACCCTTCTTTGGAACGTTCTCTTTCACTGCATCCTTCAAACTGTCATCAAACTTATTTATTTTTAAAACCTGTTCACTCTGTTATGGCTACTTGCCTCTAAAACTCTCTAATGGGTCTTTTTAACTTCAGCATACAGTCTGGATTCCACTCATGCTTCACTCGAGATAGGCCCCAACCTATCTCTCCAGTCTCATTTTTTTTACATTGTCTGTCCTATCCTTCCTCCTCCTGATATATTCCTCTCCGTTAGAAGCATGCAGTTCTTCTGTGTCTTTGCAGGCATGACCAACTCTACCTAGAATGCCCTGATTAGTTATCCATCTTGTCTATTACATCTTTCTTGTCTTCCAAGAAGGAATCAATCCATTCCTGGTCCTTGTATTGATATTCTCCATCATAGTCTATGGTTTTTACTACAAGTATTACATGAGATGCTTGAAAATGCTTAACGCAATGTGAGGCATCTTTGAAATGCTCAGTGTTTGATAGCCCGGATAATGAGTGATAATGATGACAATGGTGGTGATAACACTGTCTCTTCTTCCTGACTGAGAGTTTTAGGAAACTGAACTTTTGTTTTATTCATTACCCCCAACTAGCACGGAGCTTGCCTGGCCTATACCAGGCATTCCAAAAGTCATTTGACTTCTTGAGATGCACAAAGAAATACATACAGGGATACTCAGAAAAAGGTTTATTCAGAATAAGAAACAATAGTGAAAATGATTATATTGGATTGTCAGAAAAATGATCACGTATTTTTTTCTGTTTTTCTATGCAAAAATGCATCATGACTTTTCTGACAACCCAATAAAAGGCAAATAATCAAAAAAGTAGAAACATAAGTGTCTGTTGAACTGGACCAAACCACAAAGACAACTGCAGAGACAAAGATTATTAAAATGTACTTACATAATTTGTCAGCTGACTCTGAGTCAGCTGACATTGCTTCTTGGTTCAGTTTATTACTGAGAAATTATGTAAATACCACAAAGCACATATTCAAGATCAAGGATACAAGTGGCCCCCAATCCTGTGTTTTCACAGAGGTGCACCCCAAGTTCCTAGCTTTGGTAGCCTTCATGGGTTGAAGAACACACAAGTCAGAGAAAGTCCAACAATGGGCATGGAGCTCTCTTACTAATGGCTGGTTGAACGGCCATGGCAGCATGCATGGTCTGACTGTGTACCACAGTGAATTGCTTCCTCATTTTCTTTGTTAGTATATCCTCTAACTTACCCACAATTCCCAGGAGGTCTGGCCATTCTCACGATACTTATCAATAGGGAAGTAGACCAATGAATAATGTCTTACCCATCTTGTTAGGCAAAATGCAACCAATAAAATAAAATCCACACTAGTTATTTATTTTTTTTTTTTCAAGATAGAATGGATTCATGAGCATGTGAGGGAGAGAGGTGAGAATCCTCCATAGAGTCTGGTTACACTGTGCTCCTCTTCTTCCAGTCCTCCAACCTGCCAGATCCTGTCTGCAGGATCCTGGGCACTCATACATGTGCCCATCATGTTTCAGGCTGACTAGGCCCAGGATTCCAACCTGGGCTGCCTCTGGGATCCAGCTTCTCCTGAGCAGCACTGCTAGGCCATGGAGCTGGCCCTATATTAGTTATTTAAAGACCATTTAATATAGAGCTTTGGCTAAATGGGTATTTGATGAACAAAGTGTATGTATTAGATAAAATATTAGATGGTGAATATCAGAGGGGGGAAATGAAATGGAAGAGGGTATAGAGGTTTCTGCTGACTTAATGTCTTATTGCATGAACTGGGCTGTGGAAACATGGGTGATTTTTATGCAATCCTTCATATATTTCTATTCCAGAAACATGAAAATGTTTAAAATAACTTGGAATATACTTTTGTTCTTTAATAAGGGAACATTTCATAAAGAAACCCCACAAGGCTTTGGTATTTCTAAACTTCAAGCAGGCTGTTTGTTTGGGTCCAGAAGAACCTCCCTCTTCCTGTTTCCACCACAAGACAAAAGGTACACGTTGTCCACCATGGAAACACTGCTGCCCGCTCTGCCTTTTTGAGGTTATTATGCTTACTCCTGGCAGAAGAGTGGTACCAAGCATCTAGAACACCTTGTCCAGCCCCAGAAAACACACACACAGAGTCTTGGTGTTGGGAGGTCTTGTGCAACTCACCATGCAGAATTACAAAAGGATAATAACAATCAGAAAGTGCATTGGTCGGGGTGATGGTAATCCAACTGAAAACACTTTGAGCAAAAAATAAATCAATAAATGAGACTTCTCAACTCACAGAACTAGGGAGGCCAGTGGAGTACTTGCTTCCTCCAGTTGGGTCCAGGTACTGACATGTCTCCAGAGCTCTGTGGCTACACTCTCCTTTGTCATCCTTGGACACAGGCTGTTTTCAGTTTTCAGTGAATATGGCTCCTGGAGACTCCAGATATACATGTTCGTGTGCCTCTGATCATGAAAGACAGTCATTTTGGAGTTGTTAAATCTGAAGTCTTAAAGAGGGTTCTAACTGACTTGGCTTTAGGCATAAGCAGAGCCCTGCATAGATCTCTAGGCCCAGCAGGCCTGGTCTGTGATTGGTTAGCCCTGGGTGATTCACCACCAAAGCTGTCATCAGTGATGCTCAATCCTATTTACATAAAATAAAATGTCATGTGATTCTTGAAGACAAGTAAATTAAAATCATTCAACCCACCTCCTTACATTTTTCTCCTTTCACTTACCTTCGAATGACCTGGAATTTCTCTAAGAGATGGTTAAATTATCTCCTTTCCATTCCAAGTACCTCCTGTCTCTAGCTGTGTATTTAAGAAATCTCCCTCACAGTTGTTACCATTTTTATATCCACATGTATTTTCAGGAAATCCTTTGTTAGAGGCAAGTGTGTATATGTGAGAGAGAATGATGGCCACATTTACCTAGGCACGAATCCCGATTTTTATGCAATCCTTCATATATTTCTATTCCAGAAACATGAAAATGTTTAAAATAACTTGGAATATACTTTTGTTCTTTAATAAGGGAACATTTCATAAAGAAACCCCACAAGGCTTTGGTATTTCTAAACTTCAAGCAGGCTGTTTGTTTGGGTCCAGAAGAACCTCCCTCTTCCTGTTTCCACCACAAGACAAAAGGTACACGTTGTCCACCATGGAAACACTGCTGCCCGCTCTGCCTTTTTGAGGTTATTATGCTTACTCCTGGCAGAAGAGTGGTACCAAGCATCTAGAACACCTTGTCCAGCCCCAGAAAACACACACACAGAGTCTTGGTGTTGGGAGGTCTTGTGCAACTCACCATGCAGAATTACAAAAGGATAATAACAATCAGAAAGTGCATTGGTCGGGGTGATGGTAATCCAACTGAAAACACTTTGAGCAAAAAATAAATCAATAAATGAGACTTCTCAACTCACAGAACTAGGGAGGCCAGTGGAGTACTTGCTTCCTCCAGTTGGGTCCAGGTACTGACATGTCTCCAGAGCTCTGTGGCTACACTCTCCTTTGTCATCCTTGGACACAGGCTGTTTTCAGTTTTCAGTGAATATGGCTCCTGGAGACTCCAGATATACATGTTCGTGTGCCTCTGATCATGAAAGACAGTCATTTTGGAGTTGTTAAATCTGAAGTCTTAAAGAGGGTTCTAACTGACTTGGCTTTAGGCATAAGCAGAGCCCTGCATAGATCTCTAGGCCCAGCAGGCCTGGTCTGTGATTGGTTAGCCCTGGGTGATTCACCACCAAAGCTGTCATCAGTGATGCTCAATCCTATTTACATAAAATAAAATGTCATGTGATTCTTGAAGACAAGTAAATTAAAATCATTCAACCCACCTCCTTACATTTTTCTCCTTTCACTTACCTTCGAATGACCTGGAATTTCTCTAAGAGATGGTTAAATTATCTCCTTTCCATTCCAAGTACCTCCTGTCTCTAGCTGTGTATTTAAGAAATCTCCCTCACAGTTGTTACCATTTTTATATCCACATGTATTTTCAGGAAATCCTTTGTTAGAGGCAAGTGTGTATATGTGAGAGAGAATGATGGCCACATTTACCTAGGCACGAATCCCTTCTCTTTCATTCTCCTTTTGGGATCTTGAGTATGCCTGTACACATGTCTGGTGTGATTTTCAAGCTTCCAGGTCCAGAGCTTGAACCTCACAGTTGGCCATGTGGGATCCAGCGTCTTAACCTCCATGCCACCTGCTGACCCAGTGCTTTTGTTTTTTGTTGTTGTTGTTTGTTTGTTTTTTTGTTTTTTTGTTTTTTTTTTTTTGCATTGAGACAAAGCTGACAACTCGATGCTGAAATCAGAGGAAGAACTGTCCCTTGGAATCTGTTAGAAGGCCCCCTGCTTATATTTTACCAAACCAATGGGTTCAAGGTCAGTTGCTGACTTCTAGTCAACGTGGAAATGTCTGGAAGTGAGCCTTCATTGCTCAGGAGTCACAATAGACACAACACAACCAACACACAACTTCCTCAAATGAAACTTGGCAAGCCTGAAATGTTTCATATTTTATAAAAAGACAAAAGAACACACAATTTTAAAGATTATGTGATTTGGACAATATACAGTCACCACAGCTTTAAAACTACTATCTGTTATTCCAGTGTTGAACACAAGGAACTTATAAGCTCTTCTCAAAATTAAACATAGGATGGGCTTACCCTCCATATCCCTTCTCTTTATAGTAACCACTAGACCATAAAAATAGTGTTAATTTCCTGGTGCATTTAGTAAAGTACTCATATTGAATCTGTAAGTAGATATCAGACCATATATAAAAATAAACATATGTCAGGAACCAGCAGTTAGTGTAATGGCTATGTTGCTGGACTCCCACGTAGTCGACTGTGGTTCGCGTCCCGGACCCGGTGGCTTAAAATTCACGCCAGATGTGTGTGCGTGCGTGCCCAAGATCCCGAGAGCAGAATGGAGGAGAAGGGATTGCGGCGTGACCATCCCCCCTGAAGGGTGATTTCTCGCTTTCTGTCTCTATGTCTCTCTCTATCTGTCTGGCAAGTGCATGCACCCTACAGCAAAAAAACCTCTCCAAATAAATAAATAAATAAATAAACATATGTGTCCCAATTGTGATTTTTTTTTAATGTAAAAGTTTGGAACTTGAAATAATTTTGGAGATATCATATCTGAAAATTCAAAACCATTTCTTTAATTTTAAGAATATCTATATTAAATGATCAGTAGCAATACACTCTTAAATTTCAAGTAAAATGAAATGTACAGATTTCGAAAAAAGTAGGCTGCCCAGTGTTGGGAATCGTGTTAACATTAACTGCCATGGTCTTTGTGTTATGAGTTTTCTGCTTTCAGGTGGGGCAGTCCAGGGTTATGAATGGCCTGGGCCAGACCTCCTTTGATAGAGACTTGGTCTAGCTGTCCTTTCTTCTAGCACATCTCAGAACAACTTGCACTGTCGAGGTAAACTTCCACATTACCACGTGACTGGAGAAAAACAACTGTACTCAAGTCAGCAGCCCAGAACACCATGTGAGTTCAGTTGTCTTTTATGTCGCAGAGAATTCAGTCATAAACCTCTCCATGTCCATCCTTACTGTTCTCTTCAAGGGCACATCTCTGTTTACATTGGTCCAAAACTTCACTTTGTACCCTTTCCTGCACACGTACACGGTACAGCATGTATCACAGCAGATAAGGCTGGAGCTTGGGTTTAATCCTCATTTACCTGACCCGAACACCCATGTTCTTTCCATTACACTACATTGCAACATGCCAAAGTAGTTACAAAGGGGAGGAGGCAAAAATCACCATCATACTTAAGAACATTGATATGTGAATATTTGATAAAAAAATAAAATATTTAAGAATCATTGGTCTCTACTACTGAGATAGCCCTTCCATTTATCTTCGTAAACATGGTAACCCATAGACACATTTAGCAAAATATATGATTCAAAAATTGATGTGATAAAGGGATGTCCTATTGCATTACAACATTTTTACAAAGCTATGAACATTAAGAATATTGGTATTAGCAGACAAGTCATTGCTAAATTGCTGGTCCCACATGAGTTGGGAACTGCGTCCTTTGTGAACCACCTCCCAAACAATGCCAGTGTTAAGATAGGCTCAGATGATCCGTTCTTGTTTACCAAACGCCCATCCGTTAGCACCTGGAGAAATGATGGGGAAAATAAGGTCAGCTTTGTTGAAATAAATATCTCAAACAAACTAATGCTTTTGAAACCATCCTAGACATAATGATTGATCAAGTCATTCCTCTTTGGGGATGGAGGAGCAGGCAAGATTGGCATGGGACGGCTATTTTATATGTAATAAATGTGATAGCAATTAAAGAGAGCCTAAGATTTGAGTTTCTAGAATGTAACTTCATTGAAAGTCAAAATCGGTAGCAGTAATAAATCATTGAGTTCAATTGCATGTAAGATAATCAGGAACTAGAAAAGTGTACATCCCACTTTTCCCTCAAGAAGTTTAATTGGGGGCCAGCAGGTGGTGTGGTGATTAGTGGCTGGATGTCACATGGCTGACTGTGCAGTTCAAGTCCTAGACCTGGTAGCTTGAAAATTGCACCAAGCACATGTGTGTGCATGCTGAAAGACCCAAGAGGTAAAAGAAAAGAAAAAGAGAGAGCGATAAATTTAATTGGACCAGCTGGTGACACAGCAGAAATGCAACTAGACCTACATGGGAAAGGTCCTGAGTTCATACCCTGGGACCTCCCTGAGCACTGCAAGTGTGTTTGTGTGTAAGTGTGTCTGTGATCTGGACTGGAGGTGGATTGTGGTATGAAGACCCTTGTTGGTGGTTCCTGTTTCTTTTTCCCCTCTCTCACAGAAAAACAAATAAATAAATAAACTTTAAAAAAAAAAAGAAGCTTAAACATTAATAGTGAAACTAAGCAAATTCTAAACATAGAGAACTCAGTAATATTAGTATAGTGAAGAAGGAAGCAGATAAGTGCTTAGGAGATCTGAGAATGAAAAGCCAGTATGTTCTGCTTTTCTGGACTACAACCTGCCATATAAGAAGAAGCCATGAGGAATCTCTTTCTGGAGCTATATGACAAATACATGATATTGTGAAAAGCTGAACTCCAAGCAGCAAGACAGAAGTGTGTAGGGCAGCTCTAAGCAACATACTCTCTCACTCTAGTTTGGTTAGAACCAGTGATGTGCTGAAGCCGGCGGTGCATAGACTTGTGAGTACACATTGCTAAATTTCCAGTAACTTTGACAACTAATTGTTGAACAGAGCCATTCTTAAAATTCATCAAGGCTTGCCAGGCTATGAAGGAGAGACACTCTATGTCCGCACTTAATATATACCGAGTTTTGCACTCTATAACTGAAACTGATGGGCTAAAGGGTGTACAAACACAAGAGAGGGGTGTGAATGCCAGATGTGGTGTGTGTGGAGGAGTGGGGCTTGGGGATAAACATTTGGAGGAGGGATACGAAGACAGCATTGTTGAGACAGGGAGGTAGTGTTGTTATATTTTGATCAACTGGATCGGGGAGAAATGTTCACATATTGAAATGATCACCTTGTAAGCTAAATAATGTGAATGAATGTATTTTAAAAAATGTAAAAAAAAATAAAGAAAAAAATTAATCATGGCAAGAATATGTATACCATGGAAACACAAATGCCACAAATCGGGAAATTTTCTTTTCTTTCTCAGAGAGCAAGCTGTTAACATTTACAGCACTCTACTGGCTAGAACTAAGGAGATCAGTGGGTAAGTCATATAGTCAGAGGAAGGTGAGAACACAGTGTGAAAACCATGTCCACAGAGGAATCTTTGTAACGAGTACGGTGCACAAAGTAATTGAATGAGAATAGAAGGACATGAATAGACAGACAATAGAACAAGGATAAAAGAAAATGAACTCATCAGCTTCAGAAAGAACAGTGTGCATAGAGAAGAAATTAGAAATAGAAAAACAGATCATTACAACTGGAAGAAAAAATATCATAGAAGATAACGTTTGTGCTACACTGTAAACAAAGTACCTACACATGCTATCATATTTGACCTTCACCAAATCAGTAAGAAAGTATCTGTCTTATAAGTAGCCATTTCAGAGGTTAGCTACTTTCCCAAGGTCAGGTAACTAGCTAGTTAGTTGCAGGGGCTAAGTTCTGTCAGAGCTTCTGACAATGCACTAGAGTTATCTAAGGTGCTAAATAAAGCAAGATGTCTCCACATTTGTGAGCACAGGGCGTAGCACTCCACCCTTTTAGCATAAAACTAGGAGGATGGGGAAGAGGCTACACAATAAGTGGGCTGAGTTTTCTGCAGTCATGATCCTTTAAGATAATGT
This sequence comes from Tupaia belangeri chinensis, assembly GCF_000334495.1. Taxonomy (NCBI): domain Eukaryota; kingdom Metazoa; phylum Chordata; class Mammalia; order Scandentia; family Tupaiidae; genus Tupaia; species Tupaia belangeri. Next base: position 5,933,530 of record NW_006159583.1, read on the forward strand.
GTAAATATTTGCGAAAGGTCAACAGTCAACAGAACGGGAAATTCTCAAGAACATATCTTCAACATGACTGATGCAAAACAACCTGTCATCTACAATGTTATAACTACCCTTTCTATATAGTAGCAATATATTGAGAGGGGCCATGCTATGCGAGTTCTCTCAAAAAAGAAGAAAAAAAAAAGAAAGAAAGAAAGAAAAGAAAAGAAAAGAAAAAAGAACTGGTTACTGTCTTATTTAGCTGTTTTGGAGAGAAGTAGACACCCTGACCCTACACAATCTTTAGATCACCAGCCCTAGGTAGGAAAAATACATAACCTTGGGCTAAAAACAGAAATACCCAAGTCTGAGTAATTTTTAAAGAATATTGGCTTATTTATCTCATTTTATTTTTAGATTTTGCCACAGGGCTCATATGTGTTCAATAGAGAGGAAAGAAACAGATACAGAAAGTGAGAAATCACCCCCTGGAGGGGGTTAGGGGGGCGGCCACACTATAATCCCTTCTCCTCCCTTCTCTTTCATTCTCCTCTTGGGTTTTGGGAACAAATGCACACATGCACACATGCACAACCTGATCTTAAACCCACTGGATCCGGGACTCAAACCACAGTCAGCCAGGTGGGAATCCAGCAGTCTCAACCACCATGCCACCTGCTGGTCCCTAGGATTATTTAGTTCATGGTTTTGGAGATTAAAGTTCCAAGTCATCATCTTATGAGGGTCTTCTTGCTAATGCATGCCATGGCAGAGGGCATCACGCGGTGAGAGAGCAGGAGAGCAGAGCATGCATGTCTGTGTCCCTTTCTTCCCTGGTCATATTCCCTCTCCTTATAAACCCACCACTATTCAGACAGAGGGTCCCACCTCGATAACCATATCCAATTCTAATCACCTCTCTCTCTCTCTTTTTTAAAGAATTCTTTCTTTATTTATTTCCATTTGTTACTATTATTATTATTTACTTTGACCAAAGAGAGCCAGAGAGAGAAAGGGAAAGTGAGAAAGCAAGTCACCCAGTTCAGGATTCAAACCACAGTCAGCCTTGTGGGAATCCAGTGCCTTTAACCACCACCCCACCTGCCAGCCCCACAAAGGCTCCACTTCTTTTTTTCTTTTCTTTTCTTTTTTTTTTTTTTTTTTTTGGAGAGGTTTTCGCTAACGG
>NW_006159583.1:5934763-5957162 GCF_000334495.1 Tupaia belangeri chinensis
TCACGCCGCAATCCCTTCTCCTCCATTCTCCTCTTGGGATCTTGGGCACACACGCACACGCGCCCGGCGTGAGTTTTAAGCCATTGGGTCCGGGACACGAACCACGGTCGACTACGAGGGGGTCTAGTGACATAGCCATTACGCTAACTGCTGGTTCCCAAGGCTCCACTTCTTAATCCCTCAGTTGAATTAAGTTTCCTCTTACTACTTTCACAATACAATCAAATGCCAACCCATGAACTTTTGGGGGACATATTCAAACCACAGTACATGGGTTTCTGGAAATCTTAGATACCCAATGGAGCAGTATCAGAGGTGGGGTGTAGTGAAAGCAAGTGCAGGGCATCTCTCCCATGAACAATAATGCCAGTTCCCAGGATGGAACAAGTCCTCACTACTTAGCCTTCGTAAGAACGGGTTGTTATAAAGCAAGCTGGCTGTCCATGGGGTCTCTTTCTCTCTCCCTTTGCATGCACATCTTTCCCTTTCCACTTCTCTCAGCCAAGTTATGGCACAGCATCAGAGGCTTGCCAGATGTGGCTCTCGCTACTAGAAACATGAGTCAAATAAACCTCTTTTCTTTATGAATCACTGACTCTCGGGTATTATTCGTATAGCGACGCAATGGACTAAGACAATACCCATATCCTTTTGTTTTAATTCTGTGGGAAAAAAAAAAAAAGTCTGATCCATAATTTGGACTCTTAGGAGGATTTGCCACTATAGAGTCTTCTTGAGATAAGAGTTGACTGTTCTCCACCTAAGTGAACCTATTTCTTAAAATAATAACTTATTACTCTCTTTTATCCATCTTATTAGTTTCTGTGCTTCAGAATCTGGTAAACTTCAGGAAAGTCATGCATAGAGAACCTACGCTTATGAAATGAGTATGGTGGTTTCTCCAAGGAATTGCTACACCAAAGGCCCTGCCTGCCAGTTGTCTCTTTCATATCTTTTTTGGTGTAACCCAATCTCTACCTTATTTCCTCTTTGTGAAAATGAGCTGGAGTAGATGAGACAATATCCAAATGATAATTATACTGTAAGCACCTAATTTAAAGGAGAGATGTTTTCCTCATTACCTCCTTCCTTCTTTCTATGAATAAGGAACCAGGAATGAGAACCAGAATGAGCAGTTCACAGAACTATTAAGAGTCAGGACCCACAGATACTATAGAGTGAAGCATGTAAATATTTACTCTCTCATATTATCCTCTAACTGTTCCCAATTGCCTGAAACCATTTGGGGAACAAAGTGTTTAAACAAAGAAAGGACATAGCTATGGACTAATTTCTTTATGCTCTGCAAACATTTATCAACTATCGCCATCTAAAGTCTTCAAATTCTGACGTAGTTCAGAGTGATAATGGAATGGCATTTCTGCCTCAAACTTGTAACCTGCTTTGGAAAACTCCAGTATTTTTCATGAGATAAATGTTCAGTCTGAATCTGGGATGATTCCTCAAAGAGGTTTCTGAGTACATGACATGGAAATAGAGTCAAAGTAGTACCCAGAATATGAGATCATGTGCTCAATTTAAATGTGTCATGGACTAGCATATATAATAAATATATGATTTTCTGTTTGTTTCCACATGTGACAAAAGGAGATTAAACATCTATAAACTACCTGGGACCATCAGTTAGTGTAATGGCTATGTTGCTGAACTCCATGTAGTCGACCATGGTTCGAGTCCCAGACCCGGTGGCTTAAACTCATACCGGGCGTGTGTGTGTGTATTTCTGAGATCTAGAGAAGAGAATGGAGGAGAAGAGATTGTGGCATGACCATCCCCCCTGGGAGGTGATTTCTTGCTTTCTGTCTCTCTCTTGTCTTTCTGTTGAGTGCACGCGCCATATAGCAAAAACCTCTCCAAAATAAAGAATAAAATCTATAAACTACCATTCTTGGGGCCTTGAGCTCATAGGGTCTAGGTATGTTATTGTATTGTTCCAAAGAAGTGTCATCACTTTAGAATTAGTTGCTATAAATTGCTTGAGTGGCCACAAAATTTCCTCCTCCTTTATCTATGCCCTTTTGCAGTGTGATTTTACAATTCACTTCACTGAAAGATCTGAGTCCTTTATTTCTCTACATTTCACATGTGACTTGCTGTGTTTGATGAGACATTCAAAGAACTTTCCCAACCAATATGTGAATAAGCCTGAGTTTCCTGAAAGATGAACAAGCACAGAGAGAGAGTCCCAACTCACCCAGGATTGGAGACAAGGCCATTCCAAACCAGTCAGCCCCAACCAAGCCATGAGCTATAGGCAGACACAACGAGCCCAGCCAACTACAATGGAGCCCATCCCAGACCAGAAAAACAGCCTCACTACGCCCAGTTCAAACTGCCAACCCAGACATCAGGTCTAAGTAAGAGGTTATTGTTTAAAGCTATTAAGATTTAAGGAAGTTTGTTACACAGCCAAAGTTAACTAATACAGTTGCCCTAAGCTGTTTTATTTGACTTTGGAAAATAGATAAAGTGGAAATACCCTTAAAATCCACTTACCTCAAATTTTCCAGGTGACAGATGAATTTTAGTAACTAGCACTTCAGGAAAAACATACTCTGTTCCAAATGTGCCACTGAGGGAGAACGTTTCAAATCTTGTAGATGCAGTTTCTACTGGCTTACCACAAGTTGTCAAATTAGTAGTTTTGCACTTAAGCACTGTGCATACCTGCATGGAACAAACGCAGGTAAAATGCATGCCTTCCATCTAACTCACTGTGCCAGAACCATTGACTTAGCTGGTAACCATAGCAAGGCAAAATACTCTTCTTCATAAAGGAATATGAATCACGTTTCTTGTGATGACTGGAAAATGGCAAATGATCTTACAACCAACCCAATTCTTATCTAACAAGTGGATTGAAAGAAAAAGTCAGTTTAGACTTAAACTATAAGTGTGGCATGTCAGATCATGGCATTGAAGCCAAGAAAGCATATATCCCTGAATGATAATAAGACTGAACCTGAAAGTATGATCAAAATTTTGACCATCCCTGAACCATAAGGTGGCATGGAAGTTAAGGTGCCTGGATCCCAACACGGCCCACTATGTGGTTTGAGTTCCAGACCCAGAAGCTAGAAAATCATGCTGGGTGCATGTGTGTCTGTGCTCAAACTTCCAGGAGGAAACTGGAGGAGAAGGGATTGCGGAGTGACCATTTCCTCTGAGGGATAATGTCTCACTTTCCCTCTCTCTCTCTGGCAAGTGCATGCACCCTATTGCAAAAATATATATATATATTATTTTTTACTATCCTTGCACCTGTCTTTCTTTGCCATATCCTTCTCTTTGGAAGAAGACAATGGAGCACTGAGGATAGTGAGTAAATACAAATTCATAGCCAACATTCTATGAAAAGTTTGCAGTTTTAAAATTTGTCATTTGAAGAAAATAAAAAGACTAGGTAATCGGATTAAAAAGAAACTAATATAAAAGTGGTATTTCTATTCAGTGTTGGTTTTGTAAGTGAAAATAAGACTGTTTATATTTAGATATGTCAGTAAACCTAGTTAAGAAAAAAACTTGAAATTTACCACAAATATGCAAACTAGTTCAGCCATCAAACAGAAAATCATTGTTGCCAGATTAATACTCTTTTAAATGTGCTCAAAGTAAGTAATCGGATTAAACTTAATCTCCATCACAAATATCTGATTAATATCAGTGTGTGTATATGGATAATAATTGTCAATGCATGACATCATGCCAAACAATAAATAGATAAAACGCCTGGTTTCCTGGTACAAATATGAAAAGTTAAGCTGGACTTTACTTAGACTTAAACACTGTCTTTTTCTTGAACCGAGATTACCTGCCAGTATTCTCTTCTCCTTCGGCCATGTAATCCTGAAAAAGCTCCTAGAACATAAACTTCATCCTTTTTCTCCCCTAACATTCTGTAGCTGAAGTGGCAGCAGAGGTCTTTTTGACAGACTGTAAGATTTCCTGTATTTTCAAAAAGTTCTGTGAAGTTGAATGCATCCCGAGAAATAAATCCCCCAAAAGTGTTTTTCTGTACTGGAAAGGGCTTGATGGTCACAGCGTAAACGCTCCAATTCACCGCCGCTGGGTAGGCAGGAGAGATTCGGGGGTGTGCATCCAACTTCGAAATGAGCAACTTCCCTAGTTCTGTTTCCATGTCGTAATGGTACACTTTGGGAGAATCTGGTGCGTAGATACCACTCCCTGGGAATGGAAGACAAGTATTTGTAAAACACACACACACGCACACGCAAGCCAACACTGCTAATGTCCCCATCAGAAAAAGGCATGTGATTATTTAGTACTGCTCACAATGAAAGAACATGTAGTCTTCTAAGTATATTGCACATCTAACTATTGGGTTATCAGAAAAGTCATGACACATTTGTGCCTAGAAAAACATGAAGAAACATCATGACTTTTCTGACAACTCGATACTACCATTTGCTATTGAAAGAGAGAAAAATAGAGGTTGGATAGTCTCATTCCAAATATTCTTTGAATATAACAGCATTATTTTACCATTATGGAAAAATTAAACCAAATGTAAAAATCCGTGTATTCATGAGTTCTGAAAAGGTGGGAAAAGTAATGCAAAATTCTCCTACTGTGGTGGTTTTCATATATGTCCAAAGATTCTTTAACATTCCTCTTTCCAATGGGTGGATGTAATTCCCTTCCTCTTGAGTATGATAGAAGTGATGGTGGGTAAGTAATCAACTGTGTCCTTCTCTTTCTATTTCTGTCTCTCTCTCCTGCCAATAGTCATGTGAGTGAGCCACCCTGGAAAAAGACCCACCAGCCCCGGTCAAGCCTTCTGATGACTGCTAGCCCAGCCAATAACTTGACACCACCTGAAATGACTACCTGAGTCAAAACCACCCAGCTAAGCCTCTCTCAAATTCCTGACTGATAGAAATTTGGATATAATAAATGTTTGTTGTGTAAAATCACATTTACTTTAACTTTCAGGGTAACTAATTATACAGCAGCATGTAAATAATAATATAGTCCTCTGCCTTTGCAGTTTAGAGCACATTTCCATTTAGTTCTCTGCTTGGCTAGTTACTTGGGTGGTCTTTGGCAAGTTATTTGCACTTTCTGTGTCTGTTTTTTAACCTGTAAGTTGGAATGTTAACACCGATGACATAGAGTAGTAATGATGAAATGGAATGATATACATAAGGTTTTAACACAACCGTAACTATTATAATCTTCTCTCTCTTTCTCTCTCTATTTTGTGAAAGGATGACAAATGTAATGAGGAGTCACAACAAAAAAAGCAAAAAATCAAGACACATTATGTCTGAGCCATTAATTTCCCTGTATTTAGAAAGACAAACTGTAGAGCCAGCTGGTGGTGTGGTGGTTATGGTGCTAGAAATATATGGCTGACAGCTTGAAAAACATGCCAGGTGCATGCGCATGCATGACCAGAATCCCAACAGGAAGAGGGTTTGTAGTGTGGCCATCCCCCATGGGAGGGGGGCAATCCTCACTTTCCCTCACTCTGTCTCTCTCTGGTGAGTGCAGCACCCTCTAGCAAGTTTAGAAAATAAAAACAAAACAAAAAATACATCCATTTGGCCAGCAGGTACATATGGTGATTAAGGCAGCTGGACCCCACATGTCTGACTCTGTGGTTCAAGTCCTGGACCTGGTGACTTGAAAAATAAGCCAGGCATGTGTACATTAGTGCCCCAAATCCCAAGAGGAGAATGGAGGAGAATGGGAGAGAGGGGATTATGGCATAGCTATACATACATAAAGCAAACCTCATCTAGTCCATGAATTACCTGTCATATTTAGGCTGACATGATGTATGTTGGCTGCAAGAACATTAACCCCCATTCCCACTGCCCAAGCTGAATGGAATTCAATAGCTGTCAAAAGGGGCAAAACATTCATCCATGCTGTGGGGAACACGATGCTGTCCACATGGAGGTCTTTCACCAGGGTAACAGAAGGTTCATGGAAGAGTATGTCAAAACATGTGAAAATGCCAAACTTTCCAAATGTGGTGTTGAAAGTCACCAACTCCGGCTTCTCAGGGACATCAAACTGAGGCTCAGAGTAGAGGTGGTACTGCAACAAGTACATAGAAGAAAAACTAGTAAAGCCATGTTTGTTAAAAAGATGACTCATAAGAACCCTCCAAAGTGAGTAACTGGTTTGATTATTTATGGTCAACAGCTATGGTCACTCCTAGAAAGTGAATAGTCTGGCGATTAGAAGTAAACTTTCAATTTATTCTACTCCTCTTTCTCAAGAACCAATTACCTTCCATAAACTCCAAAGACTATGAGCTTCTTGAAAGCTGAAGACATGCATTGTTAGTCTTTTGATCATTGTTGTCTAGACACATAATAGATGAACAATAAATATCGGTGAATCAGATAAGGATGCGAAAGGAGAGTGATAACCCTAAATTTAGGATGACTATGGTTAAAGCACTGTGCATTGGGAGGCAGATCTCTAATGCTGACCATAGTTCAGATCTTGGCCCAGGAGATCGAAAAACACACTGTGTGTGTATGCATGTGTGTAAAGCTAATTACAACACGACCACACACCATTAGAGATTGCTTTTTCTGTCTCCCTCTCTGGTGAATGTTTTCTCTCTCTTTCTTTCATATATATATATAAAAAAAATATATTTAATAATTCAGGCTCAATCTCTCAAACAAGAAAATATAAGAGTTTACAATTCTATGCCTGGTATGAGACACATTTTGAGAACAAAAAAAAGAAAGTTTAATTTATATATAAATGCTGTCCTAAATCATAGTCATGAAGAAAACTGTGGAAATCTTTGTTTTTATTTATTAATCCACAACCAAATACATTTATTGAGGATTCATGTTAAAAATGTTTCCAGTAGGCATTGAAAATTATTATTTAATATCACTCTTTTCAATTAATATCTATATTTTAATTGGAATTTTCAGAATATAATTTCTTCACTGAAAAGATTCTGAAGCTATCATTTAAAATACTTAGAAAAAACATGGAGGAAGAGGAGGTATATTCATATCACCTGTGCATCACACACTCATTTCAAAGGCCAGCCTATCTCCCCTCCCAGTTAGTTTAAAATGGTGACTTCAGAGTTATTTTACTCTTTTTCCAACTCACAGTTTTAAAATAAAATTTTTATTGTTTGACATTAGTAGTTCTCTCTCTACAAGATGAGAACTAAATTAATTGATGTAGAAAAGAGTATATTTGTGACTTGACAGAAAATTAACGTATGTGGGGGACTGGTGGTGGTGTGGTTGTTAAAGCAGCTGGATCCCACATGGCTAGCTGCATGGTTCCCACCAAGCTGAATGGAATTTAGCTGCATAGTTCAGCTCACCAGGTGTGTGTGTGTGCATACACATCCAAAATAACGAAAGGAGGGAAAGATGGAGGAGAAGGGATTGTAACATGTCCATCCTGCATGGACAGAGCTTTCTCACTTTCCCTCTGCTCTCTCTCTGGCAAGCATATGTGCCCCCTGGCAAATTAAATTTAAAAAGAAAGAAAAAGAAAATTAACTTATGTGAAACTAATCCACATAATTTTGAAGCATCATTATATCATTTCAGTATTTAAAAGTTTCCAGATTATAATCACTTTAGTACCTTTTGCATCGACATTAAAATCACTTGTTTTATATATACAAAAATTTTATCTCAATCCTGGACCTTTACAATACTTTGCTAATGGGTCTCTGCCTACATTTTTATCCAGAATCACTCTTTTCTAAAATGTCTTTGTTTTTATTACTCATATCCATAAAAACCAAACCAAACAAAACGAAAGAAAACAAAACGAAACTCAAGTAAGACTGTATTCTCAATGGAAAAAAGCTCAAACTCCTAGACATACCCCATAGCATCTGCCACACACATCAGATTCCATCACCCACGTCTGTTCCCTCTCTTACCTTATGGTAGCGTGCCACCAGTTTTCCTTCTGCATCATACACCACATTGGTATTGTATTGATAATAGCCATTAGGAGGACATGCTGAGTCACGGTAATTACATGGCTTTTTGTCCCCAATATTTGCCACGACATAGATAGAGTTGTTCTTGGCTAAGCAGCTGAGTCTTGTTTGCATTGGTGTGTGACCAAATCTAAATCAAATTTTTACAAAGATTTCTCAATTATTTGAAGTATTTTAGTCACTTCATAGAGATAATAACCATAATAAGAGCCTCAATGTTAACTGAAGTCAACATAAAAACTACTTCTAAATGATCATATTTTAAAAGCCACAGATTATATTTAAACTTGATGAATATTTTCCATCCTCTATCTGTTGCTCCAGCAATTCGTTTTTCACACGTATCTCTTCTCTGCTGAATCACTCCATTTGCATAAACTATGCTCTACTACCACCTATCTTTTGAAAAATGACAATAATAGGCCAGCCCATGACCCAGTGGTTAAGGGAGCCTGATCCTATATGACCAACCATGTAGCTCAGGTCCTGGACCCAGTAGCTTGAAAAGAACACTGAGTGCATGCATGTGAGTGCCCGAGATCCTGACTGGATGAAGAAAAGGAGAATGGATTGAGCATGCCCCATTGAGAGGTGTTTCTCCCACTACCTCTCTCTTTGTCTCTTTCTGGTGAGCACATATACCCTCTGGTAAATTTAAATAGATAAATAATAATAAAAACCCCTCTTGACACTACATGCCCTTCCAAATATTGCTTCAGTTCTCAGCTCCCTCTTACAGAAAAACTCCTTGAAAGAGCTATCCATACTGCTAATCCCATTTCTGCCTCTCCTGTTCTCTTCTTTTGGAAGTCCTCCAATTGACCTTCTTCTCCACTATCCCAACTCACTAATGCCAACAATGATCACACCTTACCTTATCTGATCCTACTGACTTCTTGGCAGCAGTTGGCACAGTTAATTACCCTCCCCTGGGAAACACACCGCAAGTTCCTCTGCTGAATCCACCCTCTCATTCTAATATACCACAGGTTCCCGGTTGAACCCACGCTCTCATTCTCCCACTTGTTGGTTGCTCTTCTGTCCCCTTTGCTGCTTCCTCTTGTCTCTTCTGAGTCTAAATATGAGCTTCCTAGAGCTAAAGCCTTAAGTGGCTTCTCTTTAACTCACTCTATGTGGATTCCTGACTTTCTATCACCAGATCTAACCTTAACCTTTTATGTTGTTTTGTATTGACGTGTACATGTAACTGCCGGGTTGACATTTCCATCTGGATGTCTAAAGGGCAGCACAAACTTAAGATGCACAAAATTGAATCCCTGATTCCTATTCCCAGGCCTGCCATTTCTTCCTTGTTCTGTATACCTGTAAAGAGCAACCCCTTTGTTCCAGTTGAATTAACTGTCACTACCACGGGTGGGGATACAAAATTTTTCTTCTCTGCAATTTATGTTCCTTCTACTCTGGGGCTATGAAAAAGGCATTTCTTAACCTTATGGAATGAGCCCCTCCTCCACCCTTCCACCAACCTACATTATTTTCCATAACATTGTGATCTTCAACTCCTCTACAAATGTCCAACACACACTTTTAAAAGGAAACCTAGAACTCAAACTCTTGTGAGAAGGAAAGCAACTCTCAAAACTCCTATGCAGAAAGACTTCAGTTACTGGCATCTCTTCTTGTACAAAAGAAAGTCTTACAAAACCCATAAAGAGCACAAGCTTAGAACAGAAAGAATGGGAAGATGGAACTGTCTGCCCTTATAAAACCCAATAGCTTCTTCTTGGTGTAGTCAATCTTTCTACAGCGCAGAAAAGCCATTTCCTGATAGTTTTGCAAATTTCGGAATTATCAGGAGTGCCTAAAAAATCTTCCAGCAAGAATGTAACAGCAGGATATTTTAAAAATCTAATTTCAGATAATAGAGTAAGAGAACAGGTGAGTAGATAAGAGAATAAGAGATGAGAGGTGAGAGTGAGAGAACAAATGTGAACGAGTGAGAGATCCACTACTGCAAATAGAAAACTGAGATGTCTGTATTAAAAATCATCGTCAAGTCATAATAGAAGTAGGTTTTACTTATTTAATATATACCAACATTGGAGCTGGCAGGTGACATGTTAGTTAAGGGTGCTGGACTCCCATGTGGCCAACCGTGGTTTGAGTCTCAAAACTGGCAGCTTGCTTTCTCACTTTCCCTCTTTCTCTCTCTCACTCTGTCCCTCTCTGGTCAAATTAAAAACTAAATAAATCAAGTTAAATAAAATAATTCTTTAAATATATAAATATATATACACACACACATATATCACACATATATATACACTAATATTGATTATATATTTTATATGAGAAGATTTCTAAATTACCTTTTCCCAGGAAAATTAACTTCATGAGCCTAGGCAAACAAATTCAAAACATAAGGTCTTATGCTTCATTGAAAGTCCATGATGAGGTTTTTCTGCTTTGGAAACAGTCTCTAGGACAGACTCTATGAAACTGAAATATGGTCCCTTCAACAGCAGCCTTGGGGTATTCTTCTAACATAACTGTCTACTTCAGAAACTAAGTTACTAGTTCAATCACAAGATCCTTGTCCTTTAGGTTTTTTTCTTTTTTGTAGTAAATGCCCTACTTAAATATTTTCCCAATTTTAATAAAGATATTCAATCATAAGATTGTTAAATGGTTTCTAAGTATGATTTCTAAAAATCTAATGAGTAAATATAACCATTACATACACCACATATATGATAATTCAGGTCAATCATTTTGCTTTCACAAACACACATCTGGAGACTTACAGCACTTTTACACAAACAGCTAGGAGAGTTGAAATACCTGCGGGGGTCTTGACAGGGAATCCAGTTCACCCGTGGGTCTGGGATATCCTCCAGATAAGGGAAAATAGTTTCCCTGGTAAATTTCCATCCATAAAGTGCATCTTCTGGAGTCACAATGATTTGAGCATCCTGTTCAAAAAAAGTCAAATCAAAATTATTTTTCTATGTGTGACATAGACAATTCAGCACCCTGATTCTCCACCAGCTCCTATACCCTCCCATAAATTATGATTGGTAGAAATAAAAGAATACCTGTTTTGCTGCCTGACTAATTGCATTTTCCAGAATATCTATATTCTTGTTCATGAGAATCAATGCGTCATCCTGAGAAAGAGGTATTTCCGTTTTATTTGGCAATATGACGGCATGTTCGTACACCGCAGCTATGAAAGTGTCCAAGGCACCAACTTGTAGGGTAATCTGGGCCAAAAATGCCACAAAGGTTGGAAAGGAGGAAACGGCCATGGCCAAGGTTTAGCAGTTTCTGAAAGTGAAAGTAATGCTCATGTAGTATTTATAGAGGAGAAAACTTTTAAGTATCATATGACTTCCAGCTATTGAACTTCCATAATCTTATAAACACGTCATGCCTGACCCCCCTCTTTTTTTTCAAGAGAAAGATTTTTGCTATAGGATGTGTGCGCTCACTGGAGAGACAGAGACAGAAAACGAGAAATCACTCCCCAGAGCGATGGCCATGCTGCAGTCCCTCTTCCTCCACTCTCCTCTCAGGATTCTGGGCATGCACGCACACACACCTGGCATGAGTTTGAAGCTGCTGTTCCAGGACTGGAACTTGGTCGACCATGCGGTAGTCTAAGGCCTACATCACCTACTGGCCCCACCTGACCTGTCACAGTTCAATAAATACAATCAGAAAGTATTACAAGGATTGAGCAACATGTACTATGAATATAATTTAATGTTAAATTTCAAAAAATTTATATATACTGTAATTCTACCTTTAATTAATAGAAAGAAAATAGTAATTAAATTAAATCACATGAAAAATATATCACAATCGGGAACCAGCAGTTAGCGTAATGGCTATGTCGCTGGACTCCCACGTAGTCGACCGCGGTTCGCGTCCCAGACCCGGTGGCTTAAAACTCACGCCAGGCGCGTGTGCGTGCGTGCCCAGGATCCCGAGAGGAGAATGGAGGAGAAGGGATTGCGGCGTGACCATCCCCCCTGGGGGGTGATTTCTCGCTTTCTGTCTCTAATGTCTCTCTCTGTCTGTCTGGCGAGCGCACGCGCCCTATAGTGAAAATCTCTCCAAAAAGAAAAATATATATATCACAATAAACATTTAATTTGTTCATTTTTAAAAGTAGAAAATGTTGTCTCTGCTTTTAAAATAAAGAAATATCTTAGAAAATAAAAAGGAAAAAATAAATTTTAAAGTTGGTTGGGGCCAGCAGGTGTGTGGTGGCTAAGGCATTGGAGACTCATACATGGCTGACCATGGTTCACCGAGGGGCGATTTCTCACTTTCCCTTTTCTAGCTTCTCTCTGTCTCTCTGGTGAGCACATGTATGCACTATAGCAAAAGCCTCTCAAAAAAAAAAAAAAAAAAAGGATTCTGAGCCAAAAATGAAGTGACTAACAGCAGGGTGTGCCACGTCTCACTTCTCATTCCAGAATTTCCTTTACACCCAACAAGACATCATGCATGTGTCTGTGCTCCAATAGAATGTATGCATCTGAGTGTTTGAACACTCATGTCTTTTAAGGAAACCAACTCAAAATTGCCACCCTAAAAAGACCACAGATAAATTCTCACAACGTTAAATGAATATTTGATGCACTCGATGCCTGATAAAAGCATCTAAGCTCCTTCCTCCCTCTGAGTATAATCTGGACCATGACCTACCTTCAGTGATTTGCTATCGCCTGTTAGAAACACTTCATTATCTGCTCTGCTTGGAGGCTGTCAGGGAAGCTGGGGAAAGGAGCTAACAGTCTTCACTCTTCGGTGGTAGGAGCAGGGGAAATTCTATTAATACAATTTCCTGGATATTTTTCTCTGTTAGTGGCTGTAAACATCAGAAAAAGTGTCAGACTAAAGTTTTGTTTTTGTCGTGGCTGAAGCAAAAAGGGGAAATAACTTTTGACTGAAAGCCAAGATGACTAAACGTTTTTCTTCTGGCAGAATTGCCAAATTGCCTCACAGAACTGAGAATCTGAAAACAAAGGGAATCGCCTAAGAGGGTAAGAAATTAGGAAATTAAGCAGTGATTTATGTTTGTTTGTTTGTTTTTAGGAAGAAAGTAGTATTTGAGTCTGCATCATTCAAAAATTTTTATAACCATAACATTATAACTCCATCCTATATATACAAAAATTCTATAGTGCAACAGTCATCAAATATTTTCAGTCCTTCCACCTTCACTCGAAAGAGCTACTGAAAATTACTCAAAGGTATTTGTTCATAAGTAATATTGCTTAATTTACAAAATCCTTTCTCCAGGAAATGTTAAAATATGGTTAATATGGATATTCAAATACCAATGATTTTTAATATGTGTGGAACCTTGAAATATAAAGAAAAACATTTACCAAAGAGGTCATTGATAATGTTTCAAACCCTTACAAGTAAAACACTTAAGTTCAGGACATAGAATTTCAAGAGTTGGCATTTTTGTGTGCGTAACGATAATCTATCAAGTAAGGCTTAACTTATAATTTAACTGTTGAAAAATAATGTTATTTTGTCACAGGGAAGATAATTAATTATAACTCACTATTAAAAGAGCTTACTTATGGGGCCAGCAGATGGCATGGTGGTTAAGGGCGCTGGACTCCCACATGTCCTACTGTGGTTCAAGTCCTGTACCAGGCAGCTTGCTTTCTAGCTTTCTCTCTCTCTCTTTCTCATTCTGTCCCTCTCTGGTCAAATTAAAATGAATGAACATATAGTTAAATAAAATAATTCTTTTTTAAAAAAAGAGCTTACTTACTAATTTGCTGTTTTATGATTAATGGACTTGCTTGAAAGGATGAATAATTAAAATCAATGAAAAACTGTTTGGTCAGGCCAGCTAGTGGCATGGTGGTCAAAGTGGTTGGATTCCATGTGGTCAACTTTGTTCAAGTCCTGGACCTAGAGGCCTGAAAAATATGCCAAGCATGTGTGCATACGTGCTTAAAATCCCAAGAGGAGAAAGGAGCAAAAGTTATTATAGCTTAGCCATCTGCACTTTGGTGGTGGTGGTGGTGGTGTGTGTGTGGGGGGGTGCTTTTTTACTTTCCTTCTGTCTCTCTGGTAAGTGCATATAACCTATAGCAAATTTAAAAATATATAATTTGGTCAATGAGTCACTATTGAAAAATCATAGCTCAAATATATTTTGTTTCTTTGTTTTTTAAGAGAGATTTTTGCTACAGGACATGTGCACTCATCAGAGAGACAGAGAGACAGAAAGTGAAAAATCACTTCCTGGGGGAGGGGGAGAATGGTTACACTGCAATCCCTTCTTCTCCATTGTCCCCTTGGGATCTTGGCATGCATGCATGCACCCAGTATGAGTTTCATGTTGCCAGGTCCAGGACTCGAACTGTGTCGGCCATGTGGGAGTCCAACAATGTCGCCATTACACCATCTGCTGGTCCTCAAACGCTTTTTAATTATGAATCTGATCATCACTTAGAATAGCATTCGATTGGGCTAGGTTTTAAGTATTATGCATTTTTTTCTTTTTTTCTATTTGCTGGAGGGTGAGTGTATTCCACAGAGAGGGAGAAAGAGAATCACCCCCCAAAGGGGTGCAGTCACACCACACTCTCTTCCACTTCTCCATCCTTTTGAGATGTGGGGCACTCACATACACAAAATTTATTTGGTCGAGTCAGCCAGTGGCACGGTAGTTAAGGCAGTTGGATCCCACATGGTTTATTGCTTACTTCAATTCCTGGATCTGGAGGCTTGAAAAAAGTGCCAGGCATGTGGTGCCTTTTCCACATACCTGGTGTTTTTCAAGCTGCTAGGCCTGGGATTTGAACCAAATGGTGGGCCATGTGAGATCTGGCTCCTTCTACCATCAGGCCACAGGGCCAGCACATGTCCGCAATTATTTTTATTATTATTGGTTTAGGTTTTTTGTCATAAGGTGTATGTGCTCTCCAGAAAGAGACAGAGACAGAAATAGAAAGGGGAAAAGTGAGAAATCACTCCCCCAGGAGGGATGGCCATGTTGCAATCCCTTCTCCTCCACTCTCCTCCTGGGATCTCAGGTGCCATGAACATGTGCCTTGCATGATCTTTTAAGCCACCAGGTGTGGGACTCAAACCACAGTTGGCCATGTGGGAGTCCAATACCTTAACCACCTTTTTTCCACGTTATCGAGTAAGAAGGATACAGATATAATTTCAGGTCTGCACTCCACTTTATACCTCTCTCATCTAAAACTTAAGGTAATCCACACCTGCTCTATCTCCTTCACAAGGTTATTCTGAAAGTCAAAGCTACATGAAACAACTCTGTAAGGTAACAACGGGGAGGACGGTAATGAACAAAAATGGGTAACAATTTAGTACGCAATGATCCTGACTGCTTAATACTATTTCACTGTTAGGCCCACACAGCTACTATTATTCAATTAAACAACTCTTCTCAATTTGGGGTACTATTCTGGAGAACTGCTGGGGATGGGAGAGAGGGGACAGGATACCTGGACACTGACTCTTGGGTCATGCCAACCCAAGCATGGCAGATACACTTCAGTGGTGAAGTAAGAACACCCAGGAATTCAGCCACCAGAAGCAGAAGAGCTGTCCCAGGCTCTGCCCCAGGCTGCTGGGCTTCCCTCTCTCTGTCTCTCTCTCTCTTTGGAGAGTCCACACACCCCCTGGCAAATTAAAAAGAGAGAGAGAGAAACTTAAAATTATCTTGGCTGGATTCAGAGCTTTTGGGGAAGGCGGGATGGCTGCCACAGCTGTAATGAATCAAGGGAGCTGGGTCAACGTCACTCGCAGGTAGTTACAGAGATGGATTTGAAGTATATGATACAAAAGTAAAACTCAAGTCTCAATCACAGGGAAATAATCAAAAGATAGATTTTTTTTTCTTTTTTTGGAGAGGTTTTTGCTATAGGACGCATTCACAAGCCAGACAGACAGAGAGAGACAGAGAGACAGAAAGCGAGGAATCACCCCCCAGGGGGGATGGTCACGCCGCAATCCCTACTCCTTCATTCTCCTCTCGGGATCTTGGGCACGCACGCACACGCGCCCGGTGTGAATTTAAGCCACTGGGTCCGGAACTCGATCTGCGGTCGACTACATGGGAGTCCAGTGTCATAGCCATTATGCCAACTGCTGGTCCCAAATGATAAATTAAAAACAAAGAAGTGTCAAGCTGTGGTGCACTTATTGTTTCCTATGTTGTACAAAGGTGTCACCGTCATTTACCAGTAAATCAGCTGTTGGTTTTCAGTAAACACGGGTGAGAACAAGGTACAGCCTAGGCCAGCCAGTTCATAGCTTTTGCTAAGGTGAGGCCCTCCGCTCCTCTGGATCCCATTTGCTCTCTTCTTCTTGGGGCCTGTGCTCTTCCAGGCGGCCCTGACAATGTTTATTCTGTTCAGGTATCACTCTTTCTGTTTCAGTATTCCTTTCTGCGTGGGCACTCCCCTCTAAGATGACAGAGAGCAACCCCAGCAGCAGCTGTTCCGAGGCAGCTGTTTCCAGGTACCCTTAGGCAGGCACCAGGAAAGGAGCAACTGCTTTATCCTAGCCTGGCAAGTCTGGTTTCTGGGCTTTTCTTTTAAGCAGCTGTAAAGCCCCAGGTGAAAGCCAGCTGGAATGACATGGTTTCTACTGAACAGTGGCCAAATTCAACAGTAGTACCAAAGCAACAGAAGCTGAATGGCCTCTTGCCGGCAAGGCCCAAGTTGATTTTTTTTCTCTTTATCATGTTATTTTATTTATTAATTTATTTTTTACTGTAGCACAGATACCAACCTAGACCTTTCTTCGAGCTGGAGAGTACTGAGCCATGTCCTGCATCTAGTTATGATGAATTTTTGTCACAGGGTTCTGAGAGTCATGGTGGAATCTGGTATGAAGAGCAAGGACATGAACGCAGAGGCCCTGGTTAAACCACGTCCTAGATGTGTGGCTTTAAGCGAGTTGTGTATCCTATCAGTGCCTCAGCTTGCCTCAACACAATGGTGACAATATGTGCTGAATAATTTTTGCTTTGATTGTTACTATTGTCTCATTCCCACAGGATGGAGAGCCTATTACGAGGGTCATCATGATCAGAGGGATTTTTTTTTTTTTGAGAGGTTTTTGCTATAGGGCACATGTGCTCACCAGAAAGACAGAGAGAGACAGAGAGACGGAAAGCAGGAAAGCCTCCCCCAGGGGGGATGGCCAAGCCACATTCACTTCCCCTCCATTCTCCTCTTGGGATCTTGGACACGCATGCACACAGGCCCGGCGTAAGTTTAAGCCACCAAGTCTGGGACTCAAACTGTGATGAACTACATGGAGTCCAGCAACATAGCCATTAGGCCAACTCCTGGTCCCCAAAGGGTTTCTTTTTAAAGTTATATATTTATTTAATGAGAGAGAGAGCTAGCAACCCCCTACCTCCCCACACACACACCCAGGCTCTTGCCACACAGGTGCTTGTCACCTTCCCTGCCCTGCCATCCCAGCCTTTCAGCCCCCTAGGAGCATGGGCAGGCCCAATGTGCCCAGACTGACCCAGGATCCAAACCCCAGGTTTCCCGACATGGCTTCGGTATCACCATAGCTGGACCCACCAGCCTTTGATCCAGGCCTTTACTCTTCCTGGTCCAATGTCCACTTGCTCCTGGTTACTACACAGGACTTGTTAAAAGAATGTCAGGGCCAACTCTGTCCTAATGGCTAAGGCAGCCAGATCCCCCATGGCCAACCATGCAATCTGAGTTCCAGGCCTTCTAGTTTGAGAAACACACCAGGTGGTTGCATGTACGTGTGTGTCCCAAATCCTGAAGAGTCAGAAAGATGGAGGAGAAGGGATTGCATTGTGACCATTCCTCATGGAGAATTCTTTCTCTTCTCCTGCTCTCTCCATATTTCTGGCCAGTTCACATATCCTGTACCAAAAAATATACAACAAAAAGATCATCGATGAGCCCACTTTCTCTATTTTCTATGTGTTCTATCTGCCTATACTGTCTTTTGTTTCCCCTTTCCCACGTCAGCCTGTTCTGAATAGTTTCTCCTGAAATTATTAACTGAAATTCCATTTCTACTAGCTAATCTTTTTTTTTTCTTAGAGAGATTTTTGCTATAGATTTTTGCACTCTCCAGAGAGATGGAGAAAAAGCAAGAAATCACCCCTCAGGGAGGTTGGCCATGCTCCAATTTCTTCTCCTCTGTTTTCCTCTTAGGATCTTGGACATGTATGTACATGCACCTGGTGTGAGCTTCAGGCCACCATATCTGGGACTAAACCATGGTCAGCCATGTGGGAATCCTGTGATGTAACTATTATGCCATCTGCTAGTTCTTTTACTAGCTAATCTTGATAGCTTTCGTTCCAACGGTACCATATGTTCTCCCTCTAATCATCAGCTTACTCTGCCTATTTCATGTATCATTCTAAAAAAATAAAATAAAAATTCACATAACTTCACTACACACCCACACAAAGCAAACTTGCCAAGCAACTGGATTACCCATGCATTGCTATTATGAATGTAAAATGGCACAGCCACTCTGGAAAACAGCTTGGCAGCTTCTTAACAGACTGATCATGGTGGTGAAAGGGGAACATTCCTACACTGTTGGTGGGAATGTAAATTGGTCCAGCCACTGTGGAAAACAATATGGAGGTTCCTCAAAGACCTACAAATGGAACTACCATGTCATCCAGCAATTCCACTCCTGGGTATCTACCTAAAGGACAGAAGAAAGCTCAATCAATGTTTATTGCAGCATTATTCATGATTCATGATTCATGGAACCATCCCAAATGTCCATGAACAGATGAATAGACTGAAAAAATGTGACACATATACTCTATGGAATACTATTCTGCTATCAAAAACAAGGAGACCCTGGCATCTGATTTTGAAGATTTATCACCAAGTGAAACAAGTCAGGCTATAAAAAAGAGACATTGTATACCTCCACTTAATATATACCGACTGTCTGCACTCTATGGTAGGGACTGAAAGATTGGAGGGCATAAAAGCATTGAAAATAGTTATGCTTTTATGCTGGAGACAGTGTGGAAGGAGGGAGGGAAGAGGGGAAGAGTATAGGTAAGGAAATTAGGGAGAAAGAATAAAAAGGCAAGACAGATGTGGGACACAGTAATGGTTTATTACTTATTGATGATAGCATGTATAGAATTTGCAACTGAACCAGTATGAGGTGTATTTCATGTTAGATAAATTCTCTTTACAAGCCAAATAATGTATAGACATCAAATTTATAATAATAATAAACTGATCATGCCCCACTGGAGGAGAGAGGGGGCAGTAAAGTAGAGAGCTGGTCAAAGTGTTCTGGAAAGTCAGGATGACTGTCCATAACCGAAAATCCAAAGGCATTTATAGAGGCATGTGTTTGAAAGGGTATGATACAAAAATAAAGTAGAAATCTCAGACACTGGGAAAAAATCAAAAGGTAGATAAAAAATGAAAGAAGTCTCATCTCCTACGTCATCTTGATCTCTGCTCTGGAAGAGTTTGGCAGGTTGATATTGTGGGGATTTTGATAGAGTCAATATACAGTATATTCTGGATAGGAATATTCGTATTTATGCTGTATTGATATATGATGATTGTAAAATAAAATTATAATTATAATTAAAAAATACTTCATAAGCTGTTTCTTCAGTTCCTTAAAGGCCATGCCCTTCACCAAACAGTGCATGCAAAGGTAAAGAAGAAAAGCTGAAGTCCTGCTGCACCTGCTTGCAACAACCAGAATGTGAATCTCCTCCCATAGGTCTGCTGAGTGGAATTTGTTTACACAGAAAACGAATGAATTCTCACTCTTCTGAATTAAGATAAATTTTGTAGCTACAGAAATAAATAAGCAGGTGGTATAGTGGTTTAGGTACTACACTCCCACAGGGACAAATGTGGTTCAAGTCCTGGACCTGACAGCTTAAAACTATTTTATTTATAAATAAAATAAAAAGAACTTATAGGCAGATCTCCCTTTCTCGTGCAGTTCTTTCCAATTAATAATGCTATTTTACCTCAAGAATATTTTTATTCTTTCAGAAGATGCAGTTGCAAGCCTGTGATCCATGGCATCCTTACCATGACCACTCACTTCTTTTTCTTGAGAGATTTTTGTTATAGAGTGCATGTGCTTGCCAAAC
Source organism: Tupaia belangeri chinensis (assembly GCF_000334495.1). NCBI lineage: Eukaryota > Metazoa > Chordata > Mammalia > Scandentia > Tupaiidae > Tupaia > Tupaia belangeri. The sequence continues at coordinate 5,954,899 of NW_006159583.1, forward strand.
AGACAGATAGAGAAAGCAAGAAACTATAGCATCCTCCTGGGGTGGGGGGTAGGGTGGGGGGGATAGCCACACCACAATCCCTTCTCCTCCATTCTCCCTTTGGGACTATGGGCACACACATCCAGTTCCAAGCTACCAGGTTCAGGACTCAAATCATGGTCTACCACACTGGAGTCCAGTGCTTCAACCACTGCCACCTGCTGGCCCCAACCACCCACTTCTTAATTTGCATTTCTCACTAAATCATCCAGATCTGGGCCTGGACCCAGCTCACTTAGAACCAAAGGAAATGGATCGCCATCAAATAAACAAATCATAGAAGCAAACTAGTAAAAGTGCGAGAATAGAATACAATAGAGGAAATAAGTACAGTCAAAAGTTTTGAAAGTGTAAGAAGAAAAGAATTAATATTATGTTCAAATGAAAGATTTATCTACAATTGGCTTTAATTTTCTTAAATGAAAAAAATAACCTACCTGTGCTTATTCAATGACTTAATTGATTTTGTATTCAATTCTTTGTGTGGAGTGACAAAACTTACAAATAATATAATAAACTTTTTGTATTTGTCATGCTCTTGTTGAACCATTGTCAACAAGAAATGCACTTTGAGATGTTTTAGTACTGGTAATGAAATTGCATTAAACTACACACCAAAAGATAATGGTGAACATCACACATTTCCAGACTGTCCCCTATAACTTTGCACTGTAAAGAGGCTGGGATTGAAAGTGGAGGAGCCAGAAAGTGGTATGTGCTTAAAGTGCTGGGCTATCACATTGCTGACAATGGTTCAAGTCCTGAACCCAGTGGTTTGACATTTATTCCGGGCACAAGTGCATGTGTACCCAAAATCCTGATAGGAAAATAGAGGAAAAGGGATTGCAGTGTGGACATGCCTCCTGAGAGGGTTGACTTCTCACTTTCCCCCTCTCTGTCTCTCTCCAGTGAGAGCACACACACTATGGCAAAAAATTAAAAAGAAAAGTGGTAGAGCCATGAAAGACATTGGTGCAAATATTAAAGATTTATGAGTCGTTTTTAATAAAGATGGAATAGGAAGGATTTCATTTTCTTTCATTAATACTTCAGAACTTTTTTCATTCTAAATATGTTGTTTCTGAGCCTTTCTCTTTTGTGAGATCATAAAATAAGTTCCTATGACAGTGATACTAAAAGAAAGATGGCTACCATGGGGCTGGTCTGGATAATTTCCTTTGGATATGATACATAGAGGTTATTAAGTATATTTAATGAAAATTAGTTGGTTATGAATATTTATTATTCAACTCTTTTGCCAGCTAGGTTTGAGAAGGCATATGTAACATATTTAAACTTGATCATTTAATAAGCAAGTAAATAGAGTATCTTATTAAAATATTATATTTCCTATTTATTGTCAGAATCAATTTTGCCGCCTAAAATAAATAGGTCATTTGGAGGAAAAACAGACAAAGAAACTAGCTTGTACACTGGCTCACATCTGTAGTCCTAGCTACTCAGGTGGCTGAGGCAAAAACATTGAGTTTGGGCCAAGCCCAGGCAACATAGAAAGACAAAACAAAAAACAAAAAATGAATCACATAATTACCGTACAACCCTGCAGTTGTATTCCTAGGCATTATTCAAGAAAAATAATGGCTTAATTTTCACAAAAGCCTATTCATAAAAGTTTAAAGCAGCTCTGTTTGTACTAACCTTATACCAGGAGCAATTCAACAAGTAAACAGTTAAACAAGATCTCTTATGTTCACACCACAGAATACTACAGTTTAAAGGTATGAACCACTGATACATGGAACAATGTGGATGGATCAACATCCACAAAGGCATTACACTCAGTGAAAAAAAAGCCAGTCCTGAACGGTAACCTACTGGGGCCAGCAGGTGGCCTGGTGGCTAGCACGCTAGACTCCCACATGGCTGACCAAGGTTTGAGTCCCAAACCTGGTGACTTGCTTTCTTGCTCTCTTTCTCTGGTGAGTTCATGTGCCCTGTAGCAGATTTAAAAATAATAAAGATGTTAAATAAAATTAAATAAATAATTCTTTTTAAAAAATTACCTACTATCTGATTCCATATATACAATATTTTGTGAAATGACAGATTATAGAAACAGAGACTAGATTAGTGGTTGCCAGAGCGAAGGTGGGAGGGAAGTGGATATGACTCTAGAAGGGACCCGGAGGGATGAGGTGATAGATGTTCTGCATCGTGAGTATGCTATTATACTACAGTTTACAAGATGCTCCCACTGGGGAAAA
>NW_006159583.1:5957193-5974183 GCF_000334495.1 Tupaia belangeri chinensis
AAAGAGTGCGCATGGGTTCCAGCAGTTAGTGTAATGACTATGTCACTGGACTCCCATGTAGTCAACCAGGGTTCACGTCCCGGACCCGGTGGCTTAAGAAACTGATGCCGGGCACATGTGCATGCGTGCCCAAGGTCCCAAAAGGAGAATGGAGGAGAAGGGATTGTGGTGTGGCCATCCCCCCTGGGGGGTGATTTCTTGCTTTCTGTCTCTCTGTCTGTCTGGAGAGCACACGCACCCGATAGCAAAAACCTCTTCAAAAAAAAAAAGAAAAAAAGAGAAAAAGAGAAAAAAAAGAATGTACATGATCTCTGCATTACTTCTCACAACTGCATGTGAATGAACAGTCTCAAAACTTTAAAAGTTTAATTTTTTAAAACTATCTGTGATTCTTATTTATCCATCTAATTTTTCCTTGGGATTGATTTGTTACTCAGTTATGTATGTATAGGATGCAATGTGATCTTAACATAAAGGTAACTTTTCTTTATTAGTTATTAATGTATTCTACATTCAGCTACATCAAATATTAATTCTCATTTTAAAAATGGGTTCTTTGAGGACCAGAAGGTGGCATAGTGGTTAAGGCGCTAGATTCCCAAGTAGTTGACTGTGGTTCAACTCCTGGGCCCGGTGGCTTGAAACATGCCAGATACATGTGCGTGCATGACCAAAATCTCAAGAAGAGAAGGGATTGTGGTATGGCCATCTCCCCAGGGGGTGACTTCTTGCTTTTTCTCTCTCTGTCCAGCAATCACATGCACATCATACGAAAAATTCTCTTTAAAAACAATAAAAGAAAACAAAAACAGGTTCTTTTAAGCTGGGTACCTCTGTTACATTTAATATAAATATGTAAAAATAAAAACACACACACAGAGATTTCCTTTGATAGTTTTGACCTACCTTAAGGATTTATTGTTCAAAGTGTTCTTTCCACTATCTTTTCTCATATTTTAAATCTTTTGTCATTTATCTTAATACTGGTAAAATAATGAAATGAGAAAAGGCTAAATTTAGTTTCCTATAAAATGTTTGTGAGAGGAGCATGCTGGAATGAGAACACAGAAAGTTCTCTCACTAGAAGGCCTGGAGTCTTTGGGTTAACCTTGAACTCTCAACAGTCTTTGCGTTGGTAACAGTAATAGGCTGGCGATCCGGAGTTTGCATGATGTCTAGCTGGGCAGGTCCCGGGTCCAGCCGCTCTTGTACTTGTGCTTTAATAGCGGCCCCACGCGGCAGCAGGGGAACTGCAGGAGCTCAGTGGCGTCTTTAGCCACCAGGCTGAGAAGGGAGCGGCAGCTCAAGGCAAGACCACACCTAGATGAGGAAAGCACTGAACAAGGGCCAGGGCCATATAACCAGGGCAATCAGGGCCCGACCCTGTGCTCACCCTACGCTCTGCAGCGGGCTGGGCTCACTCTCTGTCCTGGTGCTGCTCTGGGAAGAGGAACAAGCCATCTGTGCTTCTCACTCCTGGAGGTTCTGGGGTGAAGGGGCTTGAGGGAGCAAATGGTGCAATGAGTTCATGAGAGGTGTACATCCCACTTGGACAATTAATTCCCAGTCTTCCAAAGTGGTCCTCCCAAGGATGTAAACAGGCATCTCATCATGGTTCTTTGGTTTGTTTAATTTGCTAAAGTTTGCTATGGGGCTTCTGAGCTTGCTAGAGAGAGACAGAGAGAAAGAGGGAAAGTGAGAAAGCACCCCCAGGGAGCATGGTCATGATCAATCCCTTCTCCATTCTATTCTTGGGATTTTGGGGCACCCACGCATACATACCTATCTTGTTTTTCGAGCTCCTGGGTCTGAAACTGGAATCACCACATATTACGTATGACCATGTGGGTTCCAGCTGCCTTAACCCTTGGCCCCTCATCATGGTTTTAATTTGTTTCTTTAGTACCTGTTTTGCTCCTTCCTCCTCGTATCATTAAGTGGCAATGTCATCCACTCATACTATCATACTAAAATCTAGGAGTCATCCTAGACTCCTTTCCTTTCCACATCAGCAAGTCCTGTTAATTCAGCTTTTCTCTCCATCTCTACCACTATCTCCCTGGTCCAAACCAGTATTATTTTTCTCAAAACTTCCTAAGTTCTTGCCCGTCCTTACTGATATTCCACTTGCGGTCCGCATGCAAACAATGAACTTCCTGACATGTAAACAAGATCTGGCATCCTGTTTAGAAATTGGGTCCTGCCCTCCTCCTCAGCCTCCTGTTAACTAACTCGAGCCAAGTGGCCCAGATTCGGATCTCTGATCATGTCAAACCCTTTCATACATGCTATGGGCTGTTCTCCTTGTCAGAATGAATGAATGGGTGGGAGGCTCATTCTTAGTCTTCAGCTCTCGGCTCAAAATTCCCAAGTCCATGCAGAGGCCTCATCTAAATTAGGCCTCCACACCTAATCAACCCCACCCAGCTACTCTATCACATCACCCTGCTTTTTCATTCTTAGCATTTTTGTAAGATAATTAGAGATCCTGGTATTTATTGACTGTTTATCCTTCCACTAGTGTAAGTTACATAGAAGCAGAAATTGTATTTATTTCAATCATAGCTAAATCCCTAGCACCTAGCAGTGTCAGTCCAGAGAAGGCATCCAAAAGATATTCTCCAATGTCTGAATAAATAGATAAAACTCCTTTTTTTAACCAAAATGAAAAAAAAGAAAAGTAAACATGGCTATACCATGAAGATGGATTAGGAGGCATGAGAGTTACACAGCAGACATTTGCTCACTTCAGACAACAGAACAGATTTCACATGAGGTTGGAATAAACCCTTCCGTAACATAAGACAAGCACTTATGTAGGGAGTGTGACCTGATCTAGGGATGGGATTCACCTCTCAAGCGAATGGGGGGAATGGTAGAACTGAAACACAGAGATGCCATGAGAAATGACTAATGTTATACCAAGCAATATTCATAAATCCAGACCATAACAAAAAGTGGTTTACGAAATGGAAGTTGTAAGTATTGTTATTCTTGTCCCATTCACATGAACGAAACTTTTAGAAAAATGTAAGGCCAATAAATGCTACAAAATTTGGGGATGGCAGGCAGCAATTTTGCCTTCTCAACGGGAACAAACATGTCAGGACACAGAGAGAATGTATCTTTAAAAACTAATTTAATAGTAATTATTTTATATATTTGAGTCATCTTTACCTGTTTTAAGCATATCAAATCAATTTATTTATTTCCCTGTTAATAAAAAAAGTGCATTCACAGAATCAGTATGAAAAGTAAACAGAGGAAATAGAATTAAATAGTCAATAAGATATCTTCAAGGACAAGTGGTTTTCAACTACACTTCTCAGACTGCGTGTCTCAAATGCAGCTGGTTTCGCAGACAGGTAAGCAGCCTTTCAAGACAACAATCAGACAGCCCAACACAGGGTCATCTAAAAAATCCACTGACACTTCCAGCATCCTAATGGAGGAGTTCTGTGCGTAAAAATTTAAAAACCCTTCCAACAGTGCTGGTTAAGGCCAGGACATCCCTTTCTTGACCTTGTATCGACCTGGGATCCGTAAGACTAAATTTCATTAGGCAGGAGAGCAGTTCGTTCCTCCTCTGTGCTGAGGATGTTTTGATGTTTAGATCTGTATTGAAAGACATAAGAGGAAAATCTCAATATTTTTCATCTTACAAAACCTAATGCCTTAATCATTACCCAATTATCTCCTTAGAAGTAAATGATATGCCTCAGAATGCCCAAGAATCCACTGACTGGAAGAATGGATGTAAAATATAATATCTTTTCCATTCCTACAGACTGACTTTTAAAGGGGCAAAAAAAATTCCCAAAATTGACAATACCTTCTTTTTCTGGAATGTTCCAGTAGATAAAACGAGCCCATCGCTAAGCCCTTTAACACAATGAAAGATACTGATTAATGTAAATTCTTCACCCTACAAAGAAAAGAAAAATGAAAATAAAATCTGAGTACTCACACTTATCAGAGCCCACAGACCTTGGACAGCTGCTGCCCATTCAAATCCAATTTTCTCATACAGAAATCCACCCAGCGTCGGTCCTATAAAAGCACTAACAATGGAAAGAAGAAAAAACATAGTGCAAAAGATAATTACTTCATAAAAGCTCATCATTTGTCCATTACAGGTCTTCCTTAAAGAGAAATGACAAGTACAAAAGATGAAGGTCAATTCCTGAGCAATTTTAAATCATTTAAAATTTTTAAATGATTGCGAAACAACTGCTTCTGAAAGTTCATGGCTTATAAAGAAAAAATTTAAATGATGGCATGCAGGGTCAACAGGTGGTGTGGTGGTTAAGGAGCTGGATTCCTACATGGCTGACTGAGGTTCAAGTCCCAGGCCTGGCAACTTGAAAAGCACAACAAATAAATAGATAGATAGATGATAGATAGATAGAATGATAATATTTATTCAAAAGAATATATTATTCTATTCTTTTTTTTGGAGAGGTTTTCGCTATAGGGCGCGTGCGCTCGCCAGAAAGACAGAGAGAGAGACATAGAGACAGAAAGCGAGAAATCACCCCCCAGGGGGGATGGTCACGCCGCAATCCCTTCTCCTCCATCCTCCTCTCGGGATCTTGGACACACACGCACACGCGCCTGGTGTGAGTTCTAAGCCACCGAGTCCGGGACGTGAACCGTGGTCGACTACGTGGGAGTCCAGCGACATAGCCATTACACTAACTGCTGGTTCCCATGAATATATTATTCTATTCTCAGTAGCTGCAACTAATCTATCTCAATTTAATATATATTTGTTGACTATATTTTACATTGTTAGTATACATTTACCCCTTGAAATACTAGAAAGTGAAAAATAAGTAAATGAATGAATGAATAAATGAATGGATTTTTAAAATCTGAGACACAGGCCCAGCAGGTGGTGTGGTGATTAAGGTGCTGGACTCCTACATGGTTGACCATGGCTCAAGTCCCAGACCTGGTAGCTTGCTTTCTCACTTTTTCTCTCTCTGGTGAGCACACATGCCCTATAGCAAATAAATAATAGAAATAAATTAAATTCTAAATGGCGCAAAGAGGTATGGTATTATTTGTTGAAGATATTTTGTAGTTTTATCAACAGTACTAGGGAGAAATGTTCACCTGTTGAAACATCCATTTTGTAAGAAAAATAATAGTGTGATTAAATGTATGGAAGAAAATGAAATGAAAAAAATTTTTTAAATAAAAGGAAAATAATTAATTAAATTCTAAAATAATTTAAAAAATAAAATCTGAGACATGTTAATGACAAAGGAACTTACAAATATTACTTAAATAGGACAAAGCAAGAGAATTTTTTGATTATGGTCTAAAACTGCAGGTGTAACCTCTGATTTTGGAGTCAGGGGTGCGGATTAGCAGCCTAGATCTGCCCTACACTATTTTTCTTTGAGAAACTCATCTGATCCCTTCTCTTTATCTGTAAAATGGGAATAATATTTTCCATCTTGCAGGTAGGAAGGAAATTTAATGGCTACTCACCCAACTGACCACATTGCACTAAACAGACCTGAGATGAGTCCCAACGTACTTAATCCCTCTTCAAATCCATTTTCACTGCAAAGAGAGACATGAGTGTATCCATTATTAAAAGGAAAACCTGTGTGAAAGAAAAAATTGTATGAAAAAGAAATTAAAGTTAACCAGGAATCACCCACACAAGAATACTCCACTTCTAATATAAAAATCTTTAATATGAAGGAATTTTCATATTTACATCTATTCCATGGTTTTCTAAAAGAAATTTTATTACACATGTAAGGTATAATATTAAGCATCATTGGGGCCAACACATTGCTTGATGGTTAAGGCACTGGATTGCCACATGGCTGACCACCGTTTAAGTCCTAGGCCTGGTGACTTGCTTTCTCTCTTTCTGTATCTCTCTGTTTCTCTATCTCTCTCTGTTGAGCATATGTGTGCTATAGCTAATTTAAAATATAGTAATAAATAAATTTAAATAAATAATCATTTAAAAAATAATTATGACCTATTTGCATTAAATGCTTATAAAATACATAATTAAGAAATTCTTCAGGACCAGCAGGTGGCATGGTGGTGGTTAAGGTGCTGGACACTCCCACATGGCTGACCAGGGTTCGAGTCCTGAATCTGGTGGCTTGCTTTCTCACTTCCTCTCTCTCTCACTCTCACCCTCTGTCTCTCTCTGGTCAAATTAAGAAAGAAATAAATGAATACATAAAATAAATAATTATTTTTTAAAAAAGAAATTATTCAAAGGAGATGAAGATGTAAAGAAAACAATGGTCAACTTTTTTTTATTATTATTATCTTCTTGCTATAGAACACTTGTACTCACCAGAGAGACAGAGAGAGAGGGAGGGAAAAATGAAGAATGGCCCCCTCTCCCTGTGGGGGTGATACATCCCTTCTTCTCCATTCTCCATTCAGGATTTTGGGTACACACACACATGCACCTGGTGTGATCTTAAAGCTGCTGGGTCAGGGATTCAAACTGCGAAGTCAGTCATGTGGAATCCAGATGCTTTAACCTCTACCCACCTGTTGCCCTAACAGGCAATGCTTAGAAAACACAGAGATAGCCCCTTATTCTTCTGAGAATTGTGGGACTGACCTGGTATAGTAATGGTATTTCGTGTTCTTCATCGTCATGCCTATTAAACACCATCACACCTGAGAGTGAAGTGACAGTTGTCTGACTGCTTTTTGTTCTTGTATGGACATCCTCCATGAAAGAGGAACTATGCTAAGGCCATTCCATTTCACTTAGGCTTTTCAAAATTACAAATGTCTGAGCCATGCACCAAGGCAAGCATCTATCCACAACCCATTTAACCTTTTAGTGTATTATATATTATCTTTTATATTCTTTATACTATTGATATCACTACTTTGTGTGCTAAAAACATGAAATTTTAATATCAGAAAAAAATATCCAATAGCGTAAAAAATTGAGAACTTTTAGAGCTTGTTTGGAGGTTCTAGCAGGGGAATGCAGCTACTCGTATACCCTTGACTGAAGAACAGTCCTCCTCTATTGGGGATGGTCATCCTCTTCGACTGAGTGCGCAGCTTCGGGAGGGACACACAGGAGTGGTGAGGGAGGAAAAGAACACTCGCCTGGTCAGCCAGATCAGCCGAATGAACCCTGGCGATCAATGGGGTGACAGATGTTGCAGCCAGATCACCCTCACATGCGAGAACTTTTAGAAAGCTTGTGGGACAACTCACTTTCCAAAACCCCTCCCTACTTCTTGGGAGCTGCTTTTCCTTCCCTCTCCGTCAATAAACCCTCTGTCTCGCTATACCCTCAATAAAGAAAAAAAGGAAGAAAGCTTGTGATGCTCCCTGCTGTTCACAATATACTCTTCAAGCAACAGAAGCAACTTACTATGCACAGCTGAGAATCTCCGGGAAGGTGGGAATGATGCTCATGCCAGCAGAGATGCCGTTGATGACCAAGACCAGCACCAGTAGCCAGAGCTGACTGCAAAAGAGTTTTGGAGAAAGCAAAACCAGGACCAGCAGTTAGTGTAATGGCTATGTCGCTGGACTCCCACGTAGTCGACCGTGGTTCGCGTCCCGGACCTGGTGGCTTAAAACTCATGCCGGGCGCGTGTGCGTGCGTGCCCAAGATCCCGAGAGGAGAATGGAGGAGAAGGGATTGCGGCGTGGCCACCCCCCCTGGGGGGTGATTTCTCACTTTCTGTCTCTCTGTCTCTCTCTGTCTGTCTGTCTGTCTGGCGAGCGCACGCGCCCTATAGCAAAAACCTCTCCAAAAAAAAAAAGAAAGCAAAACCAAAAGCATTAGCATTTGAACATGCTAAGCTGAATGCCAGAAGGAGGGCAGAATCTCAGGTAAGTTACTGTAGTTTCACATGTTATGGGACTAGCCTCATTCTCATTCCCATCTGATCCTGTTTCATCCATTTGAGTACTCCTTACATTTTGGGGGGAAAAAAGTCATACTGATACATCAGCCTCTTTGGTCACATATACCACATATCTGGAGCCAACCTGCCACCTTCTGACCATACAAACTCTTTACAAAATTGGTTAAAATATCAGTACAAATGCTGTTCTTTCCATCGCTTGGCTTTGAAATTAGCTTTTAAAAAATGTTACAGAAGGGAAGGCATGAAGAAAAAATGGGAAACCAACATTTGTTCCATGTCTGTCACTTTGCCGATAACTTAACCCGCATTTCCCATTGAATCCTTGTGACAGAAGCGTTATCATGAGCTCTCTTGTACCACTGCTACTGGGTTGTCGGAGAAGTCATGATGCATTTTTGTACGTTTTTCGATGCTTCCAGTAAGGTTTCCAGTAAGTAAGACACTGTCTGTCTAACAAATAACTCAATACAGTCGTAAATAATATATAAAAGTTTTAAGACCCTGAAGATGCAGAATACTAAATCATACCAACATCATACAAGAACTCAACAAAAAGTCTTAATACTATTTTGCTACAATAAAGAAAAAGAAGAAAAAAATTACCTTTTAATGTGCAAGATTGGGATCGGTCCTAAGAACATATAACACCCTGCTATCATTAGGCTTCCAAGAACCACAAACCATTTTCTCAGATGCTGGTAAAGAGAAAGAATCCAAAGAAACACTTAGAGCTAACGCCCCTAAATAATCAAACAGTATAAAAAAAAATTAAAGAATGCAAGTCATGATATTAAAAATCCAAATTCATGGGATAAATCAAAACTTTACATTTAAGAGGAAATAAGTAGATAATAAACTCAAAAGGACAAGATAGGGAGTAAGCAAAGGACAAGGATTCCGTGGAAAGGAAAGGTATTACGGATTTTGCATGTGAAATACTATTCCAAATATAATGATTTAAAAAATAGGCACCTCAAGGAGCTCATCATATAGCTGCACTACTAGAAAAATCATGTTATTAAAAAAGTATCTGCTATAGATCTAATGCATATATGTCCCCCAAATTCATATATTAAATCCTAAAGCCCAATATGATGGTATTAGGAGGTGGGGGCCTCTGGGAGGTGATTGGATTACAGGGGTGTGCTGTACGTCCTGGAAGAAAAGATGGCAATCCATGGGCCAGGAAACGGGCCTTCCCCAGACACCAAACCTACCAGCACCTTGATCTTCCAGCCTCCAGAACTCTCAGAAATAAATGTCTATTGTTTACAAGCCCTAGGTTTATGATATTTTGTTAGTCCAGTAGACTAATAAAGTACCCAATATTATCCCTTATGAAATACAGGGTACAATATCTGCTCATTGCGGCGTGGCCATCCCCCCTGGGGGGTGATTTCTCGCTTTCTGTCTCTCTGTCTCTCTCTGTCTGTCTGGCGAGTGCACGCGCCCTATGGCAAAAACCTCTCCAAAAAAAAAAAAAAGAATAGAAAGGGGGACCAACAGATGACGTAATGGTTATGTTACTCAACTCTCACATAGTCAACTGTGGCTTGCGTACTAGAACCGGCAGCTTAAAACTCACACCAGGAACATGTGCATGTGTGCCCAAGATCTCGAGAGGAGAATGGAGGAGAAGGGATTGCGGCGTGACCATCCCCCCTGGGGGGTGATTTCTCGCTTTCTGTCTCTCTGTCTCTCTGGTGAGCGCACATTCCCTGTAGCAAAAATCTCTCTTTAAAAAATAAAAGGAATAAAAAAAAATAATAGAAAGGATTTTCTGTCAGGATGGTTATGAGATAACTAATGTACATTTATGTGGCCATGCCTTTCAATCCTACAAAAAAAATCCTAAATTATCTTCTCCTAAAACAAGATCTCTCATTTGGGTCAAGTCTCATAATCACCTTTGAGACTCTGCGCTAATAATTAACTTTTTTTTTTTTGCATAGAGCTAGACTTTCCCCTTAGAAATTCTAATCTACTAATTTTTCATCAGTTTTTTTCTAATACTCTTCTTTTCCGATGAGGAAATTAAAAGTGAAACTGTTTAGTGATGGCAGGTTGGAAGATGCTGGAACCTCTCCAGCAGCTTAATTGAATGTGTCACTCCAACCAAGACATCCTAGAGGCATAGTTGATAGACTACTGTCTGAACATACCAAAGTGACTCAGATACAAATGTGGTGTACGTACTGGCATTCTGTCACTCAGTAGTCCAAAGAGCGGTGAAGAGATGGCATAGGAGAGTGCCGAACCCAGGAACACCAGTCCCACATATCCAGCTGGCAAGTTAAACTGCAAAAGAAATCCGCATGGAAATTACACAGTAAGTCATTTTTAAAATAAAGATCTATCTTTTTCCCTACTACTAACAACACTCAGCATGCTTGCAAATTTCCGTTTTACTTTCGTGAACAGGTTCGTTTCTTTTTATGAGTGGGGAAAAAAACTAACAGGGTTCAGAAGACCAATGTTGTTCACTTTGTAGCATTTGACCTTAATATATAACTTTACTTCGATGAATCGTGGCATTTTTTTTTTTTTTGACATAGGGCGCGTGCGCTCGCCAGAAAGACAGAGAGAGACAGAGAGACAGAAAGAGAGAAATCACCCCCAAGGAGGGATGGTCACGCCGCAATCCCTTCTCCTCCATTCTCCTCTCAGGATCTTGGGCACGCACACACACGCACCCGGCGTGAGTTTTAAGCCACCGGGTCCGGGACACGAACCAGGTCGACTACATGGGAGTCCAGTGACATAGCCATTATGCTAACTACTGGTCCCAATCGTGGCATTTTTATAGGTGAATTGGTGTTCTGCAAGCTTTAGGGCACCTAAAGATTACCTGCAGAGCTTGTTAAAGGAGGTTCTTAAGGCACATGTTAGTGTGCACTGCAAAGACTGTAGTCTGAGACCACATGAGAAGCCCGGGTTCAAGTCCCAGTCCAACTGGTGTGCTCCTGTATTCCAGCGACTTGAGGAGGCTGAGGCAGGAAGATCACAAGTTTGAGACTGGCCTGGACAACATACTGAGACCCTATGTAAAAAAGAGCCAGATGTGGTGGCTAATACCTATGGTCCCAGTTGGGAGTCTGAGGAAGAAGGGTTATAACACAGCAAGACCCTGGCATAAAATAAATAAAGAGGTTCTTGGGGCCCAGCCCTAGAGATTCTAATAGTTCTAAAAGCATGGGATGGGACCCGAGTGTTTACATTTCTAACAAGCTCCTGGATGATGCCCACAGTTTGCAAACTGCACTTTGAGGTACACAGATATAAACACACTGATGACAGAGACGAGCAGGTGTGAGGTTAAGATGACTAGATCCTAAATGGCAGAGTCCATGGTTCAAATCCCAGACCGGGTAGCATGAAAATCATGCCAGGTGTGTGTGCGTGTTTGCCCAAAATCCCAAGAGGAGAATGGAGGAGAAGGAATTGTAGCATGGCCATTCTCCCCAGGGGCTGATTTCTCACTTTGTCTGTCTCCAGAGTGCTCACGTGTCCTATAACAAAAACAAAAAAGAAAATAAAGAAAAGAAAAGCCTTTTGAAATGTGTTCTGCTAGGCTGGCTCTGTGGCACAGCAGTAAAGCACTGTCCAGAGTTGCCCCAGAAAAGCTAGACTCTGGAACCAGCAGGTAGCGTGGTGGTTAAGAGGCTGGACACTCCCACATGGCTGACCACGGTTTGAGTCTCGGACCTGGTGGCTTGCTTTCTCACTTTCTCTCTCTCTCTCTCTCTCTCTCTCTCTCTCTCTCTCTCTCTCTCTCTCTCTCTTTGTGTGTGTGTCTCTCTCTGGTCAAATTAAAAAATAAATGAATGGATAAATAAATAAATAAATAATAAAATTTTAAAAAAAGAAAAGCTAAATTCCACATGGTGGGATATGTAACTAGTTCACTGGTTAGGTGTGATACTATACTATTTTCTAAACCTGTGGTAAGCACCAAAATTATAGTCCCCAAGTTTATCTTTAAAATGTTCAAAACTTCTCTTTAGTGATTTCAAGAGGTAGCATGGAATTTTAAGAAAAATTCATTTTAATCCTACATTATATGATAGGTCAATTTTCAGAAAACATTTGAAATGATCATATTAGAGACTTTATTGAAACTTAAGTTTCCAGTGATTGTGCTATGTTGATTCTATTGCCTCAAGTAAAGGCAGTCTGGGCTGAGGTAAGTCATTTTTGCCTCATATAGACACATTAATTCTCCAGTGTAATTAAATACCAACTTTGATAATGAACTTCATTACATGAATAATCATTGTTTTGTTGTGTTTTGTTTTTTGTTTTTCAAAAAGAAAGCTCTAAAAACAAATTTCTATGACACCAAGCTCTTAGAATTTAACGTTTATTTTTCAGGACTAGGAAAATGGAGGATTTTTTGCTCCTTTCTTCTGTTCTAGATTAATATCCTCCCTGCCCATCTGGTTATATGAAATAGTGTAAAAAGTAAGAGGACTCAGAGGGATCTGTTAAAGAACACCTCACAGTAAATGAACTATCTACCGCTCCAAATGCCTGCTGAATTTAGACAGAGGAAAGGGGTCCTTGTTACGGACCTTGGGATAATGCCCAAACCAGACCTACGATGATGTGAGCAAAGTCCTGGAGAGGAGACCCATGTTTGGGCCACTTAGTGAAAGGCTTCTTTCTTTTCTATTGAGTCACATCGCTAGTTCTAGAGGCTGCACAGAGGGAAGGCCTGGGTTACTTCAGTATGAAATTTCACTTTTTACTTAAGGTCTCCCTACAAAGTAGGGCCCTAGAGCAAGCAATTACATCCACCTGCTACAACACAGAGCTCTTCCACAATCAGGCTACTCACCTTCTCCAAAACAAAGAGAGACAGAGTAGGATCCAGGAAGCCGAAGCACGAGCTGAGTGAGTTGATGACAAAGGCCAGAAGCCCAATCTTGGGTAACGAGACAAGTTTCCAGAATGAATGTTCACCTGGATCAGCGTCTTTGGTAAAATTGAAAAAAGAAATCAGAGGAATTAAAATCACTTACCTTTATCTTTTAAGTTATTTTGAAAAATAAAACTGGTAAAGCCAGCTGGGGCCAGCAGGTGGTGTGGTGGCTGGGAGGCTGGTCTCCCACATGGCCGACTGCGGTTTGAGTGTCAGACCTGATAGCTTGCTTTCTTACTTTCCCTCTCTCTCTCTCTCTGACTCTCCTTGGTGAGTGCACATGTCCGATAGCAAATTAAAATAATAATAATAAATAAAATTAAATAAGTAATTCTTTTTTAAAAAGCTTTAAAAACACTAGTAAGGCCAGTTTTATCTAGTAACCAAGATAAGCGAGTTGGCCTAAATTTTGTACATCCTCTCCATTTACATGCAAGCTATTCAAACCTAGAGGACACTTTCCATTTTATTAAAAATAATTTCCCAAGGCCAGCAGATGACATAATGGTTACCTTGCTGGACTCCCACATGGCCTACCATAGTTCGAGTCCTGGACTCAGTGGCTTGAAACACGCTGGGCACGTGTGCATGTGTGCTCAAGATTCTAGGAGGAGAATGGAGGAGGGACTGCAGCATGGCTATTCTCCCAGGGGGTGATTTCTCACTTTCCATCTCACTGTCTCTGTCTGTCTCTTTCTCTCATGGCAAATGCATGCACCCAAAGGCAAAAACCACTCAAAAGGAAAAAAAAAAAGAGTAATAATTTCCCAAATCCAAAAAGAATCCATTGGGATCAGAGTGTGAAGGGAAGAATAAACTTTAGGTTATAATCTAAATAAGGCCTTCCCCAGAAGGGACAGAGAATATGCAAAGTTAAATTGGGAGACGAGAAAAGCATCACCAGAGTTTTATCAAGGAACAAAGTGTGTGTGTACATGCTTGGAAGGAACCTGGGTTAATTTAAAACAATACAACACAACACACAATGTTTTTTCCCCTGCTCTCAGAGAAAATACTGGGTTCAAAAGAGATGCCACAGAACCCTGTGTGAATTCCGTTCAGTATTCGAGGTCATTTGGGCACCAACTTTAGCTCCCACCATTCCCCAGCAGTAAACCAGCTTCCTCTCCGTCCCAGACATCAATACGGCCATTACAGTTCCAAGCCCCAGTCATCGTGCACGACTCCTTTTATTCCCCTGCTAATTTTTCAAATTCTTTTATTCTATAAGATCTGACCCTGGCCCTAAGTTCTTCATAAATATTACCTTTTTCTGGTTTCCTACTGCACTTATAGCCCATACTACCTCATTTAACACTGAAATTACATTTTGCTTTGTATTGTTTACTATTGTTGGGTGAATTTCCTACCTTCTAATGAGCATACTGAACAAAATCTTGACTGAGCCAGGTACCATGCAAAATGCTTGTCCTTGCAGAGAACTCACAACAAGCAAGGGTGAGAGCTAGGATGGGGCTAGGAGGCTACCTATTAGAGCATATGAAAGGGGTACCTCAAAACACCAGGAGGGGGCCAGCAGGTGGTGTGGTGGTTAAGCCATTGGACTCCCACATGGCTGACCATGGTTCGAGTCCCAGACCTGGCAACTTGAAAATCACACTGGGTGAGAGTACGTGTGTGCCCAGAATCCCAGGAGGAGAGTGAAGGAGAAGGATTGTGGCATGGCTACTCCCCTGAAGGGTTTCTCGCTTTCCCTCTCACTGTCTCTCCAACTCCCTCATGCAAGCATGCATGCCCTATGGCAAAAACCTTAAAAAAAAAAGAACAGCTTTCAAAAGTAGTAATGTCTAAGTTGGTAATTAAAAGAATGAGCTTGAGATGAGCAGGCAAATAAGTGAGAAAGTGTAATCCAGGTATATTATTCAAAGACTCACAGTAAGGGGAAACTATTCTGCATCTGACAAAATGAAAGAAAAGCAAAGCTGGAAGACTACGATTGGGATACACAACAGTGGCCTGGTACTGCAGAAGGATGCAGTGATAAGATTATGGAGCACCTTGTAAAATATGTGGAGAAGCCTGAGAATCACCAGGGATTGCAAGCAGTGCCCCAAGATCACATAAGTGGGTTAGCAAAATCTCTGTGGCCCTATGGAGCATGGAGGTGGGGGACTGGTTAGGAGGCTGTTGTACTGATTCTGGACAGAGAGGATACTGGGTTTGGGTGGGGAAGCTCTGTGAGGGCCAGTATTAGTCCTCCTATATCCCATTTCTTCCGTGGCACTCAGCATACTTCGTTATGCCATAAATACTTGTTGAATAATGATCACGTATGGGGCCAAGTACAAGAAAGTCATGAAGTATGGTTTGACTATTTTAAGTTGAAGCATAAGTTTTACACTTACACTTTTTCAAGACACAAGATATAAAGCTAAAACCTGGTGTTAGTTTCTTAATCATCAGCCAGGTATTTGACAGTGAACAAATCTGAGCGCAGCCCCACAAAGTGTGTGGTTAGACTTAGAAAGAGAACAAGCACCACCTTGTGGCTCTGTGAGGTACTGCTAACAGAGAGAAATTTGGTGTGAATTTCAAATTGTATACAAGGATATTAATATCAATTACGAAAGATTCCAATTTTCATTCATTACACTTATCGAGCATATAAGAAATATTATTTGTTTATGATAAAAGACAAATGATTATGGCATATATGGTTACCTTTTCTGACCCAGGGTGGGAAAGAGGTTATCAAAATAAGAATACATAAAAGCATTCGTGAAAAATTAACACATAATTAGATTAAGCTGCTGAAGAAGGCAAACTAATGAAAACCTGGGCTGATGCCTGCTTCAAGGGACACTAGGGAATTTTTTCAAAGCTACTTAGGTCTTCTTTTTGCTTTTTACAATGATGATATATCAATATATATATAATAATATATATTTATGTTATGCATTGCAGATATGATATATTATTATATTATTATTAAATTATATGTGATAATAGAATACATATGATAATTATATTATTATAATACAAAAGTGAATACATGGTAAATTGGTATATAGCAAATTTATGTAATATATAATAAAAATATATAAATATATGGTAAATTGGTCTCCTACAAAAGTATTAAAAAGACTTAAATTTAGAATTCTTATAATAATAATAATAATAATAAATTATTTTTCCAAAATGAGTAGAAAATGTGGACTTACCATAATTGGGGATAATATACATGTTTAGCGGTACCATCAGCAGGACTATACAGCCCAGAAAAATAAATGGCACCTCATAGCCAAAGGATTGATATAAAAGTCCTCCTAACGGAGGACCTAGAACTAGTCCCAGTCCTGAAAAAGTCTCAAGACTTCCCTAAAAATGGGAAAACAAAAGAAAATTGAGTTATTATATTTCACTTCAAGAATTAACAGTACACTATGTGAGAAAAAATTCTATTCACTTCACAGTTCCTACAAACACACAGACACACACACACACACACACACACACATGCTTACACAGTGAAACTCAAGATGGACCAAAAATTTAAACATACATATTGAAATCACAAAATACTAGAAAAATAAGATGTGGAAGATTTTCTTTTGTCTAATTTTTTTTTCATTGTTTCATTCGTAAGGCGGAAAAGGTTTTCTAGTGATAACGTAAAGCTCAAAAGTCATAAAAGTGCATGGGAAAACACATCTAAAAGCAAAGAAGAGTAGAAAAAAAAACACTGACAAAACTAATTTCCCCAATATATTGAGAGATCTACAACCTCTCTGTGAAGAAAAAAAAATCTAATAGGAAAATAGGCAAATGTTGTAAATAAACTATTAACACAAAAAATTAAATACAAATAACTCTTAGAAGAACAAGCTCACTCTCACTTTTTTGTTATTGTTGGTTTTGGGGTTTACTTGGGTTTTGTTCGTTTGTTTGTTTTTAGGCTTTTATTATAGGGCACGTACATACTTTTGCCAGAGAGAGACAGAGAAAGAAGGAAGATGAGAAATCATCCCCGGGAGGTGGCTACACTACAATCCCTTCTCCATTTTCCTCTTGGGGTTTTAAGAAAGCATGCAAATGTGTCTGGTATGCCAGATCAGCCCCTTGCCCTCACTTTTTAAAAGAAATGAACAAATTTAAACCACAAGATGCCAATTTACACCTGTCGCCTATCATACAATTTATGCTGCCAAGTATG
>NW_006159583.1:5974214-5975133 GCF_000334495.1 Tupaia belangeri chinensis
GAAAGAGACACTCTCGAACATTCCTGGTGAATGAACAAATTGGCCAATCCAGCTACATTGCAAATGCATATACCCTCTGACTCAGAAATCCACTTCTAGAAATTTAATTCACATTTGCAGTCCTAAGGATATGACAAGGGGGACCAGCAGTTAGTGTAATAGCTATGTCGCTGGACTCTCATGTAGTCGACCGTGGTTCGAGTCCCGGACCCGGTGGCTTAAA
The DNA here is from genome assembly GCF_000334495.1 of Tupaia belangeri chinensis. NCBI lineage: Eukaryota > Metazoa > Chordata > Mammalia > Scandentia > Tupaiidae > Tupaia > Tupaia belangeri. The sequence goes on from NW_006159583.1 coordinate 5,974,438, forward strand.
CTCACACTGGGCGCGTGTGCGTGCGTGCCCAAGATCCCGAGAGGAGAATGGAGGAGAAGGGATTGCGGCATGGCCATTCCCCCTGGAGGGGTGATTTTTCACTTTCCCTCTCTCTCTGTCTCCCTCTTTGACAAGTGCATGCACATACCCTTTTTTTCCTAGCCCAATCTTGGTGGCAGAGTGGTTGCCAGAGAAAAAATATGACAAGATAATTATGAGGGAGAGGTGGTGTTTCTCCAAAAAGTTCATGGAAAATACATATCATTTAAAAAAATTATGGAGGAACAACAGGTTCAAGTCCCAGACCCAGTGCCTTGAAATTCATGCCAGGTGTGTGTGCAAGTGTGCCCAAAATCTCAAGAGGAGAATGGAGGAGAAAGGATTGTAGCATGGCCATCCCCTCTGTGGGAGGGGAATGATATCTCACTTTCTGGGTCTCCATCTCTCTCTGTCTCTCCGGCTAAGCATATGTGCCCTATAGCCAAAATCTCTAAAAAATAAAAAGAAGAACAAACAATGGGGCCAGCACGGTGATCCACTGGTTAGGAGAGCTGCTCACACATGGCCTACCATAGTTTGAACTCAGCTCCAGTCAGCTTGAGAAACACACCCCAAATCCCAAGGGGATAGAGAAATGGCGAGGAAGAACTTGCAGGTGGCCATCCCTGATTAGAGGTGCTTTCTCCTTTTTTTTCC
>NW_006159583.1:5975171-5976394 GCF_000334495.1 Tupaia belangeri chinensis
ACCCTCTAGCAATAAAATAATCATTGTGCTCGCTTCGGCAGCACATACACTAAAATTGGAACGATACAGAGAAGGTTAACATGGCCCCTGCGTAAGGATGACACGCAAATTCGTGAAACACTCCATATTTTTGTTTCTGTTGTTATAGAGTGACAAGCAAAATTATACAAAATTATAAGAAATATTTTGAAGGTTATCATTAAAATTCAGCATTCTGATATTTTGAGAGTTGCTTATTAGCTGTCAAAAACTGGGGTATGAGCAAAAATTTTCTGATATGTAATGTAAATGTGTGGAAAAATGTAAAAATAAATAAATAAATGGGAAAAAAGTAATAATAAAGCTACGCACAGATTTCTAAATTTTTCACACCCAAACAACCTTGTACTTTAATTCCATTTTTTCATGAACTTTTGCATTCTCCTTGTATACAACCTTATACACTGTAGCACTGTTTGCAATAGCAAACGATGTAAACAATGTACATATTCATTCGCAATTTAAAGAAGTTACACCCATACTGTGAAATACTATACAGCTAGTGGACAAGAGTAACAATGTTTGTTATATGTAACAAAAGCTTAAGTGGAAAAAAGTACAAACTTTCTTTATACAGAACACTCTCGAAGATCATTCACTGCTAATGTAACCAGCACAGTGCCCAATGCTATGTCTGCTCCTCCTACTGCTACAGTTTGGATGTCACCCAGAAATTCATGTCGTGGAAACTGATTGTATTGAAAAGATGTTAAGCAAAAACTTAATCCATTCTTGGCATCCCAGAAAGGAGCCTTTGGGTGTGACAAGTTTTTTTGTTTTGTTTTTTTGTTTTGATTGGTTTTTGCTATAGGGCACGTGCACTCGCCAGAGAGACAGAGAGAGACAGAGAGACAGAAAGCAAGAAATCACTCCCCGGGGGGGATGGCCATGCTGCAATCCCTTCTCCTCTATCCTCCTCTTGGGATTTTGGGCATGCATGCACAAGGGCCCAGAGTGAGTTTAAACCACCAGGTCCGGGACTTGAACCACAGTTGACTACATGGGAGTCCATAGCCATTACACTAACTGCTGGTCCCCGATGTGACAAGTTTTTTAGGAAAGAACTTCCATGACTGCATTTTGATGGATTTAGAAAAGAGAAAATGAGACCAGAACTGCTGAAACTTATGAACTGCTTGGGACCAGCAGTTGGCATAATGGTTATGTCACTGGACTCCCATGTA
>NW_006159583.1:5976603-5977475 GCF_000334495.1 Tupaia belangeri chinensis
CCTCTCAAAAAGAAAGAAAGAAAGAAAGAAAGAAAGAAAGAAAGAAAGAAAGAAAGAAAGAAAGAAAGAAAGAAAGAAAGAAAAGAAAGGGAGAGAAGAAGAAAGAAAGAAACTTATAACTTATGAACTGCCACTCTGCTCAAGGTCTTGTCCTCTGCCATGTCATAACTTCACCAGAAGTTGGGCCTCTGGTGAATCTCCCAATACTGAGCTGAATAAAGCCCTACTGCTTTATAAATCAGAAACCGGTCTCAGGAATTTCTGTCAGCATCGCAATAGCAGACTAAGATGGCTACCATTTTTGTAAAACGGAGGGGTGGGGGGGTGTTGGAGACAGTTATGCTCTGTGTATGTGTGTGTGTGTGTGTGTGTGTGTGTGTGTGTGTGCACACATACATGCAAGGAATCCTTCTCAAAGAAGCCTGTAAGACATGTTGCCTCGAGCTGGGCACCTAGAGGAAAAGTGTAAATACAAGAGCTGAGCAACAGTGATTAGAGAATTCATTTACTGTATGCTACACTCCCTTCGATAACTTTTGAACTTTGTACCACATAAAATTATCTTGCTAATTAAAGTTAAAATAAAACAGTGCCATGGGAAAAAAATGATGTCTTATTACAGAAGTGGTACCATTTTAAATCGATAGAATTTTTAAGGGCATTAAACAAAAACCTGTGACTTGCAGCTAGACATCCTCGGACCTCACAGAGTATGCAAAACTCATCTATTAATAACTTACAACTTTTTGCAAAGGATGTAAATATTCTCCCAAAGGGCACAGTAGGCCACCCAGATTAACCACCACGTTAGGTGTGTTAGTGCTTGGCTTCAGTTTTATGTACAAACTTGGCATGACAACACTGGCTTTTCC
>NW_006159583.1:5977506-5981667 GCF_000334495.1 Tupaia belangeri chinensis
CCTGTTGATCAGAGAACCCATTCCTCCTTGTCTTAGGACTGTCTTGGGCCATAATTTTCACAGTCTTCCTCAGAACACCAAGTCTTTAAGAGGTCAAGCTGTTGGGGCAGGTAGGTGGAATGGTGAGTAAGAGGTCAACGTGTCTTATTTGAAAAGAGTGGCTCCATGGCCAGACTGAGATGCGGAATGGACAATAAAGTATCTTTTCTACAGGATTTTGAGAGCCTCATCACCACCGAAATGAACGGGACGGCTCTAGGTGGGAGGACAGTGCACGGCACCCTCGACACCTGTGTAGCCACATGACCTTGGTTTACAGAGCACACCAACAGAGTCATGTTCTAGGAGCCCTTTCTGAGCAATGTATTTCCGGGAAATGTAAACAATACATCATTTGTAATTGGCATTGGCATTGGTATGCCAACTCATTACGGGCCCTAAGATGAACCTATCCAACTCTGTGTGTAAGAGCTTCAGAAAAAGTGGGAAGAACTAGTTATGTAGCAAATAAATGATCTGACAGTCACAACTTTTTAAAGATTTTATTTAGGTACTTCATAAGAGAGAGGGAAAAAAGAGACAGGCACCCTCATCGGTGTCTCATACTACAACCCTTCCCCAAGCCTTTCCAGCCAGTGAGAATTAGGTGGACATGTGCATGCGTGCTCTCTCTCTCTCTCTCTCTCTCTCTCTCTCCCCCAGCATTTACAGTTTGACCTGGGAGTCAAACCTTGGTCTTCCATATTGCCCTGGCAGAGGGAGTGGTATGCTATCACTGTGCCAATGCAATGGGCCAGATAACCAAAACTGTAGACTGCAGTACTAAATGAGGGTTTTCTTGGTAGTAAGCTGATTAGACTCTGAAGCCCAGGTAATAATTACATCCTAAAATGGTAGTGCTTGGTCTGATATGAAAGGATATCAGACCATGGGTCCTTCGGGGAAGCACAGGTCCAGAGAGAGGCCCGTGGGAAAGCCTGCTTGTGGTCACTGAGGCGCAGCTGCCCAGAGTTGGGACAAAAATGGTCTGTCAGTAACAGCAGGTCTCCACGCGTCCACCCAGGCAGCACACAGGAAAGCACACTGATGCGATGTCACCGCCTCTGAGTGTTTATGTCTAGAAAAGAGGGCCCTCTCCAAACGGATGGCACAGAAGCACTGAAGGGCTTCATGAGTTCTACGGTCCCTTCCATGAACCTGGGAAGTGGAGGGAGGACCATAGCACGAACCCAGTGTTTCCCCACCAGGGATAAAAACATCCAGAGGAATGCTTCCAGAGCACAGCCATAATCTAGACACAGGGAGACAGCAAAATACTCAGGAGATTTTTTTTAAGTGATAAAAATAGCTGGTTTGGAGTGCATTCACCTGTCAAGTCACCTATTCAGAAAACACTAAGACCAGGAAGAATATCTAAGTAACACTAATGGTCCATCGATTAACAGCTTTGCTGCTAGAAGTAGATATTAACGTCAAACGTAACAAAAACACAATAAAGCAAACAGGTATAGGAGAATGGACCCCAGCCTGAATTTAGCTCGAAGAGCTTCCTGGCCTATACTAAAAGGAAAATAGGGGAAATGTATAAAATACATACCATTACTGTAGCCACATTATTTGGAAAAGCCTTTGCGAGGATAGAGGATGACGCCGTTATTGCTGCACTAAAGCTCATTGCATCCATCATTCTCACTAGAAAACACATAGCAATAAATACTGGTCCTGCTGGAACTTGGTCCAGTACACTAAAAGAAAATAAGACAATTCTCAAATGCTAGACTGGTTTTCTTTTCTTTTCTTCTTTTTTCTTTTTTAACTTTTAACTATTCACTGAAAAGAAGAGTATTCATTAGAATAAGTTGGGAGCCAGCCCCCGGTGGCGTGCCGGTGGTGTAGTGATAAACATAGTCAAATCCTACATGGCCAACTGTGTGGTTTGAGTTTCGGACCTAAAGGCTTGAGGAGCATGCGGGGCACGAGCGCATGCATGCCTGATACGCCGAGAGGACAAGAGAAAGAGAGGACTTGACCATGGCCACTCTGAAGGGGGTGCTTTCTCAACACCTCCTCTTGTGAGAGCGCATGCCCTATAGCAAACAAACAAACAAACGAGAAGAATAAATTAAAATATCTTTAGAATATTAATTTTATATCAAGTTGCTTTGTTATACTTTTGTGTAACTGCCAGGAGGCATGTATGTTTGACTGACGTAGAGACAGAGAGAGGAAGAAAGCACCCGCCCATGGGGCACGGTCATGTCACCATTCCTTTTCTATTTCTCTATCCTATAGGGAGTCTTAGAATGCCCGTGCACACCCCTGGGATGTTTTCCAAGCCACAGGGACTGGGGTTTTAACTGCCGTTGGCTATGTGAAATCTGGCTCCCTTAACACTAGGCTACAGGGTTAGTCTGGTTTGTTATACTTTGATAGAAAGAAATAACCTTTTTTCTTGAGGGGTAGGCTAATAATTTGAGTTATAAAGATAGCTTAGTTGCCCTTTTCCATGACATAATTGGTCTTCTAAATGATAGCACTAAATAGGTTTTTTTGAAATATTACATTGCTTTAACAAGACCAATATAAGAAGAAAGAATTTAGTTTCAGGTCTTTCCCAGGGTAAGACTCATATCTAAAAAAAAAAAAAAAAAAAAAAAGCTGAAAATAGGAGACATTCCCTGCTCCTCCCCCACATCAAAAAAGAAAGAAAAAAAAAAGTTCTCCATTTAATGGTTTTCCTGAATTCACCTCATTATAATCATGCCATACTCTACCATTCCTCTATTTTCCAAGTTGACTTGTGTAATACTGGGTTGTTGGAAAAGTCATGATGCATTTTTGCATAGAAAAATACTTTCCCGACGACCCAGTGATATGGAAGAACCATGTCGTTTGCCACTGTGCTGCTGGCTTAAGGACTCGAAGGACTCTCCATGCTTAGGACCTTACATAGTTCTTCGTCTCCGGCACTCACTGTCCCTTCTGAAGACAGTGATCAGGGCATCATCCTGTCCCCTGCTCTGAAGTAGTATGTGACCTGGCCAGGCCAATCAGAACTTCTTTACTCCCGGCCACAGTGACTGTGGTACAGGAATGGGCATCAACAAAAATCAGGTCATTCTGTGACTCCAACAGGAGTTATTAGGACATGGTGCTCTCTTCATACTGGAGCCATCTTGTCATTAAAAGGGAAGAGCTCTGGGACCAGCAGTTAGTGTAATGGCTATGTCGCTGGACTCCCACGTAGTTGACCGTGGTTCAAGTCCCAGATCCAGTGGCTTAAATTCACGCTGGGCACGTATATGTGCGTGCCCAAGATCCTGAGAGGAGAATGGAGGAGAGAGGATTGCGGCGTGGCCATCCCCCCTGGGGGGGGTGATTTCTCGCTCTCTGTCTCTCTGTCTCTCTCTGTCTGTCTGGCGAGCGCACGTGCCCTATAGCAAAAACCTCTCCTATAGCAAAAAAAAAAAAAAGGGAAGAGCTCTCCCAGGACAAAGCACAAAAAGAGTAAAGTGCAAAACCAGTATGCCAAAAAGATTTCGGATGATACTGACATGGGTATCCTGATTTTTTTTCTTTTTTTAATATGAGAGAGAAAGTGCATGAGAAGGTATTTTTGACAGGGCCTTGCCCCATGTCATGATTCTCCTGCCTCAACCTCCCAGCTAGCTAGGACCACAGACACACCACCATGCCCAGCCTGTATAGGTTGGACTGAGAACCAAACTCAGGCCCCATGTGGCCTCAGCCACGGCCCAGCAGCACCCTTCTGCTTGCACCACTAGGGCTAGGCCTGTAACCTTAGGTCTTTGAGCTCATTCTCTAGGAAGGAAATGTATCTTTTTCATCTAAACAGAAAGCTTCTATGACTCAGAAAATTGAGTTAAGCTGCTTTCACTCTCCTAATGAACAGATCCCATAGCCAGCTTAAGGGTGACACCCAGGAGAACTCTCTTCTCAAGATTAATGCCATTAATCCCTTTTCCCTACTCACCCACTCTTTCTTGCACACCACATGGTATGCATTCAACAGATAAGCAATGGTGCTGATTAATTTAAAAATCCATTAACATATTAAACTAAAGATAGATTATAAAATTCGTCAAAGCTCCCAAACATATCAGAAAATGACTTACCCAAAGAGAATTGTAACTCCTCCCG
>NW_006159583.1:5981698-5992701 GCF_000334495.1 Tupaia belangeri chinensis
ATTCCTGCTTCAAACATAAATTTTGCTCCAATATGTACAAGCTATAATAAATGTCAAAAAAGAGTGGTAAATTGATGACTTGTATTAACTTTATAGTAATATAAACACATCCAACTTATTGGAAAAAGCAGGATTTGGGAGATATGTACAGTAAGATAACATTTTAAACATTATTTGGTAGAATGAAAACACACAATGCTTACAAACACGGGAAGAGTTAAATTTGTTTTTCTTTTTTTGGAGAGGTCATTTTTTTTTTTTTTTTCTCTAGGGGGCGTGGGCTGGCCAGAAAGCACGCAGAGAGACAGAAAGCAAGAAATCACCCACCCACGGGGGATGGCCACACCGCAATCCTTTCTCCTCCATTCGCCTCTCAGGATCTTGGGGACCCACACACATGCACCCGGCGTGAGTTTAAGCCACCAGATCTGGGACTCAAACCGCCAACTGCTAGTCCCAGAAGGAATTAAATATTAATCAACTCCAAGCATGGAACTATTAAGAGTAGCACAATTATAAAACTAAAATGGTGGTTATTTCTGTACTGATGCTAATTCTAGACTCATAAATTAGAATAACTCGAGACTCAAATTTTAAGAATTAAAATGTGCAAATGAACTTTAACACTCACGTATCTTCCGAACACCAAAGATGCCAGAAAGTCAGACAAAGCATAACATCCAAAGATCATACCAATAACGGTATTGCTGGCTCCCTTCTTCTCAGCCTTTAAAGAAACAGCAATGGCAACAAAGTTCAAAAGACAAATTAGCATCAGAATGGGAAGAATGACAGATTTCAGCTTCATCTTGGGACCTTTATACATATCGCAACTTTAAAGATCATTATTTGAAAATAAATGGGATAGGAATGGAAGGAAAACTAGTTTAGAGAGTAAAATCTAGTCTGAAATGTGAAAGTAATTCACTCTTCAAGTGACTCGTTATTTTTTTTTTTTTTTGGAGAGATTTTCACTGTAGGGCGCGTGCGCTCGCCAGACAGACAGAGAGAGACAGAGAGACAGAAAGCGAGAAATCACCCCCCAAGGGGGGTGGCCACATCGCAATCCCTTCTCCTCCATTCTCCTCTCTGGATCTTGGGCACGCACACACACACACACGCCTGGCGTGAGTTTAAGCCGCCAGGTCTGGGACTCAAACCGTGGTCGTCGGCTCCATGGCAGTCCAGCGACATAGTCATTACTTTAACTGCTGGTCCCGTGACTTGTTATTGATAGCTTTAGCTGGCAAAAATCAGAATGAGAGGGCATAAACAAAATAAAAAGCCTTGGATGACAAAATTTGAACTCTACTTTGGTCACAGGACTGAGGAAACGGCTGATTTAGACACACTTCCTTTTTGGTATCACATTTAGTTTTAGAACTGTACTCCATGAAAAACAAACAAAAAACACTTGTGATCAAAACACTTAAGAATAGGAAGTTCTGTGAGCTGGCACGTCGGTCATACTAAGGCCCACTCAGTCTGGTTCTCTGTTTCTGGTATTAATAGCAATTATCTGACAGTTTGGAAAAGACAGTTGTTCCTCCTGACATCAAAACAAAGGTATTCCCCTGACATTCTACATTCTCCTGAAACATTTGGGGAGGTTTGTCATCTACCAATTATCCTTATTCATCTTTACACCTATGCTATTTGTGAACACTGAAATTTGCACAGACAATACAGTCTCTATCCTAAATCTACTTCTTTTGAACTTCAAATGCTATTATCATGATGTGCAGCTGAATTCACATACGAACACAGAGGGAAGGTTTAAAAATCTTTTTGCAAGGGGGCAGCAAGTGGTGTGGTAGTTAAGGTGCTGGACTCCCTCATGGTTGAATGCAGTTCAAGTCCTGGACCTGGTGGCTTTCTCTCTCTCTCTCATGAGTGCACTTATCCTGTAGCAAATTTTTAAAAAGTAATAAATAATGCCAAATAAAACTAATTAATTTAAAAACACTTTTCAAATCTCAAAAACGTGGAAGATTCTTATATCAGATTCCAGCTTTAGCAATTTGTTTTTATAATTATTATTTTTATTTATTTATTATTATTATTATTTTCACATGCGTTTTGCCAGAGAAAGACATAAAGAGAAAGAGAGAGAGTGAGAGGGAGAGGGAGAGTGAGAAAGCAAGCCACCAGGTCCAGGACTTGAACCATGGTTGGCCATGTGGCAATTCCAGCGCCTTAACCACCACCCCACCTGCCGGTCCCTCTAGCTTTAGCAATTTAAGGAGCTAAAATAGGAGTTGAATTTCTTCAAGATAGCATTGGCAATGTAGCACACTAGGAAGCTCAAAGACTAAACTACATGACTCTCCATCCTCTCGTAGTCAGGAATCATTTGCTGAGCAGTTTTCTTGTGCCAGGCATTGTACCAGCAATACATACTTGCAGTTAGAAGAGTCTGACTTAGAAATGCACACACATGCATGCGCACATGCATACTCCTACACCAGTCGAAATCCATTCTCTACCATCACAATTGAAGTTATTTACGTTTTCTCACTACAATTTTAAGATAAAAATTTTCCACATTCCTTTCCATGTAAAGATAGTATCATTCAGGGCCAGCAGACAGCATAGCGGTTACATTGCTGGACTCCTAAATGGCCAACCGTGGTTTGAGTCCCAGACCCAGGGATTTGAAACTCACACTAGACGTGTGTGCATGTGTGCCCAAAATCCCACCAGAGAGGAGAATGGAGGAGAAGGGACTGCAATGTGTTCATCCTCCCAGGTGGTGATTTCTCACTGTCTTTCTGATGAGCACACACACCCTATAGCAAGAATCTCTCCCCCCAAAAAAGATATCATTTAAGCCTTGTCTTTTCCAAGGATGTTCTTTCCATGTCAGACTATGCTCTTTAAACAAACCCTACACTTCTCCTATCATCATACCACAGAAAACTGGAGAGGCGAACTCGACTGTTGTATACTAAACTTTAGAAAGTGTCCCTTACTCTAGGAAGTGGGTCCCTGAGCATCTGGTGGTGGGTGAGAGCAGAGAGGACAAGCCCAAGGCACTCCGGCCATTGCTGAGGCAGGAGTTAAGGCCCATAATTCCACGGGACCTACAGTTGCCCACCCCTTCTGTGTACTAATAACCACGAGAAAGATGCCTTTAGTGGCAACCTAGAGAAAAGTTGTGCAGTGTGTAGACTAGAACATGAAGCCTCCATTGCTGCTACACAAAGCTCTGGTTCCTCAAGAGGAAGGTATGTCAAAGGAGCCACTTATGCTACAAGAAGAACATTCTTTGGTCAAATTACAGTATCTGTGGACTTTGTTTAATTGATCCAATAAGTATTTCATTCTACAATGCGGTAGAAAATACATAATGGTTAAACCAATTAATATCTACCGGACCCTCACTGTGAGCCAGAACGGCTAGTAAGTGCTGTTTTAGATGCTTTCTAATACCAATTAAATAATAGGTATACAAGGGGGCTTCGAAAAGTTTATAGAAAAAGTGGAATAAAAATACAAGTTTATTGGGAACCAGCAGTTAGTTAGCGTAATGGCTATGTTGCTGGACTCCCACGTAGTCAACCGCGGTTTGCATCCCGAACCTGGTGGCTTAAAACTCACGCCGGGCGCGTGTGTGTGCGTGCCCAAGATCCCGAGAGGAGAATGGAGGAGAAGGGATTATGGCGTGACCATCCCCCCTGGAGGGGTGATTTCTTGCTTTCTGTCTCTATGTCTCTCTCTGTCTGTCTGGTGAGCACACGCGCCCTATAGCGAAAACCTCTCAAAAAAAAAAATTAAAATATAAGTTTATTTAGTACAAGAAATTAAAATCATGCACATTTGGGACCAGCAGATGGCGGAATGGTTACACCGATGGACCCCCATGTAGTTGACCATGGTTTGAGTGCTGGACATGACAGATTGAAACTCAACACCAGGCACTTGTGCGTGCCCAAGATTCCAAAAGGAGAATGTAGGACAAGGGACTGCAGTGTGGCCATCCCCCCGAGGGGTGACTTCTCACTTTCTGTCTCTCTCTCTTTCTCTGTCTCTCTGGCAAACATACACACCCTATTGCAAATAGCTCTCTAAAAAAAATCATGCACATTTTTTCAAATATACATTTTTCCTTTTTTTAAATAATTATTTATTTAATTTTATGTATTCATTCATTTATTTTAATTTGACCAGAGAAAGATACACAGAGAGAGAGAGAGAGGGGAAGTGAGAAAGCAAGCCACCAGGTCCAGTATTCGAACTGCAGTCGGCCATGTGGGGGTGTCCAGCGCCTTAACCACCACATCACCTGCTGATCCCCTCAAATATGCATTTTTCTTAAACTTTCTAAGACCCTTCCTATTGTTAGCTGGCCCCACTTATAGATGAGGACACAGACTTGCAAAGTTTACACAGTCACGGAGCCACTACAGTTTCCTTCATGTGTATGTTCCCACAGTCGCCATGGCACAGGACGGCCGAGAACCATATGCCCTGGCAGCAGCCAAATACCACTGTTGGAACGTGGATCTCGTTTCACAATGGGAAGGCAAGAACAGCGACTGAAAGGCATTTCTGGTTCATAGGTAATCCTTTGACAAAGGAGGGTATGAGAAAAATGAAGACTAGAAGTTGAACTCCTGCACCAGAATTTACAAAGAAGGCCCCTATTTTTCCTTCACCCAATTCTCTCTGGCTAATAGGAAGGATGACAGACATGCAGAAGCAAGGGTGAGCTTTTATCAATACATTTCTCAACCATAAGATTTTAATAACAAACGAAAAGGAAGAGCCCGTTCTCCCTTCCTACAGCTTTTAAAGTTAGAATGTGACTTAGTCCACCTTTGCATCCTTTCCTCCAGCCTTCCCTCCTGTGAACAAAACACTTCATTAAAAACTTTACAAATACATACCAATGGCCTAGTTCTCCTTTGTCCCAAATCTAGTTGGATAAAACTAACATTATGTTCACTGAGTTCCAGATGAGATGGAAAATGCATGCCCTTCCAATTGGTTGTACCACTTCCGCCAATTCTTCTCTACCTTTTATTTTTTTAGAGAGAGAGATTTTTTTCTGTAGGGTACATGCACTTGTGGAGAGACAGAGAGAGAGAGAGAGAGAGAGAGGGAGAGAGAGAAAGTGAGAAATCACCCCCTAGAACGGATGGCCACACCACAATCCTTTCTCCTCCATTTTCCTCTTGAGATTTCAGGCACACACACACACATGCACCTGGCATCAGTTTCAAACAGTCTGGGTCCAGGCCTGGAGCCATGGTTGGCCATGTGGGAATCTGGCGCCTTAACCACCATGCCACCTGCTGACCCCAATTCTTCTCTATCTTAATTCCACAAGCTACCATCATTATCTGTTCATGAAACCCAAACCTGGTTAAGCTACTCTGTTTTACCCAAACACTTCTGACTTCCCACTAAGTCTGTAGATGTACTCAACTACCATAGTGGTTTAGATCCAGCCTGCCTTCTGGACCTCTCTCCATGCTAGGCTCAAGCCCTCCAAGCTGTCTGCTATTCCCCAAGAACATATCCTTTCTCAAGAACCATCCTAGATGTATCTTGTGATGTCCCTGTGAGTACCACCCCTTCTTCCTCTGCCAAAGAATGGCAGAATTAGTCATGCCTCTTTTTATTTTATTTATTTATTAGTTTGCTATAGTCACCAGAGAGAGACAGAGAGAGGGAGAGAGGGAGAGAAAGCAAGCCATCAAGCTCAGAACTCGAACCATGGTCAGCCACGTGGGAGTCCATTACTCCAACCACCATGCCACCTGCAGGTCTCCACTCCTCTTTTTAGAAAATTCTTCACATCCTCTTCTTAAAGGCTACCCAAGTAGTCTGAAACATTTTTTCATAATTTTTCATTCCCAAAGGACAGACAATAGGTAGACCTATCCCTGATCTTTTTCCTATCCTAGCACGTTCAATGCCTGGCACATTCTAAGTGGGACCTGGTTCAACCTCTAGTGAGTAGAACTAAACCGGGAAAGTCTTTAACACTGAGGCTATTTCTTCATTTGCAATATGACGAAGATTCTCACTATTCTACTACTTTACGGGGTGGCTGCTAGGAGCAAAGGGACAAATGTGTGGGAGTGCCGATTAAAAACGAGAGCGTGCCGTATGGGCACAGAGCCGTATTGTTCCTTCGACAGAGAAGTCACTTATCCTCTTTTGTAGCACACAGGAAAAACGGCTACATGTTGTAGAAGCAGTCAGAGGACTAATGCTCCCAGTGCATTGTGAGCCCAGGCTTTGGCAAAGAGCACAAAATAAAATACACAGACATATTGTGTCTACTCACCCAAACCAGTCCCATTCGTTTCATTCTAGAGCTCGTTGACCTCCAGATTCTAGGTAGACTGTCTCAGCATTACTCTCTGAGTCTATGCTACCATCTATGTTAGCATCTATAGATGCTAATACCACGTCAAAGGCTGTGATTAGGGCCGGCTCCATGCCTGGTGGATAAAGCAGCCAGATCCCACGTGCCAACCACATGGTTCAAGTTCCAAATCCAGTATCTTGAAAAACATGCTTGGTGCATGTGCATGAGTGTCAAAACCCCAAAAGAAGGGAGAGATCAAAGAAAAGGGATTGCAATGTGACCATGCCCTGGGAGTAAAGATGGGGTTACATATCCCCTTTCTCTCTCTTTGGTAAGGTCATAAGCCCTTGCTTAGGGGGAGAGGGAAGCTATGGTTAGAGGGAACTAGGCAATATTAATCAGAATATCTCCTTTGTGCAAACATTGTTGCTAGAACACATAAGATTCAAGTCAGTCACAGCCATGGTGGTGCGCACTGCTAAAATTCTGTGGCTCCGTAGGCTGAAGCCATACAGAAGACCCTGGTTCTGCTGGCCTAACCTTCAGGCTGAACATGGTAGCATGTTCTATAATCTCAGCTACTCAGGAAACAGAGACGCCCCAAAAACCGGAGGCCCTCTTATAAAAAAAAAAAAAAAAAAAAAAAAAAAAAAAAAAAAAAGAGGAAAAGAAACTCAAGTCAGAAGAAAAGGGAATTCAGTCCTATAACTTTCTTTTTTTTTTTTTTTTCCTTTTTTTTTAGAGGTTTTTGCTATAGGGCGTGTGCGCTCGCCAGACAGAAAGAGAGAGACAGAAAGCGAGAAATCACGCCCCAGGGGGTGGCCACACCGCAAATCCCTTCTCCAGTCTCCTGTCGGGATCTTGGGCACGCACACACGCTCGGCGTGAGTTTTAAGCCACCGGGTCCAGGACGTGAACTGAGGTCGACTACGTGAGAGTCCAGCGACATAGCCATTACGCTAACTGCTGGTCCCCAGTCCTATAACTTTCTAATTACAAAATACAAATGAATCCCAAACTCCAGAAGACAGTTACTGTCTTTTTAAAAATTATTTATTTTAATATTATTATTATTATTTTCCAGTTTGCTACAGAGCATCTGCACTCGCCAGAGAGCTACGGGGGCGGGGGGGTGGGATGTGAGAAAGCAAGCTACTAGGTGCAGGACTCAGTTAGCCATGTGGGAGTCCAGTGACTTAACCATCATGCCACCTGCTGGCCCCTGACATATATTATTTTAACATATCCTTTTGGGGTAACCTTTAAACATCAGTAATTCAGTGCAGAGCCCCCGCCCCCCTTCGATTGCAGAAAACACAGAATAATTAAACTACATGGTAAGCAAATAATCCTCAGAGGGTCGAGTATATCCAAGTGAGTCACCTCCCAAGAGGATAATCCTTTTAACTGGGTTTTTTTTTTCTGGTAGCAAACAATATAAGTATTCTGTTGGCTGAAGCTGTACACATCATCTGTATTATATGCAAATTTTTATATTTTATATACTATTGAGAAATGAAAAAAATCAGAATTCATAAAAATCTAAAGATGTCTTACTTCTTTGGGGAAAAAGGGTCCAAGGATAGAATAACACATCATGGAACCCAAGTTCATGGAAGCTGCTGACACCAGTACAAAAAGCTGTTCTTTTGAAAGTCGTCTGGACGTCTCACTTGCATTTCCTGCAGAGTCCTCACCTTAAATGCAAACATGCTGTGATTAAAGACATGTAACTGGGTCTACTGATCGAAGTACACAAGTGTCATTCTGTGCACAGACAATGCACTCTGAAGATAACATCTGCCACAGTAAGGACCATCTTTGATCAAATGGAGTATAATTCTCGTATATTAATGCAATTTTGAAAACATACTCCATTCATGACATATTATTTTCTATTAAAACATCAATGCAGAAACTGTCAAGCCATCTGATCTGTTTCACCTTCACATTAAGCCGATTTCTCTGGCCTTTAACAAGAGAAATAGGATGATACAGCAGGGTATTATTGTTCTCTGAAGTACAGATGTTCCCAGCTTGTGATGGTTTGAGTCATAATTTTTTAACTTTACAATGGTATGAAAGCAACACCCATTTGGTAGAAACAGTACTCTTTTGAACTTTGATCTTTTCTGAGCTACCCTGATACTGTATGACCGGTTCAACCCCTGGGCCATGGACCAGTTACAGGTCAGTGGCCTATTAGGAACCGGGCTGCACAGCAGGAGGTGAAACAGTAGGTGAACAAGCAAAGCTTCATCTGCATTTACAGCCACTCCCCATTGCTCTTATTACCCCAGCTCTGCCTCTTGTCAGGTCAGTCTTACATTCGTGTAAGAGTCCACAGACAGGACTATCTAACTACTCAGGGCTCCCACTGATTCATTATGTTCAGTTGTTTAGTTATTTCATTATTTATTACAATATAATAATAGAAATAAAATGCATAATAAATGTAATGCCGTTCGTTGAATCATCCCCCACTCCTGGGGTCCATAGAAAAATTATCTTCCAAGAAACCAGACCCGATGCCAAAAAGGCTGGGGACAGCTGCTGGGCAGCCATACCACCATAAAGTAAACAGCCAATACTCTACAGTGTACTGTGTAGCCAGGATTTTTCAGATTGTGCTTTATGCTCCCATTCTATCGTGTCTGTACAATGCCCATTTCAGCTTAGCATACTTTCAACTTATGATGGTTTTTTTGGGGACATAACCTCAACCACAGTCGAGGATCACCTGTTTAATATCCTTTCTCTTCTGTGGTTACTAGTTTCATAGCAGACTCAATCATGTTTTAAGCATGTAATGTTTCCTGTTAAGAATTCCAAGGCAGCACTGAAGTGTAAGTGAAATGTAAGGAGAAAACTAAATCATTCCATTGATGAATTAATACTTAGAATAGAATGCCTCTGAAAACACAAGTCCCAAAAACTTCTATATTAATACTTTTTGGAAAAATTAATTACTGATCTTTTGCATCATTTAATTTAACACTTATTCCCAGGGCTAAATTTTCATTTAACTTAAAGACACCAATTTATTTACTCAGTTTCTAATATCCAAGCAAATCAAATAGCCATTCCTAACGGTTTTCAGAGGAAAAAAAAAGTTAAAGAAAGTATAATTTGCTATTTTTGAGAGGTTGCCATTCCAGAAAAATAAATCTGTGCAACATGAGGAAGTCTTAAGAATCTTCAGAAAAATGTTAGCGTAGACAAGAAAGGGAAATTGGAGACCGCTAAAACGGTAATGTTTTAGGTCTAAGCGCATACGTACGTAATTGAATGCTTTCTTAAACTTAAAAAGCAGAGCTATAAAGAAGAATGTCAATAAAGACTGTGCCATATCCAGTCCCCAAACTTCATCCTTTCCGGAGAAAAAAGAAATGCTATTTCAAACCTCATGGTCAGGCCATAGCCTTTTCGAATCTCTCAGACACAAACCAAGCTAATGCCAATTCAATCGCTGCTAAAGAACAGGCCTAAAGGCACCGTGCCGCCCAGACACGCTGCTCCGTCACCTCCGGGTGGGCGTGGGCCCTCGGGGTCCCCCGGCGTTTCCATGTGCGGTGCGTGGACTCCAACGCCCTCGGACTCCACCTTCAGCAAACGGACGAGGGGGCCAGCGGGCCAGCGGACCAGTGGACTGGCAGGCGGCTACTGCTCAGCCGGGTCCCGGCATTCCGGATTTCCCAAGGGCAGCGATCTGCTTGCAGCTCCACACTGCTTTGGAGGCCCGTAGGCTCCCGAGGAGGCGGGGCGAGGGCGGGGGCGTGGCGGGGCGTGGTTTGAAAGCAGGTCTTTTTTCCTCCCCTGTTATCTAACCGACCACCTCAGCTGCTATAACTCAGGCTGTTCTCTATCATTCTGTGTAGAAGAAAAAAGGAAAAAAAGAAAAAGAAAAATTAATATTTCACATATCTGGGCCCCCTGTTACCTTAAAATGAATACAACTTATTCCTACTAAAAGTAAGAAAGGAAACTTACGTATTCACAGAAAAGGCAAGAAGTATCCCTACTGACAGATCTGACAGTGAGTTAAAAATTAGGCTTGTCCCGAATATATTTACGAGTGTGCGTTTTCACAATGAGAAATGAAACAGTTTGTAATCACCGAACGCAGATACTAGTAAACTAGAAATGAGTTAACCATGCTAAGCCCCTGGAGTAGAAAACTGTTTGCTGGTCAGAGAGTGGGGTGGTGGTTAAGGCAGCTGGATCCCACGTGGCCCACCACACAGTTTGAACCCCTAATCCAGCAGCTGGAAAGATATGCGAGAGTGTGCGCATGCATGCTCAAAATCTAGAGAAGAGAATGGAGAAGGTATTACAGTGTGCTCATCCCCCAAGGAATGTTTTCTCACTTTCTCTCTTTCTGTATCTCTGGCTAGTGTGTACATCCTACAACAAAGAAACAAATGTTTGCAGTAATGAGAATGAATGTTGAGAAGACACGGGCAAGTGGCTAGGAGTATAAGCTTTGCAGGCAGACGCCTGGGTTTCTACTCCGAGCACTTATTAACCATGGGTGACTTTGGACTATGGGATCAGTTTCTCCATCTGTACAGCCAGGATTATAATGGTTATCTTGTAGGGCTGCTGTGAGCATTAATGATAAGGTGTAAGTGCCTGGTACCTGCCTGACCCTGGTATGATGACTATCTTACTCTCACACTCT
>NW_006159583.1:5992747-6019146 GCF_000334495.1 Tupaia belangeri chinensis
CACTCTTTCTCCATAATTTGCTGGCACGTGAAAAATAAAAACAGGTTTTACTTACCTTTAGTCTAATTATTATTCGGGAAGGGGTACAAGTTTAGAGACTGAAAATTTCTTGATTAGGGGCCAAAGCAAGACAAATGACAGTTGAGTCACCACCTTTTCCAGGCATTGTGAATTTAAAGATGAATGAGTCCCATCCAGCCTCTGCCTTTCACTGTCACGCAATGGCTTCTATAATAGAACTATATCTGAAGGAGTATTTACTTGGCAAAAATGCATCCTGGATGGCTTCTGGGGAAAATGATGTTACCATGGGCCTTAGACATTATATGCAATGCTCGGGTGAGCAAGCAGTGAGAACCTTTAGAAACCACTCTAAGCAGGAGGATTGGCTCTAACAAAGGATCCTTAAAGTGACCCCACAGAATGCTTATAACCTGCCAGCTCCTCCAATCTCATTTAACTCTCTCTAATCTCAGGTTGAACTGCAGAAGGGAATTTTCTTAAATGATGTCTTTGATGATTACATTTCCTTTTGCTCTTTTTCTGGGCAGTTCTCTATGCTGATGTTGAATCCCCCACATTGGTTCTCTTATTGCTTTTTCTTTTCTGCCTTTCTTCTCTTTCTTTTTTCATCCATCTTATAGGAAGTTTTCCCAACTTTCTTTTGTAGTCCTTCATAGGAATTTTTCACTTCATTGCCATCTATTTTCCTCTATCTCATTCCAATTGCTCTTCTCCACTAGCAAACATATTCTTGTGTGTTTAATTGTTGTGTTTGTATATGTTCATACAATATGTATTCTTATTTTGGGTCCACCTATTTTTAATTTATATAAAGGTTATTGTGATATACATACAGATGTCCCTATCATCAGAGGATTGGTTCCAGGACACCCAACCCCCCCCCCCCGGTAGGAGGTTTGGTTCAGGGCCCCCCCCCCCCCCCCCCCGTGAATATCAAAATTCTTGGATGCCCAAGTCCCTTATATAAAATGGTATAATATCTCATATAACCTACATATATCCTCCATATACTTTAAATCATCTCTAGATTACTTATAATTCCTAATACATTATAAAAGTGGCCATACTGCATTGTTTTATTTGTATTAAGTATTACCATTATTTTTAAAGACAGATTTTTGCTATAGGGCACATGTGCTCACCAGAGAGACAGAGAGAGGCAGAAAGACAGAAAGTGAGAATCACCCTCTTGGGATTTTGGGTGTGCATGCACATGTACCTGGCATGAGTTTTAAGTCACCAGGTCTGGAACTCAAACTGTGATTGACCATGTGGGAGTCCAACAATGTAACCATTACGCCATCTGCTGGTCCCGGTTTTGTGCTTTTTCTTTTTTTTTTTTTTTTTTTTTTTTTTTTTTAATTTGAGAAGGGTTGGCACCACAAAGCCCATGTGCAGAATACATATACATATATTCTTATCTTCATCTCTACTTTAAAAAAAAAAATTACCAGAGAGAATATGCACTCACCAGAGAGAGAAGACGAGAGAAAGCAAGAAAGCACCCCTTGTAGGGGATACAAGCTGCAATCTCTTTTCCTACATTTATCCCTTGGGATTTTGAGCACACACACACACACACACACCTCTAGTATGTTTCTCACGCTGCCAGGTCTGGGACTCAAACTGTGTGGTCGGCCAAATGGGATCCAGTCACACTACTGGCAGGCCCTCTCCTTTCTTCCTTTTTTTTTTTTGAGAGATTTTCGCTATAGGGCGGGTGCGCTCCCCAGACAGACGGAGAGAGACAGAGAGACAGAAAGCAAGAAATCACCCCCCAGGGGGGATGGATGGTCACGCCGCAATCCCTTTTCCTCCATTCTCCTCTCGGTATCTTAGGCACGCACGCACAGGCGCCTGGCGTGAGTTTCAAGCCACCGGGTCCGGCACGCGAACCGCGGTCGACTACGTGGGAGTCCAGCGACATAGCCATTACGCTAACTGCTGGTTCCCTCTCTTCACTTCTGATTGCTCTCTCATTCTCCTTCCATATGATCAGTGTGTTACCTAAATACATTATCCTGTTAGTTTTCTGTAGTGTTGTAACAAATTACCATAAACTTGACACTTAAAGCCACACAGCCCAGCAGGTCAAATTTCAATGTCAGTTCGCAGAGCCAAAGTCAAATGTCAGCAGGATCAGACACTCCCTTCTGGAAGTTCTAGGGAAGACTGTTTTTTTGCCTCCTGCAACTTCCGGTGACTATTTGCATTCTTTGTGCCAATGTTGCTGGAATCTCTGTGTTCAGTTTGCCTCCTCCCTACTGAGTACGTAGTCTTCCCTTGCCAATTCCTTATGAGGATACTCTGATGGTATGTAGGGCCCACCCAATAACCCAGGATAATCTCATCTCAAAATCTTCAATTTAATCACATCTACACAGATTTTTTTTTTTTAAATAAGGTAATATTTACAGGTTCCATGGATTAGAATGTGCACATATTTTTGGGAACCATTATCAGCCTATCATAATTATCTATTCATAGTTTTATATGCTCATTTAGAAATATATACACATAGGTAACCTTTTTTTCTTTACAAACAAAAAGTGAAATAGTATGTCCTATGTGCAAATGCTACCTCCTCAGAGAAATTCATTCATCTTCTTATATACAAAATACAGTACAATCACCTTTGTCCCTTTACTCATCTTTATTTTTTTCCTGACATTGGTGTCAGTCAGAATTACCTGTTGCTAACAAAAGAAACAACTTTGGTTAGTTTCAGCAAAAAATGAATTTATCATAGACTATTAGGTAGTACATAGAATCATTAGAAGGATCATGCACACCATTTAGAGGCTAAGTGCCTAAAATCACACCACCAAGGGCCAGTACATATGCCACTGCAACACTACTGGACATACATCAGCAGCATGTGCCACTGATGGCACTGGAGCTGGGCATAAGACACTATAGTTAGAACCTCATATATTCTCCAGAAAGTTGCCACCCTTACCAGATGGGATCTGAGGTAGTGCTAGCTTCTTCCACTCACTTGCTTCCATCACATACCAAGAGTTGGCATATTTGAAGTCAGGTAGTGAAAATTATCTAAATTTGTTCTTTATTTTTCAAGAGTGCTTTGAATATTTTAGATACTTTGGATTTCTACAGAAATGTCAGAATCAATTCTCAATGTCTCCAAAACACCTAGTGAGATTGTTATTGGGATTTAAAATTTTTCTCTCTAGGTCAAGTTGAGGAGAATCGACATCTAATTAGTATCAAGCCTATCGATGAACATAGTATAGCTATGTAGATCTTTAATTTTTTTATAAATGTAGATTTTCATCATAGAGGTATTGCAGGCCTTATGTTACATTTATTTCTAAATATCTTATTTTCAAAGATTTTTAAATTTCCAGACACTTACAGATTGTATATGAATTAACTGTTATATTAACCTTATATCCTACAACATTGCTAAATTCTCTTATAGTTCTACCAGTTGTTTATTTATAGAGTCTTTTAGGTTTTCTACATAAACATCATGTCATCTGTAGAGTTGTACTTCTTTTCTGAAATATATGCTTTTGTTTCTTTCTATTACTTTACTGCACTGACTAGAATGACAAGTAAATTTTTGAATAAATGTGTTGAAAATGGAGATTTCCAGAATTGGCATTTGGCATGGTGGTAGAAGTGTTGGACTCCCATAACTGTGGTTTAAGTCCTAATTGTGGTAGCTTGAAATTCTCACCAAGTGCATGTGCATGCGTCCCCAAGGTTCTGAGAGGAGAAGGGATTGCAGTATGGCCGTCCACCCCGGAATTAAGATTCCCCACTTTGTTTCTTATCTCAAGTGGAAAACATTTGTATGAGAACTTCCATTATGAAGTATCAGATTAGTTGTGTGTTTTTCATGGATGCCTATCATCAGAGTAAGGAAATTCCCTTCTTTTCCTAATGATTGAGAAAGTTTAACAGGAATTAGGGTTGATTTTGCCAGATGGCACTTTTGCATTTATTGTAAATGGGTTTCTTTATTCTGTTAATATGATAAATCACACTGATTAACTAACAATGTAAGCTTGCATTTTTGGAATAAATTAATCTTATTCAGGATGTTTTCTCTTTTTCATCTATTGACAGATTCTATTTGCTAATATTTTGTTAAAGGTTTTGTGTCTATGTTTCTAAATAATGTTGATATGTAATTTATTTTCTTTATTAGGCTTTGGTATCAGGGTAATCCTGGACTAATAAAATAAATTTAAGCTTTCCCTGCTTCTGTATTTTCTTGATTAGTTTGCATAAAATTGGTGTTATTTGTTCTTTACATGTCCAATAGAACTCAGTGAGATTAACTGGGTATAGATATTTATTTCTAGGAATGGTTGTTGATAAACTATTTACTGAGTAAATTATTATTTAGATTTTCTATTTTTACCTTGTGTCAGATTTTGTAGTAAGTCGTAAATTTTTTTAAAAAATGTGTTCATTTATTCTTTCTATGAGAGACAGATAGACAGACACCACCATCAACAGGTTCCTGATGCTGTGATACACCCCAGTCTTCAGCCATCCTAGATCACTGGCAAGTATGTACTTGGAATACTCAAGGAAATCTCTGGACCTGAACTGGGAATCTTCCCAGGGGGATTGCCTTGTAGAGTATCAGGTTTTTCTATTGTACTATCATCTCTCCCCTGAGCTATAAATCTAAAGAAATTTTCCATTTCATTTAAGTTAATGTTATTGGCATAAACTTTCAAAATTACATTCCTATTTTTTTTTAAGTTTTGCCAGAGGGTGTGTGCACTTGCCAGAAAGAGAGAGTGAGAGAGAGAGACAGAGAGAGAGGAAGAAAGTGCCCTTATAGGGTGGAGTTTCACTGCAATTTAGTTCTTCATTTCTCTACCCTGTTGGGATTTTGGACATACACACACATGCATCTGGGATGTTATTCAAGCCATTGAAGCTGTGATTAAAACCATGTGGTTGTCATGGGGGATCTGGCGAGCTCTCTCTCTCTTTTTTTTGGTAGAGGTTTTTGCCTTACAGCGTGTGCACCTAATGGAGAGAGACAGACAGACACAGTGAGAAAGTGAGAAATCAACCCCTGGGGAGATGGCCACACCACAATCCTTTCTCCTCCATTCTTCTCCCAGGATGCTAGGAATGCGTATACACAAACCCAGCATGAGTTTCAAGCCACCAGGTCTAGGACTTACACTGTGGTTGGCCACAGGGCAGTCCAGCAACACAACTACTACACCACCTGCTGGTCCTAGGATCTGGCTCTCTTAACCACTAGGCCACAGAGCTGGCTCTCTTTATTAATTTTTGAATGTCTATAGGATCTACTATATTATCACTCTGTAACTGACTTTTTTTAATTGGCATATACAACCAATTGAACATTTGTGTCCCCACATACCCAAATTCATGTGTAGAAAGCTTAATCCCAATGTGATTGTATTTGAACAGGACTTGATACACCCAGAAGTCAGCAGTTAGCACCCAAAGCAGGGCCTTCATCAGAACCTGCTGGCATCATTAAATGGAACTTCCAGTCTCCAAAACTGGGAGAAATAAATATCTGTCTTTTTTTTTTCTTTTTTTTGAGAGGTTTTCGCTGCTTGCCAGCCAGACAGAGAGAGACATAGAGACAGAAAGCGAGAAATCACCCCCCAGGGGGGATGGTCAAGCTGCAATCCCTTCTCCTCCATTCTCCTCTAGGGATCTTGGGCACGCACGCACACGCGCCCGGCGTGAGTTTTAAGTCACCGGGTCTGGGACGCGAAACGTGGTCGACTACGTGGGAGTCCAGTGACATAGCCATTACGCTAACTGCTGGTTCCCATATCTGTCTTTTTATAAGCCATCAGTATGTGGTATTCTGTTATTGCAACTGAACTAAGAAAATGTACCTAGGGGTAACAAAATCCAAGGATCCTTTCAAAAAAACAACTTTTGTCTTTTTGAAT
Organism: Tupaia belangeri chinensis; assembly: GCF_000334495.1. Taxonomy (NCBI): domain Eukaryota; kingdom Metazoa; phylum Chordata; class Mammalia; order Scandentia; family Tupaiidae; genus Tupaia; species Tupaia belangeri. The sequence goes on from NW_006159583.1 coordinate 5,998,705, forward strand.
TTTCTCAATTATTGGTCTGTTTTCTCTTTCTGATTTCTTCTCTTCCTTATTGTTTTGACTTTTGGCTCACTTTGCTCTTATGTTCAAGCTTTATATAATAAAAGCCTTGATCACTCATTCGTTTCCTGTTTTCTAATATTAGTATTTGAAACTTTAAATTCCCTTCTAAGCATTGCTTTAGCTACATCCCACAAATTGTCATTCACTTGAAATATTTTGTAATTTATTAAATACCGTGTGTTTCTTTCTTTTACCCATGGGTTGCTAATAACTGTGTTCCTAATCTCCAGTTATTTAAATATTTTCCAGATACCTTTATAGTAATTTATAATTTATGTCTATTATGACCAAAGAACTACTCTGAGAAATTTTAATATTTTCAAATTTATTCAAACTTGCTTATGGTCCAGCAAGCATTTTGTCTTTGTAAACCTACTATGTGTATTTGAAAATAATACTATCCTATAGTTGTTAGATATGGTATTTTATAAGTCAATTAGTTCAGGGGCCAGCAGGTGGATTGGAGGCTAAGGTGGCTGAATCCCACATGGCCAAATGCACAGTTGGAGTTCCAGACCCAGGGGCTTGAAAATCACACAGGGCACATGTGCATGTGTGTATGCCCAAAATCCTGAGAGGCGAATGGAAGAGGGGACTGTGGCATGATCATTCCTCCTAAGGGGTGATTTCAAATTGTTGTTCACTTGAAATATTTTGTAATTTATTATTCCTCCCTCTAGTAAATACACACAGCCTATAGCAAACTAAAAAACAAACATCCAGCCAACCAATTAGGTCAAATGATAATTTTGTTTATATCTTCTATGACTCATTTATTTGGTCTAATTGTTGTATCAATTGCTGAGAGAGGGATATCCAAATCTCTATTATTTTGGGGTTTTTTATTATACCATTAATTCTGTCAATTTAAAGTTCTGATATACATATAAATAATTACAATGTCTCCCCAGTAAATTTACTCCTTTATCATTAGCAAAACCTTTGAAATTTATGTTATCTGATAGTAACTTGGTTACTCCAGATTTTTTATTGGTTGTGTGCATGTCTTATTCCATCTTTTTACCTTTTTTTTTTTTTAATAAAGTGTTGTTTATTTTCCTTATCAACCTTATTTCCACTTTGTATAAGAGTGTGGAAAAGCAGACTTAAGACCACTCGGTGGTTGTTCCCACCCATTCAGTGGCCTGAGCAGTGGGCGCTGCAGACCAGTCTTCAGTGGCAGGCTGAGCACTCCAGTCTCCAGTAGGGAACTGCTGGTTGGGCACAGAGGGCACCTGCCTGCCTTCTGACCAGTCTGCGACCTCAGGCTGAGTGGCAGTAAACTCAGGAGCTGGAGCAGCCCATTCACCCTGAAATTCCTCCTTGGTCACAGCCTTTTCAGCTGCAGCCTGCTCCTCCTTTTCAATCTCTTCAGAATCTCTGTAGAAGTAGAGATCAGGCATGACTTCCCACGGGTGCTCACGGCAGATGGTGCCACGCATGCGCAGAACTTCCCTGGCCAGCATCCACCACGTCAGACCCACCGAATGAGCCCCCTTGTTGTTGCATGGGATGGTAACATCCACATAACGCAGAGAATGTGTGTTGCACAGAGCAATGGTAGGTAGATTGACATAAGGCGCCTCTGTGAGAGGCTGGTGGTCGGCCCTGGGATCAGTCACCACCAGAAGACATGGCTCCCGGAAGGCTGCCTGGATCTGGTTAGTGAAGGTTCCAGGAGTGAAGCGACCAGCAATAGGAGTGGCTCCAGTGGCAGCAGCGAACCTCAGCACAGCTCTCTGCCCAGTGTTCCTGGAAGATAGACACTGATGTCAGCAGGATTTTCAATGGCAACAATGGACGAACTGCCAGCAGGAGCTTCTCCCAGGTCCTCTTCAGATTTATGATGGAGATGCCGTCACTTTTCCTCTTGTGGATGTACTGCTCCATTTGGAAGTCACGGTTGGTGCCACCTAAGTGGGTTCCTGCGGCAAGGGATTTGGACATCCTCCTCCTTCATCTGCAGGACATCAAGGGCACCAGACATTGTAAATGTTTCCCTTTAAATTAGGACGGGAACCCAGAACAACGCCATATGGACCCTTGGGCAGGTAGCGCAGAAAGGGTTCCCATCTTTTTACTTTTAACCTGTGTTTTTATGTTTAAAGTATCTCTCTTATATAATAGAAGGGATATAGTTTTTTTAAAAAAATCCATTCTGACAATCATTGCCTTTTTTTCTACTTAAATTTAAGTTAACCATTAAACATTGGTTGGATGTAAGTCTACCATTTTATTACTTGTTTTACAACTTCCTGATTTTTACTCATTTGTTTCTGCATTCTTACCTTTTGGTTTAATTACAAAGATTTTTGGAATTCTATTTTATCTGCTGTCTTTCTCACTATATCTCTTTCAATTATTTTTTAGTGGTTGCTTAGAGTTTAAAATACACATTCCTAATTTTTCTGGTCTGGTTAGAGTTAATATTGTAGCACTTTATGTAAAACACAAGAATTGCACAGATGAGCTTATCCAGTGATCAACTCCACTCCATCCAGCCTTTATGCTTCAGTTTTGATACACAATATATCTATGAAAATATAAAGTTCATAATGTAAGGTTGTAACTTTTGCTTTAAAAAGTCATAAGGTGGTACCAGCAGATACTGTTACGTCATTGGACTCCCACATGGCTGACCAACGTTCAAGTCCCAGACTCAGTGGCTGGAAAATCACACTAGGTACATGTACGTGCATGCACAAGATTCCAGGAGTTGAATAGAGGAGAAAAGATTGCAGCATAGCAATCCACCCTGGAGGGCAATTTCTCACTTTGCCTCTCATTTTCTCTGTCTCTGTCGCTCTCTCTCTCCAGTGCATGCACCCTAAAGCAAAAAGACCTTAAAAAAAAAAGCCATAAATTATGACATTTAAGTTTAATAACATACTCACATTCCCAGCGCTCTTCACTCCTTCTGGAACATTTGCATTTTCCATCTGACATCATTTCTCTTCAAAATGATTGACTTCCTGTAACATTTCTTTAAGTGTAGATCTTCTGGTGATTAATTATATTAGTTTTTGTTTATTCCCAAATGTCCTTATTTTGCATTCATTCTTTGAATTTTTTTTAAGTTTATGTATTTTTTCCATGAGCAAGAAAGACAGAAAGAGACAGCAAGCCAGTGGGGTGCAATACCACCCCCACCCCAGCCTTCAGCCAACCCAGATCATGGACACAGACATGCCTAAAATATTCATGGTGGCTCTAGACTTGTTTGTTTGTTTGTTTGTTTTGGAGAGGTTTTTGCTATAGGTCACGTGGGCTCCCCAGACAGACAGAGAGAGACAGAGAAACAGAAAGAGAGAAATCATCCCTCAGGGGATGGCCACGCCGCAATCCCTTCTCCTCCGTTCTCCTCTTGGGATCTTGGGCTGCACGCACACGCGCTTGGTGTGAGTTTTTAAACCACCGGGTCTGGAACATGAACCACGGTCGACTACATGGGAGTCCAGCGACACAGCCATTACGCTAACTGCTGGTGTAGGCCTCTAGACTTGAACAAGCAACTCTCTTATGTGAAAACATCTTGCAGAGAATTACAATCTGTTACCATGCTGCCATCTTGCTCCTTTGTCATTGTGTTTGAAGTCTTTTTACCAGACACAGAAACATGGAAAGAAAATTATTGTCTAAGATGTAATTCTGCTGGCATTTGGCTCTGAAAATTTCTCCAGAGAAAGCAGTGACACAGAAGGAAAGTGAGAACGCATCCCCTATGAGGCATGATAACGCCACAATCCCTTCTCTTCCATTTCTCCCTCATTTCAGATTTTTGGGCACATATCCACACAAGCTGGTGTATTTCTCAATCCTGGCATGTTTCTCATGCCACCAGGTCTGGGACAAAAATCATGTGGTTTACGCTGGACTCCCACGTGGTTGACTGCGGTTCGAGTCCTGGACCCGGTGGCTTAAACTCACGCCGGGTGCGTGTCCGTGCGTGCCCAAGATCCCGAGAGGAGAATGGAGGAGAGGGGATTGTGGCGTGGCCATCCTCCCGGGGGGTGATTTCTCGCTTTCTGTCTCTCTGTCTCTCTCTGTCTGTCTGGCGAGCGCACCCGTCCTATAGCAAAAACCTCTCCAAAAAAAAAAAAATGTGGTTTAGATAGTCAGCATAGATATTTAAAATTTACTAGCAGCTAAAATTGTTTCAAACAAGGACATAGAATATAAAAACTGGAAAGTGCTGGACAGCCTCTTATTCAATTCCTTTTACTCTGCAGATTAAATACTTGAGGCCCAGAGCCTGGAGGTGTCATGATCAAGGCTACAGAATCAGATTATAGTAGACAGCCAATATCAAAGAATCTTCGAATCACCATTCTGCCCTTACATTCATTCTTGGGTTTAGAACCAATTATTTCACTAGAATTTTCGTTGTTGTACCTCTAGTTGAAATGATAAGAATGGGACAGGCTTCATCCAGTGATTCTCTAATAAGAAGTACAATTATAAAACACGCTTCACGGTCCACTGGTGCCATGGTGGTCAAGGTGGCTGCATCTCACATAGGTTTGAGTCCCAGACCTGGCAGCTTGAAAACATATGCCAGGGGGACCAGCAGTTAGTGTAATGGCTATGGCACTGGACTCCCACATAGTTGACCATGGTTCGCGTCCTGGACCCGGTGGCTTAAAACTCATGCCGGGTGCATGTGCGTGCATGCCCAAGATCCTGAGAGGAGAATGGAGGAGAACGGATTGTGGCGTGACCATCCCCCCTGGGGGGTGATTTCTCACTTTCTGTCTCTCTGTTTTTCTCTGTCTGTCTGGCGAGCGCACACGCCCTATAGCGAAAACCTCTCCAAAAAAAAAAAAAAACTTAGATGATAATTATGCAAAACCCTCAAAATATACACTACTGGCTTTATACTTGTCTGTATATAAAAAAAGTATCTAATCTCTTGGGGTCATCAAGTGGTGTGGTGGTTAAGGTGTTGGATTCCCACATGACCGACTACAGTCTGAGTCCTAGATTTGGCAACTTGAAAATCATGCCCCGTGCACGTGCATACATACTAAAAATCCCAGGAAAAGAAAGGACATGAGCGCGCAGCATGGCCATCTCCCCTGGTGGCGGAGGGGTGAGTCCTCATTTTCCCTCTCACTGTCTTTCTCTCTCTCTCTGGCAATTGCACGCCCGATGACACAAAAAATTTTTAAAAGAAAGACAATCTATCCCCCCCTTTACCCTCTGACATTTTCTTCTTTAATAAACTGGGTTTTGCAAATAAAAGCCTTATATATTCACTTCATAAGCTACTAACAGCCTTTATTAATCTATTTCACTCTTATCCATCTAAATATTTTCATGTTTCCTTTTTGCTCCCTCTTATCAGCTTCTCCTTTTCTTTTGATATAGTGGAATTCTAACCAAACCTTTCTTCAGATATGACTACATTTTCTTTAGAATGTTTAAAATGCATGCTACAATAAATGAGGGTTAGAATGAAATGTTCCTGAGCTGCAGCAGAACAATACTTATTAGTTTTTTCTCCTAATTCTTAGCACTCATTCTACCTTCTCTCAAAGGTAGGGACATTTTAAAAGTTTCCAAATTAAAAGTGGTTTGCTGGGATGTCCAAAGCCCCCAAGTAACTCACAAAAGATGAAAATTTATCACAGTAGTTCTCAGCATGGCTTTTCTGTTAAGCATGGCATCTACTCAGATGTTCTTCAACCTTTTTTCATTCAATGGATTCATTCAGGACACATTTATTTAATGTCTCCAATATGTAACTCAATATACTAAGGGCTAGATGTCTTAGGACCAGAGAAAGGCAATAGTTAAAAACCCATTCATTTTCTTTTACATTTTTTTTTTTTGAAGAGGATTTTCGCTATAGGGCGCGTGCGCTTGCCAGACAGACAGAGACATAGAGACAGAAAGCGAGAAATCACCCCCCCCCAGGGGGGATGGTCACACCGCAATCCCTTCTCCTCCATTCTCCTCTCGGGATCTTGGGCACGCACGCACATGCGCCTGGCGTGAGTTTTAAGCCACCAGGTCTGGGATGCGAACGGTGGTCGACTACTTGGGAGTCCAGCGACATAGCCATTATGCTAACTGCTGGTTCCCAAGAACCCATTCATTTTCATATGAAGGTCTTTACAAGGTAAATAACGACTTCACTTGCATAATAGTAAACACATTAAACAACATCTCATTTAATCCTCACCATAATAGAGGATTATCACCATTTTACTGACTCAGAATTATAAATAGCTTGCTGAAAGCCACAAAGTTAGCTGGAATTTTAACTCGGCTGGGCCTGACCAGTCCACAACATAAAAATCTTTCATGTGCCTTGGTCCAACTTCTCTTTCCAGGTCTGGTCTTCCAATTACGTTTTTTGCAGACCAACTCAAAGATCTTTTCCCTCATTTGATCGCCTCTTTCATTTGCACCTGAGTTTTATTACCATTTAACCTCCTCCTCCACTGGCACTGTGTTCCCTCAAATTCCTATGTCGAAACCTGACTCCAAGAACCTCTGTATAAGACCTTATCTGGAATGGGTTGTTGTAGATGTAATTAGTTAAGGTGAGACAAAACAGGAGGAGGGCGGGCCTTTAAACCAATAGGACTGGTATTCTCATAAAAAGGAAAAAATTGGACACAAAGACAGACACATGGGGAGAAGTCATATAAAGACTGAAGTTAGGCTACCAGGTTTGGGAATACAAGGTCACCCACAAACCTCCAGAAGATAGGAAGGAAGAGTGGAACCGGTTCTTCCTCACAGCTTCAGGAGGGACCAACCTTGCCTATGCCTTCCTTTCACACTGAATTTGAGTCTGAAACACATTTCTCTTGTTTAAGCCACCCAGTTTGTTGTACTTGTTATGGCCGACCCAGAAAACAGTACACTCAGATGGCTTGGAAATTCAAATTTCTACTGTTCTTACTCTTTTCCTGCCTAACAGCAGTATTTCCTTTCTCCATCTGTGCACCTTTTCAGCCCAGTGAGGCAGACCCAGCTGTATGACTGCCAGCGGGGAGCTGAAAGTCACCCTTGATTCTCAATGACTTCCCTCCCACACGTGGGCGATCATTCAAAGGCTGAAGGGTTAGGAGCACAGACTTTGAATCTACTTGGTTTAATCACTAACTTCCACATTTACTAGCTGTATGACCTTGAGCAATTTTCCAAGCCTTAATTTCCTTACCTGTTGAACAGGGCTAATGCTAGCACTAGACAGGTTCATTATGACAGCCTAGAGAGAGAATACATGTTAAGAATTTAACATTTAACCTGGCATATAGAACATGCTGTTCTCATCATGATTACCCTAAAACAAACTTTAGAATTCATTAGTTTCTTGTGCATATTTCAGATTCATATTTGTTTACATGATCACCATGTCACATTTCATTTTTATAGACTGTGGTTTATAATTTGCTGGTATGAGTGACTAGGCACTAACTTCTTACTCAGCAATGTCTTGCACCTTTGCCAATACCTAAAACTGAGAAGAGGTAACTTAAAAGTAAACTAGGAGAATCCATTGGGTTATGGGAGTCATGACGTATATTTTCTGTTTTCCTATGCAAAAATGAGTCATGACTTTTCCTACAGCCCAATATTAAAGCATCCTTATAGCACCAGCATGTTTTAGCTTCATTTTGGGGGTTAGAACTGGTTACATAAATAAGTCTTTTTTTTTTTGGAGAGGTTTTCGCTATAGGGCGCGTGCGCTCACCGACAGACAGAGAGAGACAGAGAGACAGAAAGTGAGAAATCACCCCCCAGGGCGGATGGTCACGCCACAATCCCTTCTCCTCCATTCTCCTCTCGGGATCTTGGGCACGCACGCACACACGCCCGGCATGAGTTTTAAGCCACCAGGTCCGAGATGCGAACCGCGGTCAACTACGTGGGAGTCCAGTGACATAGCCATTACGCTAACTGCTGGTTCCCTTTTTTAAAAGAATTATTTATTTCTTTTTATTTGACCAGAGACAGAGGGGCAGTGAAAAAGCAAGCTGCCAGGCCTGGGACTTGAACCATTGCCAGCCATATGGGAGTCCCACGCCATCACCTCAGTGCCACCAGCTGGCCCACATAACTAAGACTTTTTAAAAAACTGTAGCTTTCATTCTAAGGGGCTTTGTTACTGACAGAGACAGCCATTTTTTGAGGTGAAATATTTAGGCAATGGTCCATGATATAAGTTAACAGAACAAGTTACAGGCTACTGGAAGACAGAAACCAAGTCAGGAGCTGGTTGGGAATAATGGTATAAACCAAAAGGCACTTAATAATTTCCCCCCCACATTGTTTGGTAACAATTTTTTTCTTTTTTGGGGGGAGAAATCTTTGCTATAGGGCGTGTACACTCGCCACAAAGACAGAGAGACAGAGACAGAAAGCGAGAAATCCCTGCCCCCCCCCCCACGCCGGGGAAATGGCCATGTCGCTATCCCTTCTCCATTCTCCTCTCGGGATCTTGGGCAAGCACACATATGCGCCTGGCGTGAGTATAAGCCACCAGGTCCGGGACTCAAACTGCTGTCGGCTACATGGGAGTCCAGCGACATAGCCATTATGCTAATTGCTGGTCCCACAATTATTGTCCCTTAAGTCTTTTCCAAACTCTGTGCTCTTATGTGGGGTAGGGTGTGAGAAATCTAATGTGCTTCGCATATTAAATTTTATTAACTTCAGATGATAAGAAGGGACCAGCAGTTGGTGTAATGGCTATGTTGCTGGACTCCCATGTAGTTGACTGCGGTTCGAGTCCTGGACCTGGTGGCTTAAAACCCACGCTGGGCGTGTGTGCACATGTGCGTGCCCATGATCCTGAGAGGAGAACGGAAGAGAAGGGATTGCGTGGCCATGGTGAGTTCTCGCTTTCTTTCTCTGTCTTTGTGGCGAGTGCACGTGTCCCATAGCAAAACCACAAACAAACGAACAAACAAAAACTCTATGAAAAAAAAAATGTGCTGAAATACTATGTACGAGTCTCCTCCAAAACTTACAAATTCCTTAAAATTGCTTCAAGAAGGAACCTACCCCTTTGCCCCTATTCTTTCCTCCATTTAGAATCTCTGCCCTCACATACACCTGTCTGAATTTCCTTGTTTTTCTCAGCCAATTTCTAAGGCTGCCACAAACTTAAAATTTTTCCCTTACCTTTATGCATCATCTCCACTCCCAAACCACAAGCCACTCTGTACCCTCTCTGTGACTCTGAGGTATTCGGTGCAAATCCTAATCCTACCATGAAAATGCAGAACAGTAGGGACCAGCAGGTGGCATGGTGGTGAAGGCACTGGACACTCCCACATAGCCAACCACGGTTTAAGACCTGGACCTGGTGGTTTGCTTTCTCACTTTTCCTCTCTGTCTCTCTCTGTGTCTGTGTTTCTCTGGTCAAATTAAAATAAATGAATGAAGGAATAAATATTTTTTTAAAAAAATGCAGAGCAGTAGAATAAATATCACCTTTACAAACTTTGCAGCTTTTTTTCCTTTAAAGCTGAAGCTCAGTAACTAGTCATATTTGTATGAGTGACAGACGGCAAGAGGCAGGGTCAATTAACGCTTTAAAAACGAAACTAAAAGCATTTGAAAAGCTAAAAAAATGAACCCTATCAAGTTATTAAAATTTCAATATGTCTCGATTCTGGTTAACTCTAACATCCTTACTACGTTATATAAACTTTTGTTTTCACAGAATTCAAGAGTCTAACATTAACTGTTCCCTGTATCTACAACCAGGAACACACCAAGTGCTTAATAATTGCACACTAGCTTGGCGACCTGTCAGGGCGTCAAAACAAAGGAAAGTACATTTTGTTTACTAGAGGTGCAGGGGAATGGTCAATCAAAATTAAAACGTTCAAAATTAAAGCTTTCTTGGGGAACTAGAAGTTAGCGTAATGGCTGTTTCTGGACCCACGTAGTCGACCATGATTCGCATCTCGGACCGGTGGCTTAGAAGTCATGCCAGGCGCGTGTGCGTGCATGCCCAAGATCCCAAGAGGAGAATGGAGGGGAAGGGATTGCGGCGTGACCATCCCCCCGGGGGGTAATTTCTCGCTTTCTGTCTCTATGTCTCTCTCTGTCTGTCTGGCGAGCGCATGCGCCCTATAGCGAAAACGTCTCAAAAAAAAAAAAAAATTAAAGTTTTCTTCTGGGGGTAAAAAAAAAAAAAGAAAGAATTGGAGTCCTGGCTTTCTCAAATTCCATCCTTAACTCTCCAAAGTCTCGGACTTCGGGTTTCTCAGCGATTACGTTTTTTTGTTTGTTTTTTAATTGCTATAAACCCAGACCCTATCACTGGGTCAGGCACATTGTAGATGTTAGATGAAGAATCCTGATTTGCGCAGGACTACGCATCCAGAATACAATCTAGCATTACAAGCAAGCGACTTCGTTTAGAATCACTTTCCGAACCAGAACCGCCCACTTGGCTGGAGTGTCCACTTTTTTAATACACTGTCAGCAAAGTGCGATTTGCTAAGTATTTCGAAACAGGGAAAGCATGTTGGCTCTCGTGCCATGAGAACAAAGATCACTCACAGAACGACACATATATGACACTCAGTGACTTTGATGAGAAGGGACAAAGTGTGCGCCCAGGAAAGCAGTCTCTGGAGCCAACAAAGCGATATAGTAAAACCGGCGGCTGGGGCAGCCCAGGATTTAAGGACCTTACAGGACCACGCGGACAAAAAGTTTGGCTTGTTTCGCGCTCCGTAGAAAGAGCTCGCTCGGGCTTCCGCAGGACCCCTCCTGACAGGGAAGGACGGCGCGAGGTTGCCTGAGTAGTGCCTGTCGTGTGCGCCAATGACGGGCCGGGCTGAGAGAGAAGACTCGTAGGCCTCTGGTCTCGTAACAGCCTCCATCCGGAAACAGAAGCGAGTGCGCTCCGGCACTGCGGGAGCCACCGCTAGCGTAAGAGGCAGTGCACATGCGCACAAGGGTCCTGCCAACCCTTAAATACCGTCATGCAGGCGCGTCAGGCCTATTTCCGCCGAGTCGCGCGGAGGCGGAGGCTCGGGGTGAGTTGTTTGCGGTTCGTGGCTCGGAGACTCCTGGCTGGGGTTGGTGACGGATGTCGGGGTCTAAACTTAACAGTTACCTGTTCTGTCTTTCAGTGCGTTCAAGATTCGGCTCCACCCGTAATCCACCGCCATGGCCGAGGAAGGGTGAGCCCGGGGTCGGGGTCGGGGTCGGTGTGGAAATGGCGCGGCCGGAGAGCTGGCGGCGCGGGATTGGGTCCGTCGGGGCAGCTTGAATGTGTTTGTCGAGTCAAACTGATTTGCTTTAACCAGTTCAAAGCGTTAAGTAGCGCCAGGGTTCCTAACTGATAGTCCCTGTTTGTCGTGTTTCAGCATTGCTGCTGGAGGTGTAATGGACGTTAATACTGCTTTACAAGAGGTGCTGAAGACCGCCCTCATCCACGATGGCCTAGCACGTGGAATTCGCGAAGCCGCCAAAGCCTTAGACAAGTACGTGAATCAGTCTCAATACTAAGGGTTGTTGCAACCGGAACAACACTGCAACCGAGGGATGAAAACGCGAAGTTCATGGTGTTAGCACAGTTTCTGAATGGCATCGGTCCTACAGGAAACGTAGGAAAAGGTATCAGAAATTAGATCCATTTAACCCGCTGCAAGTATGTGGGTTGCTGTTTGGAACGGGGTGAATATTTAGTTTTTGAAGGAAGAGGAAACTACAGGGTTTGAATGATGACTTGAATTGTCGGATACCCCTTCACTCCCTCTATGAGTGAACAATCACAGTCTGACAAACCTGTAAGTTACGAGGCTAGTGAGGAGTTCCACCTTGTCTGGAGGACAGGTGCAGAGCCTCTTTTGCAAAACTTTAAAGTGTGTTGTAGAATTATCTCGACGTTTACATTTAAATATCAAGGTAACTGAAAGTTCGATTTAACAGGTAAATATGTGTAGTCTAGTGTCATTTGGACTGATTTATAGTAGCAGAGTAACTGCATACTTGAACTTAGATGAATTTAAGTGCGTTTTAATGTTCTCTAAGTCATATACGTTTTATTTTAGAGCTGAATCCAGTGAAAATAACGCTACTTGACTTTAGGTCCTGGTATGAACTGTAATTTAACAATATTGCAAAATACTGGTGTCTGAGCTGGTAGCAGATAGTTATTTGTGTGGTAGTTTAAAATTACTGGTCTTGAAATGCATAAAATGACTGACTGACCAGAAAGATGTTAAAGACTTGATTTAGCCACAAATTTTAAATTACTAGTACAAACCTGGTGTGGGGAGGGATGCACTGAAGTTAAGTGTGTTGTAGAGGAGTTGGATGAATGTTTTCTAACAGGTTCATCAAAGTGAAAGTTTGCGCTTGGTAATACGTTCCCATGGACGTACTATATCCATATTTTGCCAGTGGTAGGTAGTGCAAGTGTAGTGAGTTTGTGCTTGAGTTTCAACTTCATTTTAATTGCATTTTGCATTTCAGGCGCCAAGCCCACCTGTGTGTGCTTGCATCCAACTGTGATGAACCTATGTATGTCAAGTTGGTGGAGGCCCTTTGTGCCGAGCACCAAATCAACCTGATTAAGGTAAGTCTTATCCATCTTGTTTTTCTGAAGCATTAAAATATAATTAGTTTAATGAAAATTGGATTGATTTAAGGGTGATATGTTGAATTTAAGTATAGTGGTAATTTGCTATACTGGGGCAAATACTTCAAGTTTCAAGCTTGTTGCTTTTTCTGCAGGTTTAAGTAATACGTGGCCCTACTTTTGACTTTATGAAAGCTAATTAAATCAACCTCTTGTAGCTGGAGAGTTAATAATGCTAGTTTTGAGATTGGTTCAGAGCAAAATCAGTGTAGAGTGGTTTGATAGGTGACCTGGTGCTGTGCATGATGACAACTGGCTCCCTCTACTGAGCTGAGATGAGGAAACTGCCTTGTCACCACCTGATACAGCCACCCTGTGGGTTTAATTTATCATCAGTAGTTTTAATAGGTATTAATAAAGCTTTTCTTTTTCTTTTTTTCAAACTACCCCAACAGGTTGATGACAATAAGAAACTAGGAGAATGGGTAGGTCTCTGTAAAATTGACAGAGAGGGAAAACCCCGTAAAGTGGTTGGTTGCAGCTGTGTAGTAGTTAAGGTAAGTCGGTATTAGTATTTTCTTTCAAATATGTTGTGCTGAGTAACTTGTGTAACAGTTTAGAAGTAAAGTTGAAAGGTTTAGAGAAAACAAGAATTCAATAGTTTTTAAAACATGTCTAGTTGAAAAAAAATAGTAAACCATTACATAGAAGCCAGCCAATAAATCTGCTTAGCTGAATGTGTTTCTGCAGGAATTTAGAAAAAGCTGGCAATAGTAAAGCCATGTTACGAGCCTTAGCGACATTGTACAGTCATTAAGGTCCCTGAAAATGGCTACAATTACAAAGTAATTGTGGGAAGCATTTTCATTAGACATATAATTACAGCTTCACTGAAATTTAAGTTATAATTTAGTGACATTTTAAATGTTGATGAGAAACTGCATTTTTTTTTAAGGACTATGGCAAGGAATCTCAGGCCAAGGATGTCATTGAAGAGTACTTCAAATGCAAGAAATGAAGTAAAACATGTCTAGTTGAAAAAAAATAGTAAACCATTACATAGAAGCCAGCCAATAAATCTGCTTAGCTGAATGTGTTTCTGCAGGAATTTAGAAAAAGCTGGCAATAGTAAAGCCATGTTACGAGCCTTAGCGACATTGTACAGTCATTAAGGTCCCTGAAAATGGCTACAATTACAAAGTAATTGTGGGAAGCATTTTCATTAGACATATAATTACAGCTTCACTGAAATTTAAGTTATAATTTAGTGACATTTTAAATGTTGATGAGAAACTGCATTTTTTTTTTAAGGACTATGGCAAGGAATCTCAGGCCAAGGATGTCATTGAAGAGTACTTCAAATGCAAGAAATGAAGAGATAATAAAAATTGGCTCGTGATCCTCGTGTCTGGTTTTTTATTTGGGTGGTAAAATAAGGAAGTGAGTTACTGCAAATAAATTAGCTCATTGGAAACATAACTCTACAGTAAACTGCTTAATTGACCTTTCTAGAGAGGCTTGTTTGTCCAACCAGTGGACCAGTTAAAACATGAGAAGCCTAGGCATAGATGGGTTGCTGGGGGAGATGTAAATTTCTAACAGCCAGGCTTACTTGCTTTTGGGCCCTTATTACTTGGAGGTGGTCATAGGAACTGGAGAACTAGGCACAGGTTGGGTGTTTGGTTGTATGCTGTAGGTCACTGGAAGCCCATGCTTACCAAAAAATAGTGTGGATATATTCAGAGGAAGGATCATAGTGCCTAGTTTTCATTGTTTCAAATGTTTTGCACAGAGGCAAGGTTGTTTCAGTATACCTCTGTTCCTAAAAACTTAAAGGAAAAAACGTGAGTGCATTTCAACCGCAAAAAGACCTGTTCTGTTAAAACATTTGTTCTGAGTCAGTGTAGTTGAACCAGATTTGCTTTTGGGTGCCACTTGAGCCATTGTTTGAATTTGCATTCTGTACATTTGTAGATTACATCCCTTTTAAAGAAGCTGCCATAGTAAAGGGCATTTAGCGTGTTGCTTTATGATTCAAATAAGTAATTGCTAGAAAGCTGGGGCCCATGAGTTGAACACATGGTGTTTACTGTGAATTGGGAAGTCTCTAAGTTGAGCACCTATGAATAAACCCTTCAGGTTGTATGGCCTAGTATCAGCTGTTTAGGCTGCAGGTGCTGTTTCTCTTCCAAAGGTAGTTACTTTAAATTTTTGTTTGGTTGCTTGGTCTACTTAGCACCCTTCAAATTTTTAAGTGTTCAGTGGTAAAACATCTGTTCTTTGTTCTTAGACCTTGTGAATTTTCTATAGGGCATGCATGCTCAGCAAGAGATCTCATGTGGCCAGGTCACAATCCCTTCTCCATTCTCACACACTTGGTGTAAGTTTTGGAGCCCTTGGGTCCAGGACTCAAATCTTAGTTGGCTTTGTGGGAGTCCTGCCATCTACTAGTCCCTAGACTTTTTAAAAACGAAGTTGCACCTTAATTTTTGCTATGAAAAAGTTCTGATTTTGCAGTTCCTTACGGTATTTTAAGTAAGCACTTGACACATTCCCCCAAAACACTAAAAAGGGCAACTTTAATCTGTCACCACCTATGCCTGTGGTAGAGAAAAGTCACCCTGCCAGGCAAGATTGACCTGCAATTCATTGATGTTTGGGGGACAAATGCACAGGTTCCTGGCATGAGTTCTAGTCACGAGTTGGTGTCTTAGCTGCAGTTGACTATGGGAGTCCAGCACTTAAGCCACTGCCACCTTTGGGCACCCTGCTGAAAGTTAGCTACCTTATTGGCTTGGTGCTTTTTTAGTTTGGGCCAGGAGTCCAGTCCATGCCTCCTACATACCTTCTTGAGTATGTACCAGGAGTAGGCTGAAAGCACCTATTAATACCAACAGTTTCCCAGAGGTCTGATCCGATGGCTGATTCACAGCAAGCATGTACAGGAATTTTTGTCTCTGCTTTATCTTTGCTGTCCCAGTCAATTTTTTTTCATCCACCTCACCTACCCTTATGGTTGCAGTTCAGGCTGGGGCCATTTTATCTTTTTTTGAGACATGTCTCACTTCCATAACTTGAAATGCTTTTTAGATTATTTTGGCCATGAATCAACTTTAGGTTGGGGTGTGCAGCACACCTTTTCATGGATGTCCACCTAACGGGAATTCACGTTTTCACTATGTTAACAAAGTGGTTTATACATTCATATTTACTTGTTAGTCTACCTACTTCATAAGCCAAAGCATCCATTCTTCAGCCTCTACTTAGGGACTATCTGAGGGTCTCATTGATACATCTTTATTTTGTATATTACTCATCTAAACTAAATGCCCCTTTTCATAACTACCTGTTCACATCTCAGAGGTGCCTTTTTCCCGCTTGGATGTTTACTGTCTTTCAAATAGTGCAAGTGTAACTTCTGCTTTAGAATGTGATCTGTAGCTTGTATGGGTGCCTGAGGGATCCTATCAAAGCTTAAATACTACAGTACAAGCAGTTTTAGTTTTTGCCATAGGGTGGGTGTGCTCAGCAGAGGGGCAGGACAATGAGGAAATCACCAGGGAGTATGGCTATTCTGCACTCACTCCATTCTCTGGGTTTTGGACGCTTCCTCTGTGCAGTGTACCCAGAACAAGAGATGGTCTCAGCTAAACATTTGTTTTCTTTGCTCCCCTGGGCAGTGAGGCTCAGGTTTCTTTGGCTATGAAGAAACTCCAAGCCAGATAATTTCATTTTCTGTTTTTTAGAATATAAGTTAGGCTCAGGACATCCACAGAGATTACAGTATCTGTGTATTGAAGAACTTGTCAGTTTTGAAATTGTGGTTGAGGCAGTGGAAGCATTTAAGCAGAGGTTTTGTAAATCATAAAATAGTGTAAGCACCCTTTAATTTTACTGAAGACTACTCTTAGCCCTTAAAGTAGAACGTGAGTATTAGGTTTTGTTTTGGATGAATACTTTAAAGCTTAGAGTTGGGCTCAAGGTATATTGTGGAGAAGGAAGTGGATAGTCGAGAGGAATTAAAGTTAGCGTTTGTTCACTCCAGACAGGATGGCACTGGTTGATGGCTGAGAGAGGACACTACTCCAGCCAAGCCTTTCCAGGGAGTGCAGTCTGCATGCCAGGAGAATAGATTTATAGCAGATATCAGCAAGAGTAATAGAGGCAGCATGGCAGGGCAAAGGAGGTTCCCAGGAGAGTAACTGACTTTCATATCCTCCTCTTAGAGTCTGTTGGGTGAAGTCTGACTTGCTGGGGGCAGAGAGATTGAGTTGAAGTTGGAAGATCTTACAAAGGGTGATTGGCTATCTAGTTCTTTGGGTACATAAGTAATAGAGTGCTGAGAAGGACTGGGATCAAGACTGACGCTCCAGGCAAAAATGTTTTCCTTTTTAATTTGCGAGAGGTTGAGCATACTCACAGGAGGAAAGGGGAGAAAGTAACCACATTGGGAATACATACACTGCAATCCCCTCCCCATTACTCCCTACCCTTGGAATTTTGGACAGGGGGGCACACGTGTCTGATGTATTTCCCAAGCCTCCAGGTCTGGGACTCAAAGTGCATAGTGGACCATGTGGAATTTAGCTGCCTTCACTACCACACCACTGACTGACTCGGTTCTTTTTTTAAAAAATGGTTTACACTTCAAATATGGCATTAGCACATCCAAATTGAAATTATTTTATCCTAAGTGAGATGTTTGTACCAGCTTTTTCTAAAAGACCTAAAGACCTTAATCTTAGACTGTTGATTAAAGTTGCATTATAATCTGGCTTTTGGAAAAGTTCAGAAACCGGAGAGGGTGGGGGCTGAATCTTTGTCTTGAGCTTCCTTTTTATGAGGAATTTATTCTTTTATTTAACCACTGGGAACATGGACTCACAAGAGAGAGAGGGAAAATGAGAAAGCAAGTTGCCAGGTCTGGGACTGGAACCTTGGTAGGCCGTGTGGGAATCCAATTCCTCAACTATCATGTCACCTGCTGGCTCCCAAGTAGTGTTTGTGTCGTAGATTTTTGCTACAGGGTGTGTGCACTCACCAGAGAGAAGTTAACATCTCCCCCCCCAACCCGGGGAGGAGGGCGGTGCAGGGACAGCCACGCACAATCTTGTCTCCATTTTCCTCTTGGGGTTTTGGGCATGCACTCCAGCAGACCTAGTGTGAGTTTTAAGCCCCTGGGTTCAAGGACTCAAACCATGGTTGACTCCATGTGAGTCCAGCAATGTAGCCATTATGCCATCTACTGGTCCCGAATTCCCTACCTATATTGATAGGGCATTTATCTAAGCTGTCCCTTAATTTGTATGAAATACCCTTAAGAGTATTTCTCTACTTTTTTCTTTTCCATATTTTTTAAGCAATTATTTTTCTTATTTTTAAGGCCACGGTTGTTAATAAGGTGCCAGGAGTGCCAGCAGGTGGTGTGGTGGTTAAGGGTGCTGGACTCCTACATGACTGACCATGTTTGAATCCTGGGCCTGGTAGCTCGTTTTTTACTTCCCTCGCTTGCTCTCACTCTGTCCCTCCCTGGTCAAATTAAAATATTTTTAAAAAGTTGAATAATTTTTTTTTTTTTTAAATACCTGTCAGGGCCGGGACTCAAAATAAATTTGGCCTTGTAGGAGTCCAAGGCCTTAGCCACCATGCCACCCACTGGCCCTCTTTTTGTTCCAGTTCCATATTTGATGATTATCTTCGCCACATCCCTCCTTTTTATTATTAAAGAGGTTTTTGGTATGGGGCATGTGTGCTCCCGGGAAAGACAGAGGCAGCAAGAAATCACTCTCCCACCTCCCATCCCCAGGGATGATGGCCATGTCACAATGCCTGGTGTGAGTTTTAAGCCCCATGTGTACCTGGTGTGAGAATTTTAAGCCACTGGGTTCAGGACTCAAACTGTGGTGGACTTCGTGGGAGTCCAGCAACATGACCATTATGCCATCTCTGTCATCCCTTGGTTTCTGCAGTGCCCTAGCTTTTGGAAGATAATGTACCAGTGAAGAAACAAGTGTTTTTATTGTGGTTTTCAGCATTAAGTGTTGGTTTGGTTTGGTTTGAACTCTTTGTTCACATAAAAATTGTATCCTCTCCTAGTCCCCTCGGTGTGTGATTCATACAGTTTGAAATTCTAGGGGTTCATTCATTCACTCTAATTTGACCAGAGAGAGACAGACACACATATATATAGAGAGAGGTAAAGTGAGAAAGCAAGCTACCAGGTCCAGGACTTGAACCCTGGTCAGCCATGTGGGAGTGTCCAGCACCTTAACCACCACGCCACTTGCTGGTCGTTAAAGCTTTTTAAATGAATGAAATAAAAGTACAAAATAACAAAACAATGGGGCTAATATTGAATACCATTAATAACTTAAAAAACTTGGTGAATAAAGTTAGCTTATTTGTCTTGTAAAATTGTACATGAAGGGGACCAGATGGTGGCACAGTGGTGAAACTCAAGAGTCTAACTCTTGAAGGAAGGTACTGTGTTCACATCGGAAGCGCTTTTGAGTATGCCAGATATGCATGAGCCCGTAATCTGAGCTGGCTGGGAATGGATTACACCACCAAGATCCTGTTAGGGGTACTATCTGTCTCTCTTTCAATCAGGGAATAAATTAAATGATAAAAAAAAAAATGCACATATATAAAACAACTGCTTTTATTAAAAGACTGAATTCAGGGGCCAGCAGATGGTGTAATGGCTATGTCGCTGGACTCCAATGTAGTCGACTGCAGTTCAAGTCCTGGACCTGGTGGCTTAAACTCAGCCGGGCATGTGTGCGTGCGTGCCCAAGATCCTGAGAGGAGAATGGAGGAGAAGGGATTGCAGTGTGGTCATCCTGCTGGAAGGTGATTTCTCTCTTTCTATCTGTCTCTGTCTCTCTTGTGAACAAATGCACCCTATAGCAAAAACCTCCAAAAAAAAAAAAAAAAAAAAAAGACTGAATTTAGACGTAGCCAGCAGAGGGCAGTAAGAAGTTGGTGCCTGGTCTGTGAAAAATACAGACAGGAAGCCCTGACTAGTTCCTTCCAGGAAGTTTCTTCACTTATTCTCTTTGAAGAGTTCAGGAATTCTATTCAGAGATTGACAAACTACAGGACATTGCTGACCTTTAGTTTATTACTGCTGGTTGCATTTGCTCTTTGCATATGGTGTCATCACTTGAATTGAGTTTTACCTAGAGGCCAGCCTCTTGGCACAGTGGTTAAGGGAGCTGAATCCCACATGGTCCACTGTGAGAATTAAATCCTAGTCCTGGTAGCTTGAAAAACATGCCTGGATGTATTCCCTGCTGACCCAACATTATTTCTAATTGTGATTTTAATAGTTCGATGACATTTTATAAAATAATTATCTTACGAACAATGGCAATATCAATTCAATAAACCACTGATGGACATTGGTTGCTTTTCATCTTTCTTCAAAGGCTACTGATTTTGCTTAATTTCAATATATGTATGAAATAAGAAATTACAGAAATTTAGACAGTTGATATTCAGCAGATGCCTACAGTTAAACCATGGTGATAAAAGCAAATTTGGTGGAGCCAGCAGGTGGTGTTGTGGTTAAGGTGCTATACTCCCAAGTGGCTGACCACAGTTCAATTCCTGGACCTGGTGGCTTGAAACACGTTGGGTGCATGTGCTTTCATACTCACAAGAGGAGAATGGAGGACCAGGGATTATGGCATGA
The DNA here is from genome assembly GCF_000334495.1 of Tupaia belangeri chinensis. Classification (NCBI taxonomy): domain Eukaryota; kingdom Metazoa; phylum Chordata; class Mammalia; order Scandentia; family Tupaiidae; genus Tupaia; species Tupaia belangeri. The sequence continues at coordinate 6,019,026 of NW_006159583.1, forward strand.
CCATCCCCCTGGGGGATGAATTTTTTGCTTTTCTGTCTGTGGTGAGTGCATATATCCTCTACCAAAAAAACTCTTAAAAAATAAAATGACTTTTCCCTCATTGGTCTAGATTTCTAATGTT
>NW_006159583.1:6019176-6032684 GCF_000334495.1 Tupaia belangeri chinensis
TTAGTGGACCCGGTGGCTTAAAAACTCATGCTGGGCGCATGTGCGTGTGTGCCCAAAATACCAAGAGGAGAATGGAGGAGAAGGAATTGCAGTGTGGCCATCCCCCCTGGGGGGTGATTTCTCGCTTTCTGTCTCTCTGTCTCTCTCTCTCTGTCTGGTGAGCGCATGTGCCCTAAGGCAAAGACTCTTCCAAAAAAAAAAGTAAAAATTTCATACTTAATCTTTTGAAACTATTTTAAAGAATAATATTTATACTTCAAAGCATCAACAAATATTCATAGCCTACGTACTATAATGTAGTTTTCTTTCTTGTTAATTTTTCTCCATTACTTAAATAGATAATCTCAATAAGATTTTTGTGTTTTCTTTTTTGGGGGGATAGGGTGTGTGCGCTCACCAGAGAGACAGAGACAGAGAGACAGAAAGTGAGCAATCACCCCCCCAGGGGGGATGACCACACAGCAATCTCTTCTCTTCCATTCTCCGCTCAGGATCTTGGACACACACACACACACACACACACACACACACACATGTGACCAGCCACCGGGTCCAGGACTCGAACTGCAGTCGACTACATGGGAGTCCAGTGACATAGCCATTATGCCAACTGCTGGTCCCTGTGTTTCCTTTTTTCAAAATTAGGTAATTTTTGGTTTCTGCCCTGTAACTTGCTATTTTTCTTTTTCTTTTTTTTTTTTTTTAAAAGAACTATTTAACTTTATTTTTTAATCTGACCAGAGAGAGACAGAGTGAGAGAGGGAGAGAGAGGGAAAGTGAGAAAGCAAGCCGCGAGATCTGGAACTTGAACCGTGGTCAGCCATGTTGGAGTCCAGCACCTTAACCGCCATATCACCTGCCAGCCCCGCTATTTTTCATTTAACAATATATCACGGACATTTTTTCTAGGTCAGGACAGCATGTATATCTTAATCACATCTTGGATAGTTTAAACCTTTGTCTTGAAGAAGCAAGAGTTTGAGAATTTATCCCAGGGCTTGAAGTCAGATTGAACATTTTAGCTTTTATTGCAGAATCTACACTCTCTAGTTGGTGCAGTTGAGGATAGCATTTTGTTAATGTGTTTTACATGAGGTTATCAGCTGAGGTTACTACAGTTATTTTATATATAACAAAGAAATTGAAACTGTACGACATATTCCCAGAGGAAAACGTTCTGATTTGTAATGGTGGATTGCAAAAGGGAGCAAAGTTCATAGAAAAAAAATTTTTTTTTTCTTTTGGTGCAAAAAAAAAAAGATATTCATACATAGTTTAAATACACATTTCCCATGAACTTTTCAAAGGCCTCATATATTTTTGTTAGGATTTTTCTTCCATTATATTAAGAATATGCCTGGAGCTACCTAAAGTTTCCAGAGAAGGCCAGTTCTGGAATGTGGACATTATTTGGTAGTGGGTGTATTTTAGAGCTATACTCCCCCTGTCGTTCCTCTGTGGAAGTGTTGACTATGTTCTGTGTCTCCAGTACCTAACAGTACTTGCTGTGGTAGAAGTTCAGATATTTTCCGTTGGGTGACTAGGTTTGACCTGGATATTTGTCTATTTGTGGGCTTTCTTCTTAGTCTTAAACTCTCCTTCCTTTTTTGCCCTTCTAGTTTCTCATGTTCTTTTTCTCTGGCAAAGTAAGTGAATCTCTCTGGTTGGGCCCCTTTCACACTAGTATGGTGCCAAGTTGTCTCCACGTCCCTTCTTTCCAACACCACTCTAGGGAGACGGGTCGAGAAACATACCCTATCACAATATGGGGTACATGGCTCTAAGGGTCTGAAAAAATCATTTTAAAAGCCATTTTGAGGCCTGGGAATGGTAAAAAGCACGTGAATTCAGGGAAAGTATTTTTACACTGCAATAATTTCTTTTTGAAGCCAATTTATTGAGACATATGCCAACAACCCAGTATTGTACGAGTGATGTGAATTAAACCTTACACAAATGTAGTATTTGTCTTTTTATTTTTCTTTCTCTCAATCAATTCCCACTAAAATTTACAAATGGATATAAAAATCTTGTTTGTACCTGGTTGGCTTGTTAGAAAAATATTGAGTAAAAAGGCCTGTGATATTTCACAGTGCTGCCATCAGATTAAAAGGAGCAAAATGCACATAAAGTATATGTGTGTGTGTGTGTGTGTGTGTGTGTGTGTATAAGTTCCAAAAGGGGAAAATAAAATATAAACGTGCAAAATGCTACAAAGAAAAGACCCCATTTTCTCTTTTAGGTTTGATGTTGGTGATAAACTTGGTGATTTCTTGAGATCAGCAGATGTTTTGCCAAATTAGTAGATATTGTATCTTGCTGGGAGGTACTTACCCACACTTGAGTCATAAAGTGATGCAGTTATGCCATTTTTTTCAGGAGGGACTACACATACTGTTTTTTAGAAGAAATGAAAACCTTTTCTACCTCCAGCTACAGGCTGCGCTTTGAAATAAAATCATCCATTTGTAAGTATTATATTCCTGGGACCAGCAGTTAGCGTAATGGCAATGTCACTGAACTCCTATGTAGTCGACCGCGGTTCATGTCCCAGACCCGGTGGCTTAAATTCATGCCGGGCATGTGTGCGTGCGTGCCCAAGATCCCAATAGGAGAATGGAGAAGAAGGGATTGCTGTGTGGCCATTCCCCCAGGGGGTGATTTTTCACTTTCTGTCTCTCTGTTTTTCTCTTTCTGACGAGCGCATGCGCCCAATAGCAAAAACAAAACAAAACGAAACAAAAAACTCTCCAACAACAAATATATATATATATATTCTATATCCTGTCATGTATAGAGTCTAGAAAATTGAACTGTAAAATAAATGTTGAAAATGATAGCATGATATAAAAGATGCTAAAGTATAGGCTGGCTTCAGAGCCTGGTGGTTAAGAGAAGTCAGATCCCACATGGCCTTCCATGGTTTGTATCCCAACCTCCTAGCAACTTGAAAAACACATGGGGCCCATGTGTGTGCATGCCCCAAATCCTGACAGGATGGAGAAATAGAGACAGCATTGCAGAGTGACCACACCCCATCGGGGAGTTCTCTGGGGCATGCACATGTCCTCAGACAACTAAAAAAAAAGGTGCTGAAGTATAAAGGAATTCTGAGCCATATGTGAAGAGACAGTGATATATATTAAATCTTTTAGGTGTTTAAACATATAATCAAGCCATAAAAGGCATCCTTGTTATTGTGTTACCTTTATTGTTGCCTAGGGTTATCTTGTGAAGTGAGTTTCATTCAAAGGATTTTGGGTTGTGCTGCTGTCTTCTGGGAGTGAGTAATAATAGAATGCAAAACAAATACTCAGTTTCAGTTTGAAACCATTGCATTGAGTCTAGTAAAAATAAAACAGGTAAGTAAGGAGCTGGTTTTCAAAGAAATTTACATTGTGATCAAACTGCTGAGGTGCTGCTGTTGAGGAAGTGGGCAACCATGATTTTGATGAACCAGAACCTGCTAGACCAGTGAATCCAGTTTCCCCTGCCTGATGGTAATTTAAAAGTAGGTGCTCAAACTATATTTGTTGCAAATAAGGTAACAATTTAAAAGTAGGTTTCTGTGTGTTTTTTTCTTTTTTTTCTTTTTTTTTAGAGATTTTTCGCTGTAGGGCGTGTGTGCTCACCAGAGAGACAGACAGAAAGCAAGGAATAACTCCCCAGGGGCATGGCCATGCCATAATCCCTTCTCCTCCCTTCTCCTCTTGGGATTTTGGGCATACACACATGCCTGGCGAGAGTTTTAAGCTGCTGGGTGCAGGACTTGAACTGCAGTCCACTAGGAATCCAGTGATGTAACAATTGCACCATCTGCTGATCCCAAACATAAGCAGTTTGGAGGGTGGAGAGGGCTGGGGGAGTATGGTGCAGGGAGGAGAGGAAGAGAGTGGGGCAAGAATGCAGGAGGAGATAAAGGAGTGAGAAGGCAGAATGGAGGGAGGGAGGAAAAGTGGGGAGAGAAATGTCTCGGTTCTTTTACTTATTTTTTGAATTCTACACTGATTTTTTTTTTTTTTTTGAGAGATTTTCACTATAGGGCGTGTGCGCTTGCCAGACAGACAGAGAGAGACATAGAGACAAAAAGCGAGAAATCACCCCCCAGGGGAGATGGTCACGCCGCAATCCCTTCTTCTCCATTCTCCTCTTGGGATCTTGTGCGGGCATACACCCTCGCCCGGCATGAGTTTTAAGTCACCGGGGCCAGGACGTGAACCGCAGTTGACTACAGGGGAGTCCAGCAACATAGCCATTACGCTAACTGCTGGTTCCCATACACTGATTATCTTTTTAAGTGAGAAAAAAATAATAAAATGCCAGTGTTCACCTTTGATTTTAGAAGATCACAATCACTTGATGCTATAAATCATTAGTTGAAATAAGTATAAATAGAGCATTTATCTGACCAATTTTATTTTTATTGTATTAGGTATAACTCCAGTTGTCCTTTTCTCTTGTAATTATGGTCTCAATTGAACTGGCATTTTATCAAAGAGAAAGACATTCAGGCCAGTAGGTAGCGTGGTGGGTAAAGGCTTTGGATTCCCACATGACCGACCACAGTTCGAGTCCTGGACCTGGTGGCTTGTTTTCTCACTTTCCCTTTCTCTCTTTCTCTATCTCTTTCTGGTCAAATTAAAAAAAATAATAACAACAAATGAAATTAAATATTTAGAAAAAAGAAAGAGAAAAAGGCACTCATAATGATTGCTAGTCTACAGATTAGTATTTAGGCTGAACATTTTTCTTTGGGCAGCAAAGTAAAACATGTTGACTGACCAGTGCAGCTTAACTCTGTCTTCTTAGCAAGATATTCCAATTTGGAAATTAACAGCAAGTTTGGATGGATGAAGAGGCAAACTTTTAGTTAATGAAAACAGTACATTTAATAATATTTATATTGCTTTATCTAAATTAGGAGGCAACCAAGCAGAAATACTTCCGACATATGAATAACATTAATGAAAACAATACCCAGCTGCGTGGGAGATCACATAAAATGGCTCCTTTTTAGTATTACATGAATCTTTGAATTCTTAATGCCTCGATAATGAGAGCTAAGTAATTCTGCAAAGACATAATGGACTCTTAGTTATCATTTTCTTTAACTGCTAGAGAACACATGTGCTTGGCAAAGGGTAAGAGAGGGAAAAAGCACCCCCAGTAGGGCGTAGTCATGCCACAATCCCTTCTCCATTTGTCCACCGAGGTGGAATTTTGGATTTGTGCTCATGTGCCCAGTGTGTTTCTCAAGCAGCTGGGATAGGATTCAAACCATGGCTCACTATGTGGGATCTAGCTCTCTTAGCCACTAGGCTACAGGGTCAGCCCAATCATATTATTTCTCTATGTTAGGTAATTCTCAAATTTCCTCATGTTTGATTTTAGTCCTTTGAAGACTATCTACCAGGATGGAACTCTTATATAATACAGGACTGTATTTAAAACTATTAAAAAAATTAAAGGTATTTTATATAACATCTATCATGAACACCTCTCAAAGTTAGCTTACATAAAACTTAGGGAATTAAAGCAAGCTATTATGGTATTCATCATAATGACACAAATAACATATTTTTTTAAAGAATTATTTATTAAATTAATTATTTTTTAAATTTAGCCAGAGAGAGAGAGAAAAAGACCATTTGCTGGCTCCTGGACTCTGAAATTTTAAATCATAAGAGAGCTGATCTAGATTGAGCATATTTAGAGAAGACAGAATCTCAGGTCCCAAGGCTTACCCCAATTAGCCTTTGAACATGTGGAAAACTGATTTTAGGATTTGCTGTTTTGTTAAAGGTTAGAACATTCTGTTATTTCACATACCTAAGGTGAGTCAGCAGGTGGTGTAGTGGTTAAGGCTCTAGACTCCCACATGGCCCACTGTGGTTCAAGTCTAAGTCCCAGACCTGGTGGCTTGAAAATCACATTGGGCACACATGCATGCATGCCCCTAATCCCAGGAGGATAATGTATTGTGTCATGGCTATCCTCCCTGGGGGGAAATTTCTCACTTTCCCTCTCACTGTCTCTCTGTCTGTCTCTCAGGAACACATGCACCCTATAACAAAAACCTTTAAAAAAAAAAAAAAGATACCTGGGGGCCAGCAGGTGGCATGGAAGTTAAAGCAGCTGGATCCCACGTGTCTGACGACAGGATTTGAGTCCCTGAGTTAGCAGATTGAGAAACATGCCAGGCGTGTGTGCATGCTTGTCCAAAAGCTCCCTCCCTCGCCCCGGTCCCAACTCCAGTGAGCGCATGTGCCCTATCGCAAAAATTTAAAACTAAAATTAAATGAAAAAGATAATGTAAAAGGGTTGTATTTTATAAATTGATGTGTGTGAGTTGATGAAAACCAGGGATTAGAACTATAAACATGCTGCGAGTAACTATTACACTTTCTAGAGCCTGAAAAGTAAGCTTACACTGTCGATTATTTTGGCTTCCTCAAGATAGAGATACTGATTTGGAAGAACATTTATTCAAAGTTAAGAGGTACAAACATTACCTTTTTTGTTTTGTTTTAGGAGAGGTTTTTGCTGTAGGGTGCGTGTGCTCGCCAGAAAGACAGAGACAGAGACAGAAAGTGAGAAATCACCCCCCAAGGAGGATGGCCATGCCACAATCCCTTCTCCTCCATTCTCCTCTCGGGATTTTGGGCACGCATGCACACGCACCCGGCATGAGTTTAAGCCACTGGGTCCTGGATTCAAAACATGGTCGACTACATGGGAGTTCAGTGACATAGCCATTGCGCTAACTGCTGGTCCCAATGTTGTGCACTTTGAGTTTTGCTGTGCAATATTTCCCTAATCTTCACTTGTTTCATATTATCCAGGCCAACAACAGTGGTTCAGAATAGTGAAATCTCCAGAAAGAGGAATTTACAACTGAACTTTGTCACCAAGTAGCAGAGCTACAAGGTGAATTAACAGGGCCAAGAAAGTACCTTTGAAGACAAAGAAGGGGAACTGTTTGGCGATAAAAAATGATTCTAAGAAAACCAGTCTTAAAGAGTATGATAAGAGAGGAACCAGCAGTTAGCGTAATGGCTATGTTGCTAGACTCCCACGTAGTCGACCGCGGTTCACGTCCTGGACCCGGTGGCTTAAAATTCACACCAGGCGCATGTGTGTGCGTGCCCAAGATCCCGAGAGGAGAACAGAGGAGAAGGGATTGTAGCATGACCATCCCCCCTGGGGGGTGATTTCTTGCTTTCTGTCTCTCTGTCTCTCTCTGTCTGTCGAGTGCATGTGCCCTATAGTGAAAAAACCTCTAAAAAAAAAAGAGAGTATAAGAGCATATTTTATTAAATATTGCAGCTAACTGCTTTGCTATGCCATTAAATAAAGTAAATAAATTACTCTAAAATTTCAGAAGCGATTAGAGCTTTTTCTTTTTTCTTTTTAAATTGCTAGAAGGTCCATGCACTCACGAGAGAGAGAAAATAAGCACACCCTGTGGGGAATGGTCACACTGCAATCCTCTCTCCCTTTCTCTTTTCACGATCGTGGACACACACGCACACGTGTGTCTGGCCTGCCACCAGGTTAGAGACTCAGACCTCACAGTCGGCCATGTGGGATCCAGCCTCCTTAACCAACACTCCACTGGCTGGCCCTATAAATAACCTTAAATTAAGACTGTTGCCATCTTTAGTTGATTGCTGGGGAGTTGTTTTTTCCCATTAAATACCATTTTTAAATATAATACTGGATTAGGTATTCATTTTTCCAAGACACTCTGGGAGAATGGAGTTAATGTTTACAGTCAGAGAAGATAAAGTTTCTTAAGGATCTCTTTAATGAACGATGATAAAACATGGATTTTCATCTTAGGCTAGATAGCAATTTCTATTCACAAAAAGCTACATCCCATTTTATTGACTTACGATAATAACAAGAGCAAAGGAATACTGTTTTGAAAGCTTCTGGCCAATATGGGCCTGTCTGGTAGATGTTTTAAAATTTTACAACTAAGAGAGAAAAATAATTTTTGAAAATATACTTTATTGTATCTGCTTTGGTAAACCAAAATAAGAGTAATTTCTGTTGTTGCCATTATTCAAGTTTACCTTTATAAATACTCAATACTGTATTCCTAAATTTGAAATTAGAAATCAATCTCCTGGGAACATGTTAGCTAATACTAAAACTCCATATATATGATCATTACCATAGCATTTAAAACACTTATGTTTATATTGTAAATAATTGTAGATTGCAATTTAGGTAGTATGAGCACGATATTCAGAAAAATCAGAACTACCAATTCAGTGTTTTGATAAAGACTCTAAAACTTCTGCAGAATAACTTCTATTTAAAGACATGTCTAATTTAAAATACCCTCATTTTGGCATTGCCATTTTGAGTAAAATTGGTTTTTAATCTATGAAAATATTGATAAAATTCGACAGTCTCTTTTTTGTAATTTTATCCATTCTACTTTCCATTCTTTTTGAGGGCGATTTTGTGTTCTATTCAGTGAACAGGAGGTGGCAGCATTACTTCAGCTGTTTGAAAGATGCTCACATTCTTCCCTTCTATAGAGATGATTGGGTGCAAAGGAAGAAACATTTAATAGACCAAATAAAGTAAAGTTCTTCGTTAAAATATTTTATATTACATACATCATGATGGAGAATTTATGAAAGTAAAAGTCAAAGACACCTTTTTGTAACTATAAAAAAAAACAAAACCTCATTGAAAATCCTGGTGTAAATAAATAAGAATAAAAAGAGAGGGTTGGGAGCTGACGGAGAGTAGAGTTATAGCAGCAGGTGCTCCAGAGTACAGAGGGCATAGGAATGTATGTTTCCTCTGTAAGGTACATAGGAAACAAATGGGAAATAAAGCTGTTTAATGCCTCCGAATGCTGCGGATTTTTATGCATATTTTCTAGTGTACTAGCTCCTTCCCTTGTAAAAATGAAATGGGTCAGATGTTGAGACTTTTACGGGACTTAGAAAGCTGTGCATGCGTCACTAAGAGCTCGCTTCCACAGCTGTGGGACTTTTCATTTCATTTTTGTTCTGAGAGAGTAATTGTCCAAGAGCACTAGATCCTCGTCTTCTTTGTTTCTCAAATTTTGAATTTGATATGAATGGGAAACCTGGATCTCAGGTCAATAAAAGGATATATGTGAACTAAATTACTGACACCTATTTATTAGTAGGTTGCCAGGAAAGTCATGATGTATTTTTCTGTTTTTCTATGCAAAAATGTGTCATGACTTTCCTGACAACTCAGTACAACTCGAGGCAGGGAAGAAAGTGTTAGATTGATACATTCATGGGCCTCAGGCCTCAGCTTCTCTTTAGTATCCAGTTTGGAGATCTGTCTTGTGCCAATTGAATCTGTTTAGCAGGAATACTATTTAGAAAATATATATGTAAATAAATTGGCATGTGTTTTGCTTATAAATCACTTGTAATAGTCTTCCTTAGTTTTCTCCAGGGAATTTAGCCAGCTACTGTAAGAATACCTAGGAAATTTCAATTTATTAACTTTAAGATAAAAGAGGAGAAAATGAAGACCTAGATAGTTTTCTTGCTGCCTTTGTTAGGTCTTTACCCTGGTTAAGAACGAAAGGATTCAAAGAATTGTTTTATGTTGAGAGTTACATTCCAACCTTTCTCTTTGTTTTTAAATTCTATATTCTTAGAGCTCTTATTTAGGAGATGTTTTTCTGAACTATAGTTTTAAAATATGGATTTCTGTTACTTATTTTAATTAACCTTTGAGCTTTAATTTCCTCATGTCTGCACATAATCTGCTTTGGATAATGATTGTTCTTTTTTCCCTCCTATTTTGAGAAAGTAACCCTTCTGTCATGGCATAAATTGGACTTGCATGTACCGAATAGAACATTTTATTAATATGCTCACTCTTTTTCCATTAAAATCCAAGGGTATCAAATACATAAATACAGCTTTTATGGGTTCACCAGAGACACAAAGGTGAACCTGAAATTTAGTCTACCACTTGGCAGCTTATATCACTGGCAGGGTTACTATATCAGAAATAATGACCCGAGTGTGAGTTTGAATAAATGAGAACCATAGATGTTAAATCACAATGCCGTCAGAGGTTTATCCTGGCCTCCATAAATAGTGGGGAGGGCATATATGATCTTAAAACCTATTTTCCTGTTCTTTTTCATTATGCGGGTATCCTCAGCAAGAAATTATGGACAAAGACATCATACTAATTTTCATCTCCTTTGACCTGCTGAGGACTTTTTTTTTTTTAAGAGGTTTTTGCTATAGGGTGCGCACGCTCGCCAGAAAGACAGAGAGAGATAGAGAGGCAGAAAGCGAGAAACCATCCCCCAGGGGGGATAGCCACGCTGCAATCCCTTCTCCTCCTTTCTCCTCTTGGGATTTTGGGCATGCATGCACACGCGCCCAGCGTGAGTTTAAGCCACCAGGTCCAGGACGTGAACTGTGGTTGACTACACGGGAGTCCAGTGGCATAGCCATTATGCTAACATCTGGTCCCAACCTGCTGAGGACTTTCAATGGGATGTTTAACAGCAATTCTTGGTGCATTTGTAGGGCAAACCACTGGGCATCAGATTGGTTTAGTAGAGGCTGCGATGGTATTCACACTGATTCATTCAAAAAGACCTAGCTCAGAGGAGAATGCAATGGTTTTTAAAATCCATCCATCCATACATCCCATAGATGGTCACCTAGCATGGTGTTGTAGTCAGGGGGCTTTATTGTGAATTCAGGCTTTGCCAGTTAGTAATGGTGAGGTGATAAAGAAATCATTTAGTTTGTATGAATCTCAATTATTTTCTAAAATAGGAATACTAATACCTCTTATGGGACCAGCAGATGGTGTAATGGTTGCGTCGCTGGACTCTCACACACATGGTCGACCACAGTTCAAGTCTCAGACCTGGCAGTTTGCTTTCTTACTGCCCCCTCCCCCCCCCACTCCTCTCTGGTAAAATTTAAATAAATAAATAAAGTAAAAAGTTAAATAAAATAATTCTTTAAAAAAAATACCTCTTACAATGTCTTTGTGGGGATTAGCTGAGAAGATGTGTGGAAAGTGCTTAAGCCCAGCCTCTGGAGCACAAATGGTGATGATGTTATTATGATGACACAGAATTGTCACAAAAAATTTCAGTATATGTAATATTTTTAAAGAATACGATTTACATTTTCTTTGCAAAACCCTAACCTATATAAAGATAGTTTTAAGATCTGTTAAAATTCGAATATCCCCTAAGGAGTAGGTAATAACTTTTAGTTACATAGTGCTTGAGACAATATATTTGTGTAACCTTCTCAGAAAAGTTTTATAAATAGCTTCCCTAGGTCATGGACTTTATTAGGGTCTTAGTCCTAAGGGGTCCATAGAAGCTGGTCTCAAGATTATTTAGAAAGATTATAGAAAACTGCTCTGCCCAGGGGAATTTATGTCTGCTCAGAGTCCTGCTCTTGGCTTCGGCTCTCAACTGTGGCTTTGTGCCTCTGGAGGCAGCATGCTTGTTAAGAGCGTTGGTCTTGGCCATTGAGAGCTGCTGTTGCTCTGAACAGCATTTCCCCAACAGAATGTTCATTTCTGTGCACTACTGACATACTGAGTGCTTAACACATGCTTTACTTTTTATTTCTGTTGAATTCTTGTTGTTACCTATGAACAAAATGAATTTCATTATTTCATTTAAATATTTCCAAAGTCGAGGCCTTCAACCTTGACATCTTTGATGTTGATCTTTGTGTTTTCATTCCATTGCAATTTAGATAGGAGAAAGGAGGTCAAATCATCTTGTCCTTTGTTCTGCTCCTTCCTTTCCCCCTGCTGTTTCTTCCCTCCTTTGGTGCCTCATTTATACAGCCTGCACTGGCCTATAGATTACGTATTTGATTAAGAGTTTCTTAAAGGTAGGAGCATTCTTCTTATATTCTCTCCCCAATGGCTAATGTAACTGTTTGCTCAAAAGTTGCTTTAAAAGGGAGAAATAAATATGAACTATGGTTATATTTTGTGTGTTGGGGGTATTAAGTATTGTTTACACTGCCAAATATGATTAGCCTAAAATGAGGGCCCTACATTCTGGACTAATGATAATTGAATACTATGACAGTATTCTGTGGAAGGTACAGATTGAACAGTCTTTTTCTTATATAATTTAGGCTAATTCATTAATAATTAACAATAATAATTATTCATTAATAAAACAATTAAGGGGACCAGCAGATGGCATAATGGTTACATCACTGGATTCTTATGTAGTCGACAGTGGTTCAAATCCCAGACCCAGCAGTTTAAAACTCACACCAGGTGCATGTGTGCACACGCGCATGTGCCCCAAATCCCAAGAGAATTGAGGAGAAGGGATTGTGGCATCGCCATCCCCCCTGCAGGGATCATTTCTCACTTTCCGTCTTTCTGTCTCTCTAGTGAGCTCTCATGCCCTAAAGCAAAAACTTCTCTCTTAAAAATAAATAAGTAAATAAAACATTAATAATAGCATTAATAATTAATGATAATAATTCTGTTTTATTAAATAAAACAAAATACTTCACGTATTAATAGATATCACATTACACCAAATGATGATATAAGCTGAAGAAGAAAGGTTTGGATAAATATAGAGGCAAGATGTAGAATGAATAGTTACAGAAGCTGCATATTTTGAGCATATCATAAACTTTAAGGCTAGTGTCCACTGCTGTCATCCTGCTGTCATCTTGGGATCTGTGTTGAGACTGAGCCATTCTACTAGACTGGCAAGATCCTGGCTAAGAGAATAGGGTGATGGTTATGCTTTCAGGCGTTATAAAAAAATAAAATGTATCACATATTACAGTCCTAATTTTATCATGATTTGTCTTTGTCTCTTGCACCCATTATCATGCTTGCCTAACAAAACCCTAATCCAGCTTAATGCAGCATGTCTGGTTCATTCCTTTACTACCCAGCTGAACACCATTGCAGAAAAGCACATACCAAGCCAACGCGTTTCATTTCAAATATATATAAAGATGTGAGTAGAAGTATTGGTAGCAACTGGGGGATATTACTTTCTGATTGCTTCTATTTTCTTTCAGTGAAACAAGAAAGCGAATATGCCAGCCAGAATCAGAACGAGGGAGGAGGCGATAGAGAGCTGACGTGAGGAAATGTTCGGGAGAGTGACAGAGCAAATGGACAAAGAATGTGAGCCTACCTCCCCTCACACTGCTGTCCCAATTAACTTGATGCCCATTCACAAGCAGGACTCTCAGAAGAGTTGACTATTCTCCAGGCCTTTAGTTTGCTTCCAGTTGACTTTGAAATCACTCCAAGAAGGTATTCACTCTCAACATTTCCCTGAAACTTCCCTTGTCAAGGACACTGGTGGTTTACATGTTGCTAAATTTAATGGTCACTTTTTGGTCCTTATCGTTTTGACTTCTCAGCAGCATCTAACAGTTAACCGCCCTCGCCTCTGTGAAACACTTTGTTTACTTGTCTTCTAGGACACTCTACCCTTCTGGTTTTTT
>NW_006159583.1:6032863-6039667 GCF_000334495.1 Tupaia belangeri chinensis
CTCTTCCTCGTCTGTCACATTACCAATCCTTTCTCCCATCTGTACTAAAGTTACAGGGTTCAGGTTTCATTCCCTGGATCTCTTCTTCTGTTGGTGATTTCACCACATGTATATGGAAGGCTTCCAGATTTATATCTTTCTAGACCTTTCCTTTGAATTCTAAATGCATATTCCTAACTGCTCACTTGACATCTGTACTTGGCTGTCTCACAGGCTTCTCTAACCAAACTTCTGATCTTTACTCAGAAAACTTACTCCATTCCTGATTCCTTCCAGTTCTGTAAATGACAGCTCTATCTTTGTAATGGTTCAGGCCCCCAAGTTTGGAATCATCCTTGCCTTCTCTCTTTCTCTTCTACTATATATTCAACTCTGTCCTCAAATCTGCCACCCTTTTCTTTTTCTTTTTACCTTCAAGCTTTGGTCAATATGTGATTTCTTTTCCCTTCCATTCTGATTCAAACCACTATCCTCTCTCACCTGGATAACTTCCTAAGTAGTATCTATTTCCACCTTTGAACCTGACAGTCTATTCTAAATAACTTTCCAAGTAATGAAACTATTTCTACCTTTGACCCTGATAGTCTATTCTAAAAAGCAGGCACAGTGATCCTCTGGAAACTTAAATTAGGGGTGGCAGGTGACCTGGAGGGTAAGGCGCTGGATCCCTCATGGCCAACTGCAATGTTTGAGTCCCAGACCTGACAGCTTGAAAAACATGCTGGGCAGAGGGCCAGTAGGTGGTTTGATGGTTAAGGCACTGGTCTTCCACATGGCTGATCATGTCGAATCCCAGACCTGGCAGCTTGAAAGTCATGCTGAGTATATGTGTGCACATGTGCCCAAAATCCCAGGAGGAAAAGAGGTTGTGTAGTCATGCCACTGGGGGGTTAATTTCTCACTTTTCTCTCACTGCCTCTCTGTCTCTCTAGTGAACGTACACATCCTATGGCAAAAACAAAGAAAGAGAAAATAAAGAAAAAAGGAAGGAAGGAAGAAAGAAAGAAAGAAGAAAGAAAAAAAGAAAGGGAGAAGGAAGAAAAGAAGAAAGGGAGGAGTAAGGAAGGAAGAAAAAGAAGAGAGATGCTGGGCATATGTGTGTGAGTGGGCGTGATCCTGGGAAAAGCTATCTCCTCTAAGGGGTGATTTCTCACTTTCTTTCTCTCTGTCTCTAGTCAATGTGCATATACACCCTAAAGCAAAACAAAACAAAACAAAACAAAACAAAAAACAAAACACACACACACACACATACACACACACACACACACTTAAATTGCTTGGTATGTGAGTTTCATTTTTTGGAGTCCAAAGATCAAATGGTCTCCATTTCCCAACAGAAAGCATGGAGATTGACACCATGCTGCTACTTTGGGAGGAAAACTGTCTCGGGAGCGATTTCTTGTATAAGGAATGGTGAATAAAGTATAAGAAGGGTGACATTTTAGTCAGTTTTAAGTTAATTTCTGTTGAGGATAGTAAATACTCTGTACAATTTCCATGGAACAGCTGTTAACACAGAACTTACGTCAGTGGGACCTGAGGAAGTTAACAAGATGATGTGCCTTCAGCCAGAGCAATGTGGTTTGATAGAAGTCGGTGGGAGCAGTAGTCAGGTAATGGATAGTAATTGCAAATTGTACTGGGAGTTGGAATTTTTCACAAAGAGGAAGAGAGGGGTGAGGGAGGAGAGAGGAAGCGAGGGAGAAAGCAGGTGATAGGAATTATCAGGAAAATGTAGGCACCATTTCTTCTCCTTCAAAAATCTCACCATCAATGCAGGTTTGTGCTCAGTAGTTTTTGTTTGCTTCCCTAATTACATTTCCTATTAGGCTCCAACTTTGAGGGGAGACTGATTTGAATGAAATATACTCAGCAGCATCCAGTGTTCTACCCACAAGGCACCACAGGACAGGAAAGGAGGCAGGCCAGGGCAGTTAGTCCCCAACTTCCCGTTGGTTCAACCATATCCTGTAGGAAGAACTTTAGGGGCACAGTAATAGGGGTAGTAACAGCTTTCTGCTATTGTTAGTCCTGGGATCCTGCACCATCCTTCTTCTTTCTCCAAATTCTGCTTACTTTTTAAATTAGTAATTTCTTTATTTTTTTCCTTTATTCATGATAGAACATGTGCGTGGGAGAGAGAGAAAAGGATGAGCACCTGTGTGTGCCCAGTGCGTTTCAGTCTGACTGAGGCAGGGATTCAAATCATGATGCCTGTGGGAACCAACTTCTCTTGAGCAATGTATTACCACTGTGCCATGGAGCTGGCACTATAAAACATTTCTCTGTTTCTCTATGCTCAGTTTTAGCTTGAACATGCCATCTATTTTCTGCTGGAACCCAGACTAAAATAAGGACACAAAATATTCCAGTGGAACAGTTTGAAGGAGCCGAAGGAGATAGGGGAGATTGCAGATTGTTTCTGAAGTCTGTGCAGAGACGAAGATAAGGCTGGGGAGACTGAAGTTTGAATGTAAAACGCCCACAGTCACCACGTGCACTGGCTGATGCTGGACATCTGCAAACAGTCACAGAACAGGCCTCCTGAATGTTAAATGGTCCAAAGCCACGCTGATCCATGCTGATCTCGTGGATGGAAAAGTGAATTTGGACACATTTTGGGGAAAGTTACAGACCGATGATGCCCTTCCTACGATATTAAGCTCCAGCCAGTCAAAGGGTCACAGAAAGGTGATGGTAATAATTCACTTTTTCAATCTTCTTGGCATCTCTACTCTGTAACCCTGGTATCTTTTTCATTGTTACATTTATTTAGCACGTCTGTATTTCTCACATAATATTTATTTGTAAAACAGGATTAACAACTGGGAAACCACAGCTTCACCTGTGTCAGGAAATAGCTCTAAAGAGGAAGACATCCGTGGAAGATAAATGAGACAGCACTTATGCAGCCAAAGAAACCCAAAATAAACAGAAGACAGAAAAAATAATCTGACATGCCACAGGATTTGGGAAACAATTTTCAGGCCAAATTCACAATGGTGAAAGAACTTTTTGGAGAAAAGTTGACATTCACCTGTCATGGAGAAAGCATGCTAGGTACTCAGGTATCAAATAGTCTTTAAAGCATGGCATTGTCTTTTGAACATGTGTGCACTGATCTTGAAGTTGTATTTTTAAGTTGCAAATACCTAATAAATTGAAATAAAGAATGAATTATCATAAGGTCTTAACTTGGTTCAGCACCTAACAAAGGGTTTTGCATATTGAAAATTTAAACATTAGTTGAATAAAAATTAATCTACTGAAAAATGAACACTATATATCAACATATTAATAAACTAGGACTTTTGTTTTTGTTTTTTTTAAGAATTATTTTAACTTTATTTATTTATTTATTTATTTTTCTTTGACCAGAGAAGGACAGAGTGAGAGAGTGAGAGAGAGTGGGAGAAAGAGAGAGGGAAAGTGAGAAAGCAAGCTGCCAGGTCCAGGACTAGAACTATGGTTAGCTATATGGGAGTCCAGCACCCTTAACCACCATGCTACCTACCAGTCCCCAACTTTTGTTCTCAGAGTATTGTTTTGCTTACCTAATTGTTATTTTTATTGGGTTCTGTTGATTGATAATAGTATTTATTAAACATAGCAAAGAAATACAATGAGTATCTGTTTACTAAAAGGTGATTGGTAAGATTGAAAAAAAAAATTGCCAGCGGATACTTGTGTGTGTTTGCAGAGAAAGATAGAGAATCAGCAGAATAAAGTGCCCCCCTTAAGGGGAAATAATCACCCCACAATCCCTTCCCCTCCATTTCTTCATCCTCTGAGAATTTTGGGCATGCGTGTACACATGCCCGACATGTTTTTCAAGTTGCTGGGGCCTGGACTTGAACTCTATAGTCAGCCATGTTGGATCTACCTCCCTTAACAGCTAGACCATGAAGCTGGCCCTACAGTTACTTTAAAAACTACTTTGTGCCATCTGTGGTCATCAGCTAAGAGGAAAATATAAGATAATGCATTTTAGGAAATACAATAGATTCATATGTAGATTCAGGTGCAACTGGATTTAGATGAAAAACTGGACTCAGAATTTTTATGTACTGTATAATAAAGTCTGCAATTTTATACCTCACACATCTCTATTAACCTCTGACATTGAATTTGTTCTATTCTCATTGTTTTTTTTTTAATTGATACAAGTGTTTCTGAGGAATTAAGGAGCTTTCTTTCACAAATCATTTATTTGATTTACAGCATTTTGGGCTGCGATATTGCTGGTTAGAATACTTTATTGTCAAAGTCTTTAAAAAAAAGAAACACAGTTGAATTCCCAAAGGAGACTATGTTCTTTGTTCAGACATATTATTTCAGCCTCCAAAATGTGTTTTTACTAACATAATAGTGTGATAAATGCAAAAAGTGTGTGCACAGCTTAAGACATTTGGAAATGCTTCCACTATGTACTGGTACACCGGGCAGTTTAACTTTCTTTGCAGAGGTATTTCTATTCCACACTCTATTGTTCCATGGCTTTCTGAAAGGTAAGCATGAACTCTATGGGAATTCTAGTTTTGAAGTTAAAAGCTGGAATTACATGGCAGACAGCTTTTTATTCTTTCTAGTTAGAGTTTTCAAACTCTATCCCTTCTTATGTACATAGTCATAAGTTTCACTTGTTTTCCTTTGAGTATTTATGTATTTATTAATTTATTAGATTTTTGCTACAGGATGTGTGTACTTACCAGAGAGGAGAGAGATAGAGAGAGGGAAAGTGAGAAATCACCTCGCAGGAGAGACTATCATGCCACAATCTCTAGTTCTCCATTTTCCTCTTGGGATTTTGGCCAAGGTGATTTCCAAAAATCAAACTGTGGTCTGTCATGTGGGAGTTCAGTGCCTCAAAACCCCTGCCACCTGCTAGCCCCATCTTTTTTCTTTTTAAAATGAGATTATCAGAAAATATGGCTAAAGTTTGTGGCTCATTCTGTTTTGAGTAGACAGAATTACTCATTGTGGTTACATGAGCTGGATACCACTTGGCCAACTGCATAGCTCAAGTGCTGGACCTGGTGGCTTGAAAAACACATGGTGTGTGCATGTTTGTCCAAAATCCCATAAAGGAGGGATATGTAGAGGAGAAGGGATTACAACATGACTATTCCCCATGAGAAGTGCTTTCTCATTTTTCTCTTTCTCTGTTTCTCTCTAGCAAGCATATGCACCCTCTGGAAAATTTTTAAAAAATAATTAAATTAAAAAGTTCATAGAAGATGTGTATTATAAAAAAACTATGCATGGGTTTCAGATTTTTTACACCCAAATAAATTCATGCTGGAGTTCCATGAGATTTCTGAAATCCCCCTCACATTTGCATAATGCTCTAGAAACTCTTTTATCTCTTTTAGCTGGCATCAGCAATGGCCACTTATTTCTTTCATTCTTTTTTTTTTTTTTTTTTTTTGAGAGGTTTTTGCTATAGGGCACGTGTGCGTGCCAGAAGGAGAGAGATAGAAAGCGAGAAATCACCCCCCAGAGGGGATGACCACGCCGCAATCCCTTCTCCTCCATTCTCCTCTTGGGATCTTGGGCATGCACGCACATGCACCCAGTGTGAGTTTAAGCTACCAGGTCCAGGACTCAAACTGCGGTCAACTACATGGGAGTCCAGTGACATAGCCATTATGCCAACTGCTGGTTCCCCCTAACCTATTTCATTTACATGCTTTCTTGTGTCTGTTAATCATTTCCTCCTGGACCTACCCACTCACCCTTCATGCAGCTTCTAGTATCTATGATTACTTTCTCTAACTTCTACATTGTCAAGTCCTTTAGCTTCTGCTAGAGCAAGGACACTTGGTATATGTTAAACAGCAATATACAGTGTTTGCCTTTCATAGTCTGGCTTGTTTCACTTAGCGTTAGATCAAGTTTTTCCATTCCATGTCAAATGACAGATATCTTTGTTCTTTATGGCTGAGTAGTATTCCATTGTGTATATGGGCTACATTTTCTTTATCAGTCCATTGGATTTGGGGCACTCAGGTTGATTCTCTGTCTTAGCTATTGTGAATAATGCTGCAGTAAACATGGATGTGCAAATGTCTCTTCAACAGAGAGATTGTGTGTCCTTTGGGCATAAACCCCAAACTGGGATTACTGAGTCAAAGAGGAATTTAGTTTTTAGGTTTTTTAGGAAACGGCATACTGTTTTCCATAGTGACTGTACTAACCACTTACCTTCATAACTCCATTTAAAGTGAGGGCTGAGGAAAGTGATGTATTCGTATATAAAACACTTTATTATTACTTTAAAATAGGCACAAATATTCCATGATCAATCTTTTGATGTAGGCCCAGGACATTTTCTTGACACACTGGTCTGGTGATCGGAGCTATGCAGTATCTGTCTTCCATAAGTAACACCTAGAATGTACCTGTTACTATTTATTTCTGCTCCCCATCTCTTAAATGTAGAGCGCTCTTAAAACATAGTGCTTTCTGGGACCAGCAGTTAGCGTAATGGCTATGTCGCTGGACTCCCACGTAGTCGACCGTGGTTCAAATCCTGGACCCGGTGGCTTAAACTCACGCCGGGCGCGTGTGCGTGCATGCCCAAGATCCTGAGAGGAGAGTGGAGGAGAAGGGATTGCGGTGTGGCCATCCCCCCTGGGGGGTGATTTCCTGCTTTCTGTCTCTCTGTCTCTCTCTGTCTGTCTGGCGAGCGCACACGCACACGCCCTATAGCAAAAACCTCTCAAAAAAAAAAAAAAAACAAACATAGTACTTTTTGGATTTTTGTGTTTTTTTGTTTTTCCTGACACTACTTTATCATTT
>NW_006159583.1:6040385-6107649 GCF_000334495.1 Tupaia belangeri chinensis
TGTCTCTGTCTGTCTGGCAAGTGCATGCGCCCTATAGCAAAAACACCTCTCAAAAAAAAAAAAAAACAAACATAGTACTTTCTGGATTATTGTGTTTTTTTGTTTTTCCTGACACTACATAATTTTATCATTTAGTTTGTCAGAAGTCATTTTTCTACTTTATCTTTTCAAAGCATTTAACTTAGTTCTCCCAGAAATAACAACTTTTGGTTTTGTTTTATATTTAATAAGTTTATATTTATTAAATTACTAAAGTCTGACAGCAATTACAATGGTCATAAATGAATTTAGGAATTAACTGATTTAATTTTGTTACGCAGAAAACTCAACTGGCAGGAATAGCACTATACAGACCTTCTAAGGTGGAGTCTGTTGTTGAGAATATTTTTAATGCCATGGGCATTAGTCTGTGTGTTCAACAGAAGGAATGGATGGCATGGTGAATTAATCTGGCAGATCAGTTAATCGAAGGTCATTAAAAGAGGATCTACTATTAAAAATAATGATCTAGTAATAATAACATTTATGGAATACTTAATATGTGGTAAACATAGATACTGTATATGCCATACCTCACATTTGATTCACTAACATCCCCTAGGCATGTTTTACAACTCACTTCATTTTGTTCATGAAGATACTAGGGTTTCCAGAGGTTAAGTCATTTAAGGTCACATAACTTTCAGTTTGGAGATAAAATTCAAACCCAGGAGAGTTTTCTCCCCAAATCCAGGATCAGCTTTTAGCTTCAAAAGCCTAACCTTGCGGAGAAGGTTCATGTTGTCCCTTGCAGGAGATCTCACTTGGCCTGACATTGATCTATGAGACTGGGTCAAGGGCACAGGCTTTGCAAAGCAAGCAATCACCATAACAAATAACTTGCATGTGTGTCTTACATTAGTGAACAACTCTATCAGCCTTTTTAGAATATGATGAAGCATCATGGAATTAGTATATTTAATGTCTTAAACCAATGAGTAGAAGGGGTGTCTTGAAGCAAATTTTGCTGAGAATATTATTTGTGCTGGAGCCCAAGCTTCAAGGAAACAAATAAATTCTTATCCTCATTTTTGGACATTCTATCCTGGGATCCAAAAACCAGGTATTTATCATGCTGTCTCCTTTGTGGTGCTTTTCCTTGTGTGATGAATGTGGCTTCCTGGCAAGGTTGTTTCACACCAGCCTTAAGGCAGAGTCGTTTTAGCTCAAAGAAAAATAAATTGGCCTAAAAAAACCCCCAAAACCCAGACACAACCAACTGCTGTCAACCTTTTAATCCTTTCTTTTCCATCTTCTTCTTGACTGTGATGCCATGCATACTTCAGTCTTTAGCATCCATTGTTCATTTTCAGAAGAGCATCAAGTGACCCAGATGTGCTCTTTGAGTGTCTCTTATATATGCTTTGTCGCACCCATATTATATATAATAATTAATCGCCCATGGATCAATCACCTGAAATACGTCTCAGGCTGTGTCTGCCACCACCACAATTTTCCTTACACAAAACCTGGGTGGATAGTTTTGCCTAGGTGTCATTTGGTAATAACATATTTTTTCCAGAAGTTTTCCAGTGAGCTATGAAGCACTTATAGTGATTTACACCTATTTTCTTGTCTTTTCAAGCTAATAATGGCATTGCCTTTCTTTGAAGTACAATTATATCCAACGAAGTTATTCTTTTTATTTGGTGGTTATAGATTTTTTTCTGAGACTTCAATTTTAAGCCTGCTACATTAGAAAATTCTTTTCCTAAGGATAATTTTGATCTGAGTGCTGAAAAAGAATCAAGCTGTGTAGTTTCTCTTTTGCACTGGTAAGAGCAATCAAAAAAGTCCTGTGAAGTTTTTGGTGCATAAAGACGTGCTGCCAACTTTGTTAGAGCCTGGAACTCACTTGGGCTTAGGCTGGCTGTGCCGTGTCATTTGAAATTAAAAACTTCTGGCTGCTAGAAAATAAGCAGCTGCCATGAGTAAGTGCAAAGGAAATAGAAATGCTGAAATCTCTCTTCTGAGTGTCTGCGAGATAATATTAAACCTGAGTTTTATTTAATTGAAAAAATGTCTCACGGTTAAATCAGCTTCACAGTTAGAAGATGTTCTATTGTTTTTCCTTAAGAGATCTGCACTTTAGGATCAGAAATCAAGCTGAATATCTAGAGTGGGAATATTGACATGGCTTTACAGTTGGACAAACTCAGATTATTTGCAGAGGGCACGGGAACTTGTCTTGTATGTGCCTCGTAAATAAGTACAGGTTATGAAGTAGCCAGTGGTTCTCAAAGTGTGGTCCCCAGACCAGCATTATCTGTAATTTTACATGTCAACTTAACTGGGCCATGAGGTACCCAGACATTTGGTTAAATGTTATTTTGGGTGTGTCTATGAGGGTGTTTCTGGATGAGAATACTGATTTTAAGCAGTAGACTACTAAAACAGATTTTTATTTTTATTTTAAAATTATTTTTCTTAACTTTATTATTATTATTATTATTATTAGAGAGAGACAGAGAAAGA
Source organism: Tupaia belangeri chinensis (assembly GCF_000334495.1). Classification (NCBI taxonomy): domain Eukaryota; kingdom Metazoa; phylum Chordata; class Mammalia; order Scandentia; family Tupaiidae; genus Tupaia; species Tupaia belangeri. The sequence continues at coordinate 6,042,900 of NW_006159583.1, forward strand.
GATAGAGGGAAAGTGAGAAAGCAAACCACCAGATCCAGGGCTTGAAATGCAATTGGCTATGTTGGAGTCCACTGCCTTTAACCACTATGCCACCTGCTGGCCCAAGAAAGATTGCCCTCCTAAATGTGGTTAGGCCTCAACCTATCTGCTAGGGGCCTGAATGGGGCAAAGTAGAACAAGGCAAAATGAAATCTCTCTGCCTGATGATCTATGATCTGAGATGCTGGCCTTCACCTCCCTCAGATTTGATTGACACTGACACCTCAGCTCTCCTTGTTCCTAGGCCTATGCTCTACATCTTGTGATTTCTTAGCGTCCATAGTCATGCTAGCCCTTTCCTTTTACTAACTCTCTTGCTCTCCCTCTCTCTATATCCTTTGTCTCTCTGTCTCTCTCTATATTTATGAGGTCTTCAAAATTTTTATGGAGGAGTCAGCAGATGACATAGCAGTTATATTGCTGGACTCTCACATGTCTGACTATGGTTCGGGTCCCGGACCTGGTGGCTTGAAAATCATGCTGAGTGCATGTGCATGCATGCCCAGGAGCCTGGAAGGAGAATGGAGGACAAGGGATTGCAGCATAGCCATCTCCCCTGGGGTGTGATTTCTCACTGTCTCTCTCACTGTCTCTGTCTCTTTCCAGTGAGCACATGCACCCTAAAGCAAAAGCCTCTGAAAATAACCCAAAAGGTTTACTGAAAACGCATAATATGAAAAAAACTAGGCATACATAGATTTCTTTCTCTTTTTCTTTGCATCAAAATAAACTTGTACTTTAATTCCATTATTCCATGAAATTTTGAAGTCCATTTACACACACACACACACACACACGATTGGTTCTGTTTCTCTGGAGAACCCTAATACAATAATGAAATCAACCTCACCTTAGAAAGGCAAGTTCCCAAGAGTCCCAATTTTAAACAAAACCTTGGAGAATATAATCCATCAATCTGAATTTTAAACCCTCTGAATAATTCTGTATTCTAATGTTTGAAAACCCCTACTGTGCACAATCGTTTCAGTTGAAAGGAAATTTTATCATTTAACTGTATCATTCAATATATAAAGATGTGAGGTTCAGAGAAATTTTGTACATAATCTAAGGTATTAATTATTTCAAGTTGCATGAATTAAAGTCGTGGGGCCAGCCCATGGCCTGGTGGGTAAGGCTGCTAGATCTCACATGACCAACTATTCAGTTTGAGTCCTGAATGTGGAGGCTTAAAAACATGGCAGATGTATATGTGCACATGCCCCAAATCTTGAAAGGTGGGAGAAATGGAGAAGGGGTTTCAGCATGACCATTCCCTGTCAGGGTTGTTTTTACTTTTTCTCTCTCTCTCTTTCTCTTTCTGGTGAGTACATACACCTGGCAAAAATTATTGAGTTAATGTAAGTTTACTAACAAATTTGCAATGCATCGTTGTTATCAAGTCTTAGTATTACTGTGTGGTCTCAGGTCTCTCTTTTTAATTGTTTTTGCTGTTTCTAATAACTCTTAACTATGGGCTGCTTTTTTTCTTTTACCTCATAATTCCTGCTTGTTTATGTCTTTTGTGGACTCATTTCTTTTGTCTACTACCCTTTCTCTTTGAGGGTAGTTTTATCTTGTTTTCCCCCTGTGTCTGCCCATAGCTTGTATCCCATTTGATATATTAATTATTATTTTTTAATTGTGAGAGAGTATATGCAGTCTCCAGAGAGAGAGACAGAAAAAAAGAAGAAGAAGAAGAAGAAGAAAGCAACCTCCAATAGGTCATGGTCATGCCTCAACATTTTTTCTTCCTTTTTTCCATCCCATTGGGATTTTATGCACACCACTGTGATTTTTCAAGTTACCTGGGTCGGAACTTGAACTATGGTCAGCCATGTGGGATCCAGCTCCCTTAATCACTAGGCTATGGAGCAGGCCCTATAATAATCACTATTTAAGGCCCTAAGAGAGAGGATCTGGCATAAAATACAAGGTCCCTAAGAGAATCTGTAATAAAATATCAGATGAGGATCGGGTAATAAAATATTACATTTCAGGCAGCATGCTAATGGCACACCTTTTCATTTATTCATTCATTTACTTAATAGCTACTTATTGGAGTTTGTGTCTTCCATTATACTAGACTTTCTCCACGTAGTGAAGAAAAAGACAGTCAAAATATCCAAATATCTATGCTCTTAAATCCTCGTTGGACGGAAAATAGACAAAGAGTAAATATTATAGATCAACACTATCTTATCTGTGATTCTGAAATTCAGAAAGTTTTTCAAACTGAAGGATATTCACTAACTCACTTGGCAGCAAGACCTAACCTGACTTGAACTCATCTGGCAGCAAAACCTGACCTGAGGCAAGGTGAAGCTATTTGTGGTCTATTTATCTCTCTTAGCAGGAATTCTCTTGCATGGCATTAAAGAAATATTAATGTTTGATCCTGTAGCGCGGTCTCAGACCCCAGTCTGAATATGCTCTAAAGTCTTTGTAAAAATTACTAAAAATGGAATTCTTCTTTTAAAAGATGAATAATTATTTAGGTGTTTATTGATATTTATTTTTTATGCTAGAGAGCATGTGCCAGAGAGAGAAAAAGGAACCCACCCTCACCTCCCATAACGGGGCCTGTCTCTGCTGCAATCCTTTCTCCTCCAATTCTCTGTTTTCTTAGGATCTTAGGTACACAGGCCCAGGCCTGGCATGTTTTTCAGGCCTACTAGGCCGGGACTCAAATGTAGGTAGGCCACGTGGAATCTAGCTTCTCCTGACTGCTGTGCTATAGGGCCAGCCCAAAAACTGAATTCTGAAATGCAACTGGTCCTAAAGGTTTGGGATATGGGATGCAGACCTTTATTAAATATCAGGGTGTGCTATGTAGAGAAAATGACCAAAGTAAGGGAATGGAGAACTATGGGAAATGCTACGTAGGTCCTAGATGTGAATGAGCGCTGGGGTTCTTCAGAGCATGTATCTAGTTCTTGGAACAGTTATTAGTATATGGGGATAAGGAAATATTGGGTCATTGGGAAAGTCATGATGCATTTCTGCATAGAAAAACAGGAAAAATACGCCCTGATTTTTCTGATAATCAATACAATCCCTATGGAAGACAAAGGGAGTTATGCAAAATAAATAAATACATAAATAAATATTTCAAAAAGGACTGGCATTAATGTAGTCTTCTAATCAATTCCTAAGTAATTCCTTAAATATAATGGCAAATGATATTAAAATTCTAGCCTAGCATAGTAGGACATTACTGCTTTCAAAATGTGTAGCGTGCAGAGAGATGGATTTAAACCGAGGAGTTTATGCCCTCCTATAATGAAGACATAAATATATGTTTAGATAAATGATGACTAAGCGAATTCATTGGTGCCATAGAAGAGAATTCGAGGGAAAATGGAATTTGAATGATCCCTCTGTGTGTGGTCCAACCAAAGCACACTTAATGACCTTTTTCAACATGAAAAAATGGTATACGGAAAATTTCTACAAAATGTTACTGATCGTATCAAGCCTTGCCAACTCCAGATTCTGGTGCCACTGCTGATGTTTGAAATTTTTCTCTTGTTACACTCTACGTAACATCGTCTTCACCTGTTAGGAAATATTACTACTCAGCAGTTAGGAACATGTTTAGTATCGTAAGTGGTGTCTTACTATTGCTTTTCCGTATGATTTTATCTTAAGTAACATATTGAAGTACTTAATGTGCACTTCTTTGTCCTAAACCCAGAATAAACTTAGTAAATATTAAAGGATAGATATGCATCTTTGTTATTTGCTAAATTTAAACTTTCAAGTGATTTCTGGCTTTTTTATCTCTGAAAGTTTAAAATAAGTTATGCTTGGCAAATGAGCCTGCATTGCTATCTGGGAAATCAGTGTTGGGTGAAAAGTTAAGAATCTTGCCCTGATGCCCCTGGGTCCATGATCACATAGCCCCTGCTGGGATGCTCAGTTTAATACAGGGCCACCTCTGTTTCTTTTTACCCCTCCACTTTGCTCCATATAAACTATAATATCAGCAGAATTGCCTGGTTGTGTTTGGAGACTAGTTTATGCTTCAAAACTTGATATATACTATCATGCTCTACTCTCTTCTTTCCCAAGTTGTTGCAGAACTGAGTGTTTGTAAGTTTTCTTAATAATTTACAGTTTGTAAACAATTTGTAAACAAGTTGCTCTGTGTGAGACATTGTCTCTCTCTCTCTCTTTTTCTCTTTTTAATTTCCAGAGCCATGTATGCCCACCAAAATACACAGAGGGAGAGGGAGCAAGCACCTGTATAGCCCCCAGAGGACATGGTCTTCTCTGTTTCTCCCTCCTTTCGAGATTTTGGGCACATACACACACACACACACACACACACACACAGGTGAAAAGTTAAGAATCTTGCCCTGATGCCCCTGGGTCCATGATCACATAGCCCCTGCTGGGATGCTCAGTTTAATACAGGGCCACCTCTGTTTCTTTTTACCCCTCCACTTTGCTCCATATAAACTATAATATCAGCAGAATTGCCTGGTTGTGTTTGGAGACTAGTTTATGCTTCAAAACTTGATATATACTATCATGCTCTACTCTCTTCTTTCCCAAGTTGTTGCAGAACTGAGTGTTTGTAAGTTTTCTTAATAATTTACAGTTTGTAAACAATTTGTAAACAAGTTGCTCTGTGTGAGACATTGTCTCTCTCTCTCTCTTTTTCTCTTTTTAATTTCCAGAGCCATGTATGCCCACCAAAATACACAGAGGGAGAGGGAGCAAGCACCTGTATAGCCCCCAGAGGACATGGTCTTCTCTGTTTCTCCCTCCTTTCGAGATTTTGGGCACATACACACACACACACACACACACACACACACACACACACACAGGTCCAGCATGTTTCTGAAGCCACCAGGTCTGAGACTTGAACCAGGTAAGACTGGTCATGTGAGATTCAGTTCCCTTAACCACAAAGCCACAGGCTAGCCTGAGACATGTCTTATTTTGTATTGTCAGTTAAAAAATATAATTCCAGATGAACTTCAACAATCTGGCTATGCTCTGACACATAGAATAGAATGAAAGTTTTCTAAATTTGGAACTGTGGTGTTATTTTTGCAATCCTGTCATAGATCTCCTTTCTATTTATTTTTTTTAGTCTGAGCTGTTGTTGTTGGCACTTTTCTGGCATTTTGCTGGGCTACTCTGGACCTTAGCTTTTGATATTTTGTCCTACAAATTGAAGGTTGGTTGTGTAATAGGCAGAAACCAGCCTATTTAATAGTGAGTTGGTAGGTCAGTGTGAAATGGTTCAAGATAGCTGACAACTGATTACTTCATCGGAATTTTCAAAGCAAAATATTCATTATTTCATACTTCGAGATGATAACTCAATTATTAACCCTATTATTAACAATATTCTCATTACATTTACAGACTTTAGAAAATGTCAGAGTGGATTTGTTTTTAAGTACTGAGCTGGTACTATTAAGTACTAGCTTCAAGTAGAGTTGACATATACTAAGTTTTCTGAGAAAAAGAAAAGAAAAGCACCACATCTTGGTTTTTGTTTTATAGGGTTGACATAAGTATGTTAGAAGTGATTTTCTTCTCTTTCTTTTTTCTTTTGCTTGTTTGGTTGTTATTTTTGTTTTTAACTTAGGTGGTTAGAAGCTGGGTTTTATTGTTGATTATAGATCTTCCTTGTGGACCTTCAGCTTATGAGATTAGGAGAATAATTATGTTCATTTTTTTTACAAAATATTTATTTACTTTTATTTATTATTATGATTATTTTTAAATTTGCAACAGGGCACGTATGCTCACCAGAGAGAGACATGGGGGGCGGGCAGAGTGAGAAAGCAAGCTGCCAGGTCTGGGACTCCAACCATAGATGGCCATGTGGAAGTCCAGCACCGTTACCACCTGTTGGCCCCAAAAGCTATGCTTTACACACCACAGGACTAAAAGGAAAAAATCAAAAGGGAAAAAGCTATTAAAAACAGCCCCTCTCCCCATCTCCTATTCTCAAGCTTCGCTCTCTTTCCCCTAATATTCTTGCTCATGAACCAGTATAGAACCGACACTGGTAACAGACTGTCTTTGTCACCAGGAGTCAGCTTCCTTTCCTTCCACTCCAGTTTCCTCCGGTGTTTCTGTCCATGCTCAGTGCTTTCTCTCACTTTTCCTATCAGATTATTAAACTGGTTGGGTCCTGTTTTGTGGTCTCTTTGAAAGACAGCTCATAGCTACAGCCAAAAACAAAGGAGGAAATCTCACTCTCTTTGACTTAGCACCTTATTGCTAAGGGAGTTACACTGTATCATGAAAAACTGGTTGGTTACCAGATTTCCAAGACCTCACTCGTGGATATACCCCATGAAATAACAGAGAAGGCAAGAATCCAAAAAAGCCATGCTAAACTTCCCAGAGGGAGTTACGTTTTCAAGACAGTAAACTTTTACATGTATTTATGTGTGCACTTCTTACATGTTAAAACTTATGTCTGACTATAGAGAGTCAAGGGGTCAAAAACATATGTAAAAATGTAGAAAATATGGGATCAGCAGTTGGTGTAATGGCTATGTTGCCAGACTCCCATGTAGTTGACCATGGTTCGAGTCCTGGACTTAAATTCACGCTGGGCGCGTGTGCGTGCGTGCCCAAGATCCCGAGAGGAGAATGGAGGAGAAGAGATTGCGGTGTGGCCATCCCCTCTAGGGGGTGATTTCTCGTGTTCTGTCTCTCCGTCTCTCTATCTTTCTGGCGAGTGCATGCTCCCTATAGAAAAAACCTCTCCGAAAAAACAAAATGTAGAAAATAATTATTTTTGAAGAATTGCCATCTAAGTACTCACACATGGTGTGGTAATAATGTATATGGGCATATATATATATGTGTATATATATATATATATATATAGTCTTACTTTTAAAATTTTTTTGAAGTTACTTTTAAATTTTTAAAAGTTACTTACTTTTAAAATTTTTAAATGGTCTTACTTTCAAAAAATTTTTTATTCCAACCCCTTCCTTCCATCTGGGATTTTCAAATTGACAAAAGCTTTCTTAATTGCACCTCTACCTAATGTAGGTAACTTAGAAATCCAAAGTTCTGATTCATCTGATACTTTTTAACAACAACAACAACAACAAAACAATTATTTATTTAATTTTATTCATTATTATTATTATTTTAAATTTGCTTTAGGACACATATTTGAGAGAGAGAAAGGCAGAGAGAGAAAGAGAAGGTGAGAAAGCAAGTCACCAAATCTGGGACTCAAACCATGGTCAGTCATCTGGGAGTTCAGTTCCCTAACCACTAGGTCACTTGTTGGTCCCAATCCATCTGGTATCTTAATAACAGAACCAAGTTACCTACATAAATGTATAATATTATTTTTCATAAGTATTGCTCTCTTAGGAAAACCTATTGACAGTGATAAACTGCCCACATTTTACTCTTATAATGGATAATATAATCTGAAAGACTTCAGGAAATTAAGTTCTTAATAAATGTAAAATATTTCTTTGGAGGAGTCTAATTATTGACAAATTATAAGGGTCTTCAAATACTGTACATATAGACCATAGCTCCACTGAACTTGCCTAATGACCTTGTAAACTGAAAAAGCAGAAGTTGAGTGGTTTATCAATGTCAACCACCCCTGGCTAGATGAAATTTGAGTTTCACAAGTGTTCTTGATTGTATGCATGTTTTTCATTATAATAATTTGCTTTAAAAAAAGACATATCTGTATGTTAACTGTATATATGAAATAGAATTATCTTCTGGAAAGAGAAAGCTGAATACGAAGTGTAGGCTAAGGAACATCCTGAGAGGCAGACCCAGGATAGTAGAGCACATGAAAGGTAGAGACAATCTCCAGACAGTAAGGGGCATTTGAGATTCTTATTGTTGACTGTCTCCTCTCCAACCAGTCTGTAGTATTTTTTGGTTGACTGGGTAATAAAGTGAGGGTTTCATAATTTAAACCATGGATAGAAAGTTGATGGCCTTTCAGATATGGGGTAAATTTCAGTTAATCTTTGTCTATAAAAAGGTTAACTGATTAAAAGCAGTGAACAGGATTGTAATGGAAACGTATACTTTAGAATCAAACTATAACAACTCGTAGCCATCTAGGTGACCCTCTCCAGGTAATCACTGCACTGCTTATGAGAATTCCTTAGTTCTTTTCTCTCTCTTTCTTTCTTTTTTTCTTAGAGGTTCTTGCCATAAAGAGCATGTGCTCAGTAGAAAAAGTACCAGTGAGAGAAAGTGAGAAATCACCTCCCGAGGGGATGGTCACGTTGCAATCCATTCTCCTCCATTCTCGTCCTGGGATCTTGGGCACACATGCACACGCTTCCAGCATGATTTTCAAGTCACTGAGGCCAGGACTCCAACTGTAGTCGGTTATGCGGGAGTTAAGCAACATCTGAACTCCCATCTGCTGGCCATCTGGTGGCCCTTTCTTTAGTTTTTCTACCCTGTTGGATTATTTACTTGGAACTCTGCACTTTCATTCTTCTTCCTTCTGAAAGCAGCAAACAAAAACATAACTTTGGTAACTTTGATATTTGCTTGGGCCCATTTAGTGCATTAATTTAGATTATTCCTCACATTTGAAATTTCGGTTTAGATATGCTGGGCTTCTTTTCATCACTGAATTAGACCCACAGTTCTGAGAGCCACAGGTGCCACAGCTGAGAGAAGCAAATGGTGGGGTTGAGGGTGGGCACCTAGTGGCTGAAGAAAGTTCAGAAATGGGCTAGTTGGAAGTTATTAGGCTCTCAGGTCAAGGTAAAGTTGGGGAAGTGAATTCTAACTTCTATTTCCCTGAACCTTCTCTCTCTCCAGTTGTTACCCCACCTTGGAAGAGGGCCAATAAGAGACCAACTGCAAACAGAGGCAAGATAAATACAGTCCAGGGTCAGCCCAGGCATAGGAAACAGTGGAAAATACCCTAGGACTAGATGGGAGCTATGCGTAATTAAGAAGAGGAGTAGTCAGTGTGTCCAAGGCAATACTGGGTCCTTCAGCTATTTCTTTAGGAAACTGAGACAAGAAGGCGAAGAGGGCCTAATTTCAAAGAGTTGCAGCTCTATTCATCATGTGGAAACCACTGGACATTCAGATGGAAAGAGGAAGAACGTGGCTTCCCCGAATAGCAGGGAGAACATGCTATTCCCGGTTCTGACCCACAGGGAGTACTTCTTTCGTGTCTCACTGCAACCTCAGAGAACTATAGAGCATCACTAGTGCACTGCCTTCTGTGAGCTTGATGCCAAGATGCTGATTTTTATTAAAGCAATTACACTAAGTAAATCTTCTCAGATGTCCCCAAATACCAGAATACTTTTTAAGGTAATAAGATGTCACTAAGAGAAAGATTTTGGACCCTTTACAAGTTAAGTTGCATCCACCAAAGTTTATGGTCCCTGAGCAGCACTGGACTGAGTGCTGAGTTCAACTATAAATCAATTACAAATCATATAATCAATGATTGCTACACCTCAATTCCTGCAACCTCCCAAGATCATCATCCTTGAGGTCCTTTAAGAGACAGATTTCGGAATGGCAGGAGAGAGCCCAAGCAATTAGTCAGCCTCCTCGCTCTGCTCCTCTTAATTATAACCAGAATTAGCATGAATGTATTCATTCTCCAAACCTTTTATTTTTTAATTTTTTTTTTTTCCCAGAGAGAGAAAGAGAGAATAGAAAGACCACTCCCCCTGGGAATGTTCACACGGCAATACCTTCTCTTCCATCTCTCCCTCCTTTTGGAATTGGCCACATGCACACATGTGCCCAGCATATTTTCAAGCTGTTGGGTCCAGGACTCAAACCTTGTGGTCGACCAAGTGGGATCTAGCTGCTGTAACTACCAGGCCATAGAGCTGCTCCCCGACTCTTTATTGACAGTACATTATGTACCAGGTCTGCTCCCATGGAGATCACAGTGAAGTGAACAAGTCAAATAACCAGATTGGTGGGATCAGCAGGTGGCGTGGTGATTAAGGTGCTGGACACTCCCACATGGCCAACCACAGTTCGAGTCCCGGACTTGGTGGCTTCCTTTCTCACTTTCCCTCTCTCTCTTTCCTCCTCTGTGTCTCTGGCCAAATTAAAATAAGTGAGTGAATAAATAAAATTAAATAAATAATTATTTAAAAATAGTAACCAGATTGGTAATGAAAATATAAAGCCTCTGACATACCATGGAAGGCACAGGATAGGACAGGGTTCTGGAGTCAGGCCGCACATACACACTGGACAGGATGGGAGCTGGCAGGTGGCGTGGTGTTTAAGGGCGCTGAACTACCACATGGACAACCACGGTTCAAGCCTCAGTCCTGGTGGTTTGCTTTCTCGCTTTCTCTCTCTCTCTCACTCTGTCCCTCTCTGGTCAAATTTAAATGAATAAATACAGGAAGAAAGAAAGTTAAATAAAATAATTTTTGTTTTTTACAAAAGGACAGGGTGGAATGAAGCATAGCACAGAGGCAGCTGATCATTGTTAGTACATTGGTATGTATCAGAGATCGACAGCGGAGTCCAGTTGAATTGGTCATGGCATCTGTCCAGATTGGTCACGGTGCATCCACTTTTATTGGTGACTACCCTGTGTGGGTTACTAATATTGTTTTTATATCAGTGCAGAGTCCAAGACCGTGGTCTTGAAATATTTGAGTACCTCAGAATAAGTGAAATGGTTACTAAAAAGGCAGTTTCTTGGGCCCCAGCCCCAGAAAATTATGATACAGCTACTATAAAACGGGCCCCCAAATATTTTAAACCAGCACTGCAGCTCTACTCCCTGAGAAGCTCTGACTTAGAGGGTCAGGGAAGGTCATCTGGAAGAAATAATATTTAAAACAAGACCTGAAATTCTAGTAGCTTTATGCAGGGCGGTGAGGAGAGGAGGATGGAGTTAGAGAGGATTCTCCTCAGAGAGAAAAGTGTGGGCAGAGACACAGAAGTTGTATGTAGAGGGAAAATTCAGAATGGCTGGGGTATTGAGTACAGAGTAGGAGGCAGTAAGAGGTGGAAAAGGCCCAGAAGATAAAGGCATTGTAAGCCATAATGTGTTGAAGAAAGTCTTATTTATTCATTTATTTTATGAGACAGACAGATAGGCAGTTGGGGGGTCCCTGCCAGGGTCTTGTGCTGCACTCCTCTCTGCCCCTAACTTCTAGCCAGCTGGGATCATGGTGTGCCTGGGATGTTCAAATGGACCCGGAATCCGAATCCTGGGCCTTCCTTATGGCTCCAGTGTTACTCAGTGGAACTTATCACCTGCACCACTGCAGCTAGCCAGCCACGGTGCTTTATTTTACCACCAGGATAATGAATGAGCAGTCGCAGAATGGGCCAGAAGATCTCTGGTTTTGTTCAAAGGGAAGAAGGGCAAGCAAGTCAGAGGTGGCGGGCTGGCCATAGCATCTCCTGGTGAGAGGGGCTAGCGTGGCAGCCTGTCATCGATCCTGGCACTTTTCCTCTCTCTCACACCTGACGTGTGGTCCTCTTTTGATCTAGTCAGCCTCTGAAGCCTGTGGTCTTGCTTTGTTGCTACCGTGGCCCTCTTGCTCCAGCCTGTAACATGACAAGCACAGAAGTGATGCTCTGGTCTCAGTGCCTGGTCATCCTGGTCCCCGGGAAGGAGGAGGAAGCAGGTGGGAGTGACCAGAGTGCAAGTAGAGGAGGACAAGTTCTTGCTTCTCCTGTTTATCTCTCTGTGGCTACAGTATAGCAACAGTGTCTGAGGCATAGCACAGAGTAAGTGCTCAGTCATAGTTTGCCCAAAAATGAGCACTGTATCTCCAACTGTGGACCTGCCTGTAAACATCAAGGGCAGTGCTAACTTTTACAGGTAATATGGAATGGGCTGTCATGACCCACCCAGCCATTGACAGTTACGGAGCATTGGGAAAAAAAGGCATGCCCCAGCAGAGTGTTGGCCCCGCAATCCACCCCTAACTTCAGCCAGCCCTGGATCATGGCGCACATGTGCCCAGTGTGTGCAAGGAGCTTTCAGGATGCAAACCCAGACCTTGCCATTCTGGCCAGCCTTGCAGAGTGTTGCATTACCCTGCCACCATCTAACCCCAGGGAATCATTTTTATTCATCTTTTAAATCATATTTTTCTCTCTTGTTTCCACCATATTCTTTGTGCATTTCACAACAGGGAGACGGAATTGGACATTATTTGCTGTATTTTAGCTGCACAAGTTTATCCTGTTGCAGTATCCGGCTTATTAGAAGTTCCTTTGCCAAAGCAGAGAAACTACAAGCCTTAGACAAGTGTTTCCCACTAAACTAAACTCACTTCTTAAACCCATTCAGCGTCGTTTTCCACGATGGGATTGAAAAAGAAAAACAGACACCATCCTCGCTAGCACTTATTAGGGGATCTTTCGGATCACGCCACCTTTTGCCAGCGCTTAGGTGCAGGATCTCAGGAGAGCACGGAATAGTGAAGGGGGCTTATAAAGCTTCCAAAATGGTCATGATTTTATAAGGGCCATGTTTTAAAACTCTGAGATTAGTCCCCAGAAAACAATTTATTCAATTATTAAAGCAAAATTATAGATAATGCTCTTTTTCCCACCAGTTGGCTGGCTGTATGTTGAAACGGAGTTGCGCCCACTGATAACAGGGATTCAGAAGGACTTGCCAGTAAAATGCAAACTGTGTGTTTAATTGTTACTGCAAGAAAAGTATAACTTACTGGTAAACTGTGCAGAATTTAAAACAAAGTACCCTTTTTACTTTTGTAGGAATGTGGATGCTAACCAAATGTGTCCGCATGGTTTCAATTAAGCACAGGAATGTTAAATGTAAAGCTAAATTGATGAAAATAACTAAACTTTCTGACAAACCAATAAATTGGAGTCTAGAACTCATTGCCCATACTGTATGGCAGCCAGAGAAACATTGCTAGATCATCAATTTTTACCTAATTTTTTGAGTTAGTTTATATTTGAAAAGAAAAAAAGGAATGCTAGGAAAGTCATTTAAATTCCTCCCAACTATAAACAGAATATGTACATTAGAAGTAGACCTTATTCTTCACTGTATGCAATTGAACTGATTGTTTATTCTTTTAGCAATTTCCTCACTGAAATTTTGGAAACTTAAGACAAAGTTTTCAGGGAACTCTCATGTTGACATTTTGGCAAATGATCTGGCAAAGCGCGCATCACTAATCTTTTTCTAAGCTCCTTGGAAATACTCCATGGCAATTCTTATTTCTTTACATTTTATTTTAAAAAATTTATTTATTTAATTTTACTAATTATTGTTATTTTTTAATTCACACATGCCCTCATCAAGAGAGACCCAGAGAGAGAGAGAAAGAGAAAGAGAGGGAAAGTGAGAAAGAAAGCTGCCACATCTGGGATTTGAACCATGGTTCACCAGGTGGGAGTCCAGTGCCTTAAAACATCATGTCACCCACTGGCTCCATTTTAATTTGTCTTCCTTAGATTTTTGTTTCTGTCATGTTGAGATTACTAAATACTCGAAAAATTATGAGTTTGGAGAAAAACACTTAACATTTTTCTCAGAACACAATGGGTAAAATTACAGTCAGACATTTGACTCTGTGCATTTCTGCTTATGTCAGAAATTTCCATTTCTAACATAAAAGTTTATCTCTGAATAGGTCTTTTTATTTCATGGGAAATGACAAAAATAAACCTTTTAAGCCAAAAAAGGGGAAGCTGAGTCGATTGTAGTTACCATTATGACCTTCACGTGATGTGAAATGGGTATTTCCCCCCAGCCCCTCCCCACTGAAAGGTCACCCAGGAACCCAGCCTCCCACACGGTGGTGCCACTGTCCTATAGGTTCAAGGTCTCCTGTGATCCTCCTGCTTAAAATGTAGACGTGCTGGGGCCAGCAGGTGGCATAAGTGGTTAAGATGCTGGATTACCACATAGCTGACCGTGGTTTGAGTCCCAGACCCAGCAGCTTGAAATTCGTGTTGAGCTCACACATGTGTATCATGCCCACAATCCCAGGAGGAGAATGGAAGAGAAGGGATTGTGATATGACCATACCCCTGGGGATATTTCTCACTCTGCTTCTCTCTATCTCTCTTGAGTGAGCACACCTGCCCTAGGGCAAAAACCAAAAAAAGAAAAGAAAAGAGAAAAAAGAAAAAGAAAAGAAAAAAGTAGAACTGCTGCCAAAAATGAGGTAAACATATTCAATTTTCATGGCCCAACCCAAGCTGACCGCACCAGTGGGATCCCATTTTTCTAATGTGGTCAACCTAGGGCCTATTTCAAAACCTATTAATGCTATATATTTTTTTTCTAACAAAACTAAAAACCAATTAGAGTTAAAAAATTTTATAAAATATTATTTTTTGCATGAGAGAGAGAGAGACAGACAGACAGACAGAGAAAGAGAGGGAGAAAGGCAGTCAAGTCCTGTAAGGTTCCCATACAGTGATCAACCCCAGCTCCAGCCAGCTGGGACCCAGGTACATGTACAGCATGTATAGGGAGACTCTTGGATGTGAACCCAAGATTTTCCCATATAGGTTCTGCATCATAGACCCTGGTGTTACCACTGCACCATGCTTCCTAGATGGTCCCACGTGGCACCCAGCCATCTTAACTACTATACTCCAATGGGGCTTTGATATCATGATCCATCCCTAACCTTGATCGGCCCCATAGTGTAAGCACTCACCCAATGTGCTCGGCGGGTGTGTGTGGGGGGGTGTCTCTGAATTCAAACCTCTGTTAGCAGAAAGTTGTGTTTTACCACTATGCCATGGTCTGACCCCAGTCAATCAAGTAATTAAGGCATCTTATTATTCAAGATTTGTTATCCACACACTGAATTACTTTAACCTGTTAGATACTTTTTCAGATCACTGATACAAATGTTGAACATTTAAGTTTTGTGATAAGTTACTGTGTATCTACCTCCAAGTTCAGTTGGTCTATAAATATTTGTTGTAGATCCAGGTCCTTTTCTCAGCCTCAGAATGCAAAGATAAAGAATATTACGTGGTCCTTGCCCTCTGATAGCTTTCAATAAAGATGATAGTAATATATTAATTGAAAAATATTTTTTCAATTGTCTATAAATCTATTTAACATTGTATTCTCCAGATCACATTCTTCTTTCTTTCAATTTATTAAGTTCCTACTATATGTCAGGTGATAGAGTAGGTCTTAGAAAAACATCATGTCTGTAATCTTTATTGCATCTACAGATTTATCCTGAAAGATTTTATCAAGAGTCTTGCAATAATCCAAGTCCACCATACTTACCAGTTTAGGATCATTTCAGCCATGGACAGACAGCCATGGCTTACAGGGAGCAAGCTGAACTCTTTAAGTTCAGGAAGATGATGGCAACTTTCTGGTACCCTGATTCTTAGACAGTCCTCTGACTTTTACTGTCTTCCCTGTTGGGGCTTGATCATGAGTTTCTTTCTTCTCTTTCTCCTTTCTTTTTCTTTCTTTTCTTCTTTAGAGAGAGAGACATTTCTTTCTTCCTTCCTTCCTTCCTTTCTTCTTTCTTTCTTTTTCTCTTTCTTTCTTTTTTCTTCCTTTCTCTCTCTCTTTCTTTCTTTCCAGGTTTTTGTCTTGGGGCTCGTGAGCTCGCTAGAGAGAGAGACATACACAATGTGAAGGAAAGTGCAAGATCACCCCTGGGGAGGATGGCCATACTGCAGTTCTTTCTCTTCCCTTCTCCTTGTGGGATCTAGGGCATGCACACACATGAGCCCGGTGTGAGTTTCAAGTCACGTGGTCCAGGACTCAAACCTCAGCTGACTACATGGGAGTCCAGTGACATAACTACTATACCATCTGCTGGCCCCGATCATGAGTATGTAACAATTTCTTTGTATTTGTATTTTTTCATCCATCTTTTCTTTAGTTTTTCACAATTCCCTGCCCTCCAGCTTTATCCAGTACTGCTCAGCTTTCACACCAAGGTTCAGCCTTTGCTCAGTTCATTGTCCACTCCAATAATAGCACTTTCAAAATACATATGAGATATCTTGTACATGTGTTGAGATTGATATTTATAAGTCATTATTCATTCTCTCTCTCATTTCATACATTTGCTCTAAATATACCTCAGAAAATGTCTCTAGCTGAAAGGTATGATGACACATGTAATGGAGTAAGAAATATGACTCAAGGCCTGATCAACACCAGAGTATTGTGAGGATGATGAGTAGTATATTTCAAAGTGGGGTGTCAGGAAATTCCATCTTTACCACCCTGCACCAGAGAAGTACCACTTCATCTGCTTTATCCCTCAAGGCCTACCTAGAGTATTTAGGAAACTTCTAATCATCGAGTACAGTCTAGAGGATTTCCCATGTGATGGACGGCCAACCACATTATAATCCTTTCATTATAATTCTGTGTTGTCATTATGGTAAAGAAACAGTAACAATCCAGATTCAACACTCATTTATTATGGAGGGCCTCTTAGTGTAGACATAGGCTTTCTTTCTTTCTTTCTTTCTTTCTTTCTTTCTTTCTTTCTTTCTTTCTTTCTTTCTTCTTTCTTTTTTTAAAAAAATAATGATTTCATTTTATTTTATTTATTCATTCATTTATTTTTTAATTTGACCAGAGGGAGACAGAGAGAGAGAGAGAGAGAAAGTGAGAAAGCAAACCACCAGGTCCAGGATTTGAACTGTGGTCAGTCATGTGGGAGTGTGGAGTGTCCAGCACCTTAGCCACCACGCCACCTGCTGGTCCCCAGGCATAGGCTCTTTCTTAATAAACTGTTATTGTTATTTTATTTTTAATGGTCGAGGGCATGTGTGCTTGCTAGAGAGAGTAAAGAGAGGGAGAAAACTCCCCTCCAATGGAGCAAGGTCTGGGTACCCCAGTACATGTACTCAGCATGTTTTTCAAACTGCCAGGGCCAGGGTGCAAACCATGATTGGCCATGTGGGATCCAGTACTCTTAACCACTAGGTCATGAGACCAGCCCAAGTGTACTTTAATGTAATAAATACATATTTTGAGAACTTACTATGCGCCAACTTATGTGTATTATATTAAGATTTGATATTTGGATTAAAAGGGGAAAATCCATTAAATACAAAACATGAAGTAAAAGCCTCTCAGAAAACTATTTGTTTATTTCACCAGAATAATTGTGGGAAAATTTCCTATATTCCACAATCTATAGATATTGAACAAAAATAAAACAAAATTAAAAACTGTTGATATTTTTGTTTGATTTTTCAAGCACAAAGCAGAATAAAGCACAAATCACTTATGGAGAAAAATATAAACATTTTTCTTCTTTACTATTTCTATCTTGTTTCTTTTCTTTTTTTCTTTTGATTTTTTTTTTTTTTTTTTTTTTTTTTCTACAGGGTTCATGCACTTACCAGAAAAAACAGAAAGAGAGAGAGAGGGAGAGAGTGGGAGACATCACTCCCCATAGGGTATTGCCATACTGGAATCCCTTTTCCTCTTTTCTCTCAGGATTTTGGGCATGCACACACATGAGTGGTCTTCAAGCTGCTGGACCGGGGTTTGAACTGCAGAGCTGGCTGTAAGGATCCAGCTTCCTTAACCTCCATGCCATCTGCTGACCCTTATTTTTGACTCTTTTCTGTTTGAGACACACGAGAATGTCTGGTTAGTGTAAATTTGAAGTATATGCAATATTTCTAAGTTTTTCATGAATTTCAATGTACATCCTCAAAATCAAACTAAATGTATTGGATGAATCCAAGTCATGTAAGAGTGACTCATATACTTTTGGTTACCAGACTTATACAATCTACTTGCTGATGAATTTTTAAAATCTTCTTTCAGAAGTGCGAAATTTTCAGTATTGGCTAGGTTCTATTAAATTTTTGAAGTTCCTTGAATAAGGTCAAGTATTTTTAATGCATTCTCCTACAATTTTTATAAGAATAAATGCATGTACATATATCTACATAAAATCTCCACGTGAATGCTTACCTAAATACAGTGTATAAAGTTAGGTTTGATATGTAAAGATAATAAAGCAATACTAAATATGTATTAGAGACTCAAAATAATAATATCCATTGGGCCGGCAGGTCGTATGGTAGGTAAGGCAGTGAATTCCCCATGGTTGACTCCGGTTCAAGTCTTGAACCTGGGGCTTGCCCACCACACTGGACATGGGTGCAAGTATGCCCAAAATCCTGAGGAGAATGGAGGATAGAGATTGTGGTGGGGCCATCACCCCCATGGGAATGATTTCTCACTTCCCCTCTCTGTCTTTCTCTGCTGAATGCATGTACCCTATTGCAAAAATCTAAAACAAACAAATAAACAAACCACCCCAAATAAAAAAAAACAAAAAAGGGATAGTATTCCTCATTCATTAGAAGCATCAGAGAAATAATATTTGAAAATAATACAAGGTTAAGAAAATGAGAAGAGGGTTTTAAAACGGAATGACCATCTCTGAGATTTAGTGAGAAACCAATAGCATCCTTGGGACGGTCTTTTAGAAAATGCTTTTGCATATGGTGACTTATTTTTCCTTGGGGCTATAACAAAGAACATTTTGTTAATAGAGCAATTTATGTCAAAACCCCTTCTGAGCCCAAGAAAACCTGTACTTTTGCTTCCAGGTTATATTTCTCTCATCTTTCCAAGGCCAAGTTTGAAGAAAAAAAAATAAAGCTCTAAAAGCAGGATTCAATAAATACATGAGCTTGCTAGGAATATTTAGACACTTGGTCTTGTGACTGTGGCAAATCATTCACTTGAGCACAACCCAAAGGGCTTTTATTTCCCGTTATGGGAAATACAATCTGGGTGAGATGGAGAGTGTTCTTTAAAGGGTGATGTTTGTGGGTCACTTCAAAGTTACGCATGCTTACCTAGGGCTCTCTCCTTGAGGAAACTTTGTTAGCATCAGCATCCATGTTTCCGTTTTTAGTTTAGAATGTACATTTCTCCTCCCCACTCACCCCTCCCTTCCAGGGTTTCTGGTAGCTTTGCAGATTCAAACTGCCTCTCACAGGACACAGAGTAGAGGCCAGAGACATGATGCCAAACAATCAGCCATGATTTAGAACAACCGAGGCCCCATGGATGTATTTTTTCTACTTTACCAGCAGTTTGATAACTAAGAACCGTAAACTTTGACTAGTGAGTCCAAGTCCCTGTAGACTGTTCTGTTCGCAATTCAACTCTTACACTATTTTATAGGGAGCAGCACAGGCTCTTGCCCTGTTTTTTTGTTTTTAAGTAATTTCTGGTTCTTTAGATACATTGAAACCTGATATTTTCCAAATGTTGAGAAACTATGATGGAAGAGAAGACTAAGTTGACAGGTTCCTTATGTATACATTTCTTTGTTAGGATTGCTTTTCCTATTTATAATTTATGAAAGCAAATAATAAGCTCGAATAAGTTACTTAATTGTACATATTCATCACATAAAACTCAAGTAAGGACTCTGCATCCTTTTGGTTTGAAAATGTCTTTTTTTTTTTTTTTTTTTTTGGCTATAGGACATGTGAACTCATCAGTGAAGAGAGAAACAGAGACAGTGAAAAGGAAAGTGAAAAATCACCCCCAAGGGAGATAGCCATGTGCCAATCCCTTCTCTCCCATGCTTTTTCTTGGATTTTGGTCACACATGCACATGCACCTGGTGTGATTTTCAAGCCACTAGGTCCGGGACTGAAACCTTGGCTGACTATGTTGGAGTCCAGCACCTTAACCACTTTGCCACCAGTTGGCCCCAGAAGATTCCTTTTCTTATGTTTATTTATTTATTTTTGAGAGAGAATTTTTTTTTTCTTTATGAGAGATTTTTGCTATAGGGTATATATGCTTACCAGAGAGACAGAGAGAGATGGATACAGAAAGCGTGAAATTATGCCTCAGGGGGGAAAGGCCACACTGCAATTTCTTCTCACTCATTCTCCTCTCAGGATTTTGGGCACACATGCGCACACACACCCAGTGTGTTTCAAGTCATCAGGTCCAGGACTTAAACAGCAGTTGACTACTTGGGAATCCAGCGACATAAGCATTGCACCCTCTGCTGGTCCCTCTATTCTGATTTTTAAAATTTTACATTTACTGAGAGTTGGTCAAGTACTTTGCACTCTAAGTGCTGGAGAACAAAACACAGTTTCTGTGGTCAAGAAGCTTCTGATTTAGCATAGCACATGCCCATAAATGCATGCTATGATAGGCTCTATTGTGTTTATTGGGATCTTAAGCCTTGCAACCAGAAAGTCAGTGACTTTCAAAGTATGCTGTTAGTAGAACTACAGTTTAAACCAGAGTGTACTAATAAGCAACACTGCAAGAAAGTGTTCTGCAGTCAAATACATTTGGAAAGTCTTGATTAGGCAGTTAGACAGGGCTCTTTCCTTCATCTCCCAGGAAGAGGGATGGTGAGCACACTCTCAACATTACCTGCCCTCAGAGCTCTTTTCTTTAAACATCTTTAGAGATTTCTGTGGAATGCAATCTTTGCATAACCAAATAGATCAATTTTTTTAGAGTTTTTTTTTCTATAGGGCGCCTGCGCTCGCCAGATAGACAGAGAGAGACAGGGACGGAAAGTGAGAAATCACTCCCCAGGGGGGATGGCTATGCCTCAATCCCTTCTCCTCCATTCTCCTCTCAAGATTTTGGGCATGCATGCACATGTGCCTGGTGTGTTTTAAGTCACCAGGTCCGGGACATGAACTGCGGTCCACTACGTGGGAGTTCAGCAACATAGCCTTTACGCTAACTGCTGGTCCCCCAAATAGATTAATTTTTAATGACTTTAAAACTTCCTTTAAGGGGACTTGCTGGGTTAGAAAGTTCCAAGCTGACAGTTCTCAACATTGAAGAATATCTAGAGCCTGTAAACCTTTTACCTGGCATGCTGCCCCTCATGAAATCCCAGCTTCAATCTTGCCTTATTTCCTCAGCCTTCCCATCATCCTCTGCTGACAAGCTGTGGGAAGAAAGCACAGTGAGTCAACAGGAATAATGTCCTAGAGTGGCAGCAGGTGCACTCTCTTGATGGCCTTAGTTTGGAGAGCAGCTGGCCCTGCATCCCCCTCTAAATCTCCTGTCATAACCCAGCTCCATGACACCCGAGCATTTGTTTTAGTAAGAAATGCTTTCTCCAGCTCTGTTCAGGCACTGACTACGGCTTCTTAGATTTTCCCTGACGCAGGTGCCTCTTTCCCCATTGTCTCCTGATCCACCCTAAATGGCCTTCATCCCCATCCTTCCACTCCATCAAGGTCACCAGTGACCTCCATATTGCTAAATTCAACAGTCAAGTCTCAGTCTTCATATCACTCAACATATCAGTAGCTCCTGACACAAGCAGTCGCTTCTGTGAAATATTTTCATGCCCCAAAGTGAGCTCCAAATCTTTCAAACATGCTCTTTCCATGGTGAATGACAATTCCATCATCCCATTGCTTGGGCCAAAACTTCTTGCCATCCTTGTCTTCTCTCTCTTGGAAAACCCCATTGACTCTACAACAAAAATACATAAAGAAATACGGTCCCTTTTACTCCTGATGGGAGATGCCATCATCCTCCATCTTGGTTATTACAAGTCTTCCAACTCATCTCCCTATTTCTGCCTTATCCTTTCCTGTGATCCATAATCCACACAATAGCCTGAGATCCTTTTAAGAAGTTAAGTTATATAAATTTGTTCAAAATTCCATAATGACTTCCCATGATACTCCCATGTCAAACTCTTCAGGATGGTCTAGAAAGCCCTACAGAGCTGGTGTCGGCTGCGTCTCTGATCCTGATGCCTCTTCTGGTCTTAAGTACACTCACTGTGGAGATGTTGAACTTGATGTGTCCTTGACTTGGATCCTCATCTAGCTCACTCTCAGTTCCTCTAAGAATCTTCTAAAATATCATCTTTTCAATAAACTCTTCCTTGACTTGCCTACTTAAAATTATAAGCTCTGCACCCCCAAAACAAGGCTTTATTTTGATTTATTTACTTCTTAATCTTTGCTTCAGGGTGCATGCCCTTGTCAGAGACAGAGAGAGAGAGAAAGTGAGACAGCACCTCCCAGGGGGGATGTTCATGCCCTCTTCTCCATTCACCTCTCAGGATTTGGAGCATGTACCTGCATATACTGGGCATGTTTTTTGAGCTACCAGGTTTGGAGTCTGACTGTGCAGTCAGCCATTGGGATCCATCCACTGTAACCAACATGCCACCTACTGGCCCCCTTTTAAAAAAATGTTTCTGTAGTGCTTGCTACCATATGATACAATATTTCTTTTATATAAATTACATTAGAGTAGGTTTTTGTTTGGTTTTGTTTGGTTTTTGAGATTTTTTGCTATTATGGTGCGTGTGCTCATTGGAGAGACAGAGAAAGACAGAAAGATGGAAAATGAGAAATCACCCCCCTCTGGGGGGATGGCCATGCTGCAATCCCTTCTCCTGATTTTTTCTCTCAGGATTTAAGGCACACACACACACACACACACACACACACACACACATACACACACATACACCCAATGTGTTTCAAGCTGCTGGGTCCAGGACTTGAACCATAGTCAGCTGTGTGGATATCCACCACCCCAAACATTATGCCACTTGCTGGCCCCTGTTTACTTGTTTTCTTTTCTTTTTTAAAATTTTTTTAAAATTTGCTTCATCCCAGCACCTAGAACTGATTCTAGCACATAATAGGCCCTTAATAAATATGAATAAATAAAACTAAAAACAAAGTCAGCCTTGTGTGACTTAAAAAAGTTGCTTACATTTGCCTTGTATTGAACATCTGGAAAGCTGTTTGTGTTGAATTTAAGAGAATCTTAGATTCCAGTCCAGTGATAATCCAATGATAAATTTCAAATGCTGTTTAACTGTTTTAGGAAGTAGCAACTTAGATGGTAACTAGTTTACAGGATGTTACCTATGTTTGCAGTAAATGCATCCAGGACCAAATATGTGTGAAAAGGTTCTGGCAAGGATTATTAGTGATTATCAGCTTCACAACAATGTTCTCCTGGCTATAAGTACCTCTCACTTTCCATAGTCCATGATTTAATGAGAGGCAGTGTGGTCAAATGGAAAGAACTTTGGGGTGACTCTCCTCAGTTGTGTGATCTTGGGCAAGTTATTTAGCCTCTCTGGGGTGTCTTTCTCCTTTAAAAACATGGTAATGACAATGAGTTGATTGTGACAATTAAATGAAGTCCAAGAAACCCATTGAAAGCAAATACTTTGTATTCATTATTATGTTCCCAGTGTCACCTGTGAACAGTGAGTGACATACAATATGGTCAAGAAAATATTTTCTATGAATGAATAAATAACATATGCAAAACATCTAGATCAGTTCCTGGCACAGTCAGGTGCTTAAAAAATGGTAGCTATTGGTCCTATGGAGACATTCTCTCTGAGAAAAGGATTATGGGCAGATTCTTTAAAAGAGTGTTAAGAGGTATAGGGAAATAATGAACAAACAAAACTGAACTGGCTTTTCCAGTTCAAATCTTTAAACTTGAGAATAAAAATAAGTATGGGGTGTCAACCTATGGCGTGGTGGTTAAGGCAGCTGGATCTCACATGGCTAAATAGTTGTCAGTAAATTAACTGCTTTTCTTTGGTTATACAAAACAATTAGTAAATAAGCTGTATTTCTTTAATTATTCAATATTCAAGACAGTATAGTAGGTTCTAGCTGACTTGTGCTGTTTATCCCTCTTTGAGTATATTTGAATATACTTCTAGACTATTTTCAACCCTAGAATTAGAAAGTATTTACATCGGCTTTTTTTCTTGATGAAAAGAACCATTCAACACTGAAACTATGGCTGTAGTTAAACCAGAAGTTGTAATAAATTTTGTTTCACAGTTAATGTCAGAACAGTTTCCTTGTGTTTTTCTATAAATTTGACAGTGAAAGTACAAGTGGTCCCGATCCTTCCCACTGAGCTGTGCACGCTGGGTGTCACTGCTACTAGGCAGGACCCAGAAGTGGCAAGCACCCAGCTTTGTAGGCAGACCTCTGCTGATGTGCTCACTCGCTACTAGGGCAGCATGGCCTAGATTTACCTCAGAATATAGAAGAGTGGACAGCAGAGAAACTGGAGCAGGAATATTTATGTTCTAGTGCCAGGGCTTCAGTAACGAGCCACACAATGCTACATAATTTGACTCAGTTCCTGATTTATTAAATATGAACAAGAAATGCATGCCTGGTCCACCTTTCAATGTGATTTAGAGAAAAGAAGTATTTACTTTTCCCAAGGATGCTCCTGTGGTGCATCTATTCCCCTATTTTGTATGTTGAAATCCAAATCACAAATGTGATGGTAGGGAGCGGGGCTTTTGGGAGTGATTAGATTATGAGGGTAGAGCCCTCATGAATGCGATTAATGCCCTATAAGAGAGTCCCTAGTGAGGTGCATTGCCTCCTTTCACTATGTGGGACACGGCGAGAATGCACCCGCTATGAACCAGGAAGTGGGCCCTCATTGGACATGAAGTCTGCCTTGATCTTGGACTTCTCAGCCTCCAGAAATGTGAGAAATAAGTTTCTCTTGCTTATAAGCTACACAGCCTCTGGTGTTTTGTTCTAGCAGCCTGAATAGACAAAGATAGATGCTTTGGTTGCAAAGCAACACAATAATTAAAGCTCATTTAAATAATGAGAAATAAAGAGAAAGTTTGAATAAGATGCTAGGTGTATCTTATGAAACCGAAGGTGGGCTGTGTAGCTTCCTAGACTGTGCTAGAACAGAGAACTAGAAATCCCTTGGAAACCACAGATCCTTGATCTATGCCTTGGCTCCCAGCATTTGTGTTCATTCCGTAGTTTTGTGCTTTAACTTCCTACTTCATTTTCTTTGTTTTCCCAATCGACTGGCTCTCTTGGTTGGCTTATCAACAACACAGTCTTTGGCTGGTAGTCTCAGCCATGATTCTAGTAGTCGACGAGTATAGTAACATCAGAAAACATATCTGGCCTCTGTGTTTTAGCTGCAAATTTCTGGAAAAGAGAATCTCAGAGTCCTCAGTGGGTTAGGAGTCCTCCTGGTTCAATCAGCTATGACCTGGGTTTTGGGTCACACTTTTTTTTAAACTTTATTTATTTATTTTAATTTGACCAGAGATGGGAAAAGAGAGAGAAAAAAGAGGGAGAAAGAGAGAAAGAAAGTGAAAAAGCAAGACACTATGTCCAGGACTCGAACCAGGGTCGGCTATGTGTGAGTCCAGTGCCCTTAATCACCATGGCACCTGCTGACCCCTGGATCACATGTCTTATTGCCTCTTCAGTGGGTCCTATGGAGGCATTCTCTCTGAGGAAAGGATTATGGACAAATTCTTTAAAAGTGTTACAAAGCGTAGGGAAATAATGACCAAAGAAAATTGAACCGGCTTTTCTGGTTCAAGTCTTTAAACATAACTGGAGGATAAAAATAAGTCTAGGGTGATAATGCATGGCATGGTGCTTAAGGCAGCTGGATCCCACATGGCTGTGTGGTTCAAGTCTGGACAGCAGCTTGAGAGACGCTCTAAGTGTGCGTGTGTCAGTGCCCAGAATCCTGAAAGGAGGGAGACGTGGAGGAGAAGGGATTGTGATGTGACTATCTGTCCTGGGGGATCCTTTTTCATTTTCTCTCTCTTTCTGGAAAAATTAAAATACATAAATAATAAGCACTTCAAACCAAGCATGTGTGTTTTTTCCTCAGTGTCTGCAACCCTTCTTTCTCTAATTCTGGATGCTGGGCATGTGCACATACCCCCAACATGTAAGGCACTAGGTCTGGGACTTAAACCTTGGTTAACTATTTAAGAACCAGCTTCCTCTGCACAGTATTTAACCACTGCACTCTGGGATTGGCCCAGTTATGATTTTTTTTTCTAACAGCAAACTTTTATGTCCAACTAGAAATTATTTGGGTTATGGTTTTTGCTATATTATTTTTCTATCTTATTTTGTCCAGTAACATTTATAAATGATTTTGAACTTTTTACCCAATTCTCAGAGTTTATTAAACATCCATTAAATTCATTCATAGAATTTTCAGAACGTTCATGGAAAATATGCATTGCAAAAAAAAAAAAAAAAAAAAACCTATACATGCGTTTCTAAAAAAAAAAAAATTACTCCAAAATGAATTCATACTTTAATTCTAGTTTTCCACAAGCTTTTTAAAGTCCCCTTATGTTAGGTAGGATCTGTTCCATTGATCTTTTTTATTTTATTTATTTATTTTTTTAGAGGTTTTCGCTATAGGGTGTGTGTGCTCGCCAGACAGACAGAAACACAGAGACAGAAAGCGAGAAATCACCCCCCCCCCCAGGGGGGATGGCTATGCCGCAATCCCTTCTCCTCCATTCTCTTCTTGGGATCTTGGGGACGCACACACACACGCGCCCAGCGTGAGTTTTAGGCCACTGGGTCCGGGACGCGAACCGTGGCCGACTATGTGGGAGTCCAGCGACATAGCCATTACGCTAACTGCTGGTTCCCTGTTCCATTGATCTTATACCAGTTCTACATGAGTTAAGTCATTATAGATTTGTAATGGATTTTAATTGATCATAGAGCTAATCACCAGTATCTTCATTTTTTATGTTTTTTTGAAGTGTTATACTTTTTTTCTCTTAAATAAATGTTAGGATTTTTTTTCCTTTCTCCTTCCACAATATAAAGAATATGTATATATATATTTTTTTCTTTTTTTTTTTTTGAGAGGTTTTTGTTACTGGGCCTGTGTGTTTGCCAGACAGATGGAGAGAAACAGAGAGACAGAAAGCGAGAAACCACTCCTCAGGGGGGCATGGTCACGCCACAATCCCTTCTCCATTCTCCTCTCAGGATCTTGGGCACGCATGCACACGTGCCCGGTGTGAGTTTAAGCCACCAGGTCTGGGACTCTAACCGCGGTTGACTATATGGGAGCCCAGCGACAAAGCCATTACGCCAACTGCTGGTCCCTCACAATATAAAGAATATTAAATTGACAACTTTCATTTCAATTCCAGCTACTTAGGTAAGTTAGCATGGAATGGTGCCTGAAATATATGTTGTCTACTCATCCGTAGATATTCTAAATTCTCTTGTAAGATGGAGCTGCAGAGGGCCACAATTCTGGGCACCATTTATTCCCACCTCTCTCTTTTCCCCTAGTTAACTCCCATTGCTTTTCTGGAATTCTACTTTGGCATGAGGCCATTAGCTTTGATTATAATGACATTGCCCCTATTAAACTGGTTACATCTACATTAAAGATGCTGTTTTACATTATACAGGATCTTTCTGTGAACCTGTGGGGTATCTTCTTTATGGTCTCTGCAGAGAGTGTTTTTCCTAAATAGTTGTTATATTTTAATCTTATGAATACTGGATCTTTTAAGCTATTACGTCTGAATTTGTAATTTCATTATGTGAAATTATGGAGCCAAATTTGTGACCTAGTGACAACAGGCATAAATACAACCTCATTCATTCATTTGTTCTTTCAGGTCCCAACCAACATTAATGAAAGATTTAAGAAATTTCCAGTTGCTCTACTTTTCTTCTCCAAGTACATGCTTATATCCAAATGTTGTTTGTGCTACCTGTTTAAATTGTGGCTTTAGCTGGCCTACTTGAGGTTTTTTTTCCCCCTTTCTTTTAAAAATATTGCAAAATGACTTATAAACTGAAGGAATGGTTTCAGGGAGCTGTGAAAGAAAGGAAAGAATACCCACTATGGTAATAATGAGCTTGAGTCTCATATTTTAAAAGGACTGTAAGCTGAGCTGCGTTCTGTCCCTGCAACAGAAGTGTTGTAAACACTTGAAAACCACCACCGCCAGGCTATGCTCCCTTCGCTCCATCTCAATCTATAAAGCTTCGCTCCTGCCCTTCAAATATGAGGGAATTGACCTCATTACTATTTATGGAGATTTTACTTCCACAAATGTTCAGGGCTCTTCAGGGGCTCTTAATATTACAACACCTAAGGCAGAGATTTAATTCAGTGCATCATTATGTATATACATATATTTCGAATTATTCTTTTAAGGGAGGGGGACACCACATTCTCTCTTTTACTAGTTCAAAAAGGGAAACAGTTCTCAGCCTGTATGCAAACGGCTGCATGAATGGAAAGGATAATGTAATCACGTGGGCAAAGCCTTCTGACATGTCACAGACCATTCTGGCTTCAGACAGAATAAGGTGATGACAGACTGTTTACACACATATATCCAGTACACAGGGGAAAGGCTGCACACCCCATCCCCACCTTTGGCTTTCTGTTTAAATGAATACTTTACTTTAAAAGCTAATCCCTTCATTGTAATATAAGGTGCTATAAAAATACATATGTGAACACATGTAATATGTACTTCTTTCTTTTAGTATTGTACAATAGGTCGAAAGTAATTTATCATGGCATCCCGTTAGGTAGAACAAAGAATATAGACTATTTTGTTCTAGTAATAATAACTAAGAGGGGGAAAAGAGACTATTTCTTCCCATGGTGAAATTAAGGGCTGATGAGTTCAGGAAGTGTGGTCAGATAAATCAGTGTTCGATTTTATTTCTAACAGGGCAGGATAGGGTTATCAACTCCCACCATGGTGTAAAAGGTTAAGCCGATTCCTGTGAGGAGCTGGCAAACATTTCTCTTTTTACGCCTAGGGGATAGGCCTTCACGTGGATGTTTTGTTCTTGAAATGTTTCAGATTTTGTGTATATGTGATGTTGTCCATCTTTGAGGAAGTTCACTCAAAACAGTCATATCTCTAAAATTATAGAGAGCTTTGGGTTAAAGTTACAATTACTCAGTTGCTTAATTTTTCTTCAGATGAAACAGAAACGAGGCTCAAAATTTTCTGAAAAGCATTTGTCCAAACTGCATGTTAATTTAGTATCCCGTGACTTTTAAATAAGAAGATTATCCATAAGAAACACGAGAAGAGAGGTTTTTTATTAGCAGATCAGCCTTAAATATACACTATTTTACCATTTTAAAAATAATTTTATTTTTATAATATATTCATTCTTTATTTATATTTAATTACTGTGCACCTTTATAGCATATAAAATGCTTTTTTCCCCAGAGTGGATACAGTGTGTGTTAGTAACTCATAGGTAGTAGGTATTATCATGTATATTATCATCAAGAGGTAACGTTTCGTTGTTTCTGTTCAATGATTTCCCCCCGTGATTCTCTTCCTTCCTTCCCTGTTAACCGCGTGCCTCCTACACTGTCTCTAGCATCTTCAGTTGCCCTCCCTGTTATTATACTTCCCATCTTTCAATTTCTGCTGTAGAGTGCAGGCTATGAAAGTATTTCATCATGTTTTTAAAAGTAAATTTTGATCTCCTGTATATCTCCTTGGTTTATTTTGAATAAGAATCAATATTTATCGCTTTAAGGTGATACCATGTAGATATTATAGACTTATTCTCTGGAAGAACCACCAAAGGTGAAAGGGATGAAGATAGAATTCTCATGACACTTTAACTCAGAGAGTTAGATTTGGTACTGTTAAGTAACATTAAATTTCAGTTTTCTCATAGATTTTTCACACTGACAGTTGAGCACTGTTGCTTTTGATGATCTCTGTATGGCCCATTTCTGCCTTGAGATTGCTAACCTTGTTAGTGCGAATTCTAATTTACCTCCCTGAGTGCCATACTGGATGACGATGCAAGTCTGGACGTGCTTGTTTTACTTTCAAAGAGAAATTGTGATGTACAGTTTGTATTTATAGAACGTGCCCTTTTTCAAAAAGGGTAATGTAAAATAGTGTGTAAATTACTGATAGGTCTCTTTTTTAAAAATTTTAACATAAAATAATTTTTAAAAATTTGCAAGAGGGTAGGGTATATGCTCATGAGAGAGAGAGAGAGAGAGAGAGAGAGAGAGAGAAAGCACCCCCATGGGGCATGGTCATGCTACAATCCCTTCTCTTCTACTTCTTCCTCCTTCCAGGATTTTGGGCATATATACACATGTGCCCAGTGTATTTCTGAAGTCACCAGGTCCTGAATTTGAACCACACAGCTGACCATGTAAGATACAGCTTGCCTTTATCCACCATACCATGGGTTGGTCCCTGATAACTTTCTTTATGCTCAATGTTTGATTATTATATGTGCTAAATTTTCCAACAATTCTGGGCAAGCATTTGCTATAATTCTTTTTGAGTCATTTCTATATATGTGTTCTGCTTTGAAGTGGAAAAAAAGGAAGAGTGACTATTCTAAATTATTCTGAGTCAGTATGCAACTTGATTGCTTATCCTCAAGAAACCATATATCAATCAGGCTTGATTTTCAAGAAGTGATTTGTTATGTTTGAGGCATAGCTATTCATTGCTTTTAATAGCAAAACACAGAAGCTAAAAAAATAGTTTTTAAAATAGAGCCAGCCTATGTAATTTCTGAGCATAATCTTTTTACAAAATTTTTTCTGAAATCCTGCCTTCCAACTCTTGCATTCCAGTTGAGCCTTAATCACTCTGTGGGTTTTGATGATCTAGCAGGTACGAAGTACCATACATTAAGTGCAGTGTTGACAAAGGAAATTCACTAGCAAGGGTTTCATTAACTGAGGATTAGGCTAAAACCCTTTCCCAAAATTGCCAATAAATGAGACTCTAATCTAAAATTTCACATTAAGTTCAGTACAACTAATATGTGTGTGTTTGCACATGTGTGTGTGCTTGCAGAATGAGTGTGTATGTGAGTGAGAGTAAATCCCAAAATGAGGTTTAAAAAAAATTTTTAAGCATAATTGGCTGAGAAGGTACAAATGTTCCTTGTATGTATAATGTACTAAGTGGGGGAAAATCCTACAACTTCAGCATATTCAACAGACCCATCCAGGCAGAGATGTATATATAGATAATTGTCCGCCTACATATCCAGATACATAATGGAGTGCTTCGAAATGTGAACTTTTACATTATATGGGTGGATTTAAGCATGCTTTGAGAGAATATCTTAGAAATTTACACAATGGGGACTGATTTATTTTGTTTTTTAAGAGATTTTTGGTATAGGGCACATGTACTCACTGGAGAGACAGAGATATAAAAAAAGAAATCACCCACCTCCCCCACCCCCCCAGAAGGGATGGCCACACCACAATCCCTTCTCCTTCATTTTCCTCCTGGGATTTGGGCATGCAGGCACACACACCCAGTGTGAGTTTTAAGCCTCTAGATCTGGGACTTGAACTGGAGTTGACTATGTGAGAGTCCAGCAATGTAACCATTACACCCTCTGCTGGTCCCACTGAATGGGAACTGTTAAAAGGCACTTGCAAATTGAAATTTTAAAAAAGGGAAAAAAAAAAGGCATTTGGAAAACTTATCCTGAAAATGCCATGCTTAAAGAATATTTTGCAATTTTCCTTGTATTTTTTAAAATTACATTTAAATTTGGTTATAATTTCTTTTCTTTTTACTGCCAGAGGATGCATGCTCTCCTGTTCACACATGAGGGAGAGAGAGCGGTGAAGGAGGAAAGAGAAACAAGGCACTCCCCAGTGACATGTTGCCACATTCCTTTTTCCTCCCTCTCTCTACTACTCAGGATTTTGAGCACTCATGCACATGTGCCCAATGTGCTTTTTTTCAAGTCACTGGGATCAAGATGTGAACTGGGGTTGGCTAGGTGGAATCTGAATTTCTATTCACAAGGTTTAGCTGCTGTACTATGAGGCCAACCTTGGTTATGATTATTAAATTATCCTGAGGTGAGAATAAAAATTGCTCATACCTTTCTGACTTAAAAATATTATAAAATTGGCCTCCTTGTCCGCTGGCGCGGTGGGACTCATGCGGGCCGCGGGCACCATGAAGATCTGGACCTCGGAGCATGTCTTCGACCACCCATGGGAGACAGTTACAACAGCTGCAATGCAGAAATACCCAAATCCTATGAACCCCAGTGTGGTTGGAATTGACGTGTTGGATTCAACCCCTCTGAAAAGTTGCACAGCCATCGGCTGCTCAGCACCGAGTGGGGACTGCCCTCCATTGTGAAGTCTGTAAGTGCCTTCTTCCCGGGAAGCCGCTGCTGTGGAGCGGTGTTCTAAGCCACATTATAATTTCAACTCATCGGAGCAGCGAGAACCAAGACGTACGTGCAGGAACACTCTGTGGTTGACCCCGTAGAGAGAACGATGGAACTGAAGTCCAGGAATATTTCATTTACAAACATGGTTTCAGTAGATGAGAGACTTATATACAAACCACATCCTCAGGACCCCGAAAAGACTGTTCTAACTCAAGAAACCATCATCACTGTGCAGGGGGTGAGCCTCAGCAGTTACCATCAAGGGCTCATGGCAAGCACAATATCTTCAAATGCGAACAAGGGCAGAGAAGCAATGGAATGGGTAATACATAAATTAAATGCTGAGATTGAAGAATTGACAGCTTCAGCAAGAGGAAGCATGAGGACACCAATGGCAGCTGCAGCACTTGTAGAGAAGTGACAGAGTTGGTGTACAACATCGGGTCCCCCAGGTCCTTCCATGCTGGCAACATATTTATTTGTTATTTAAAAACACAACTATATTTTAGGTAGAGTTCTTCTAATAAGCTGAAATGAGGCTTTGTTTTGGTGAAAACAAAGAGATGCAGGGCTTCTAAATAAAAGGGATCGTATGAAAAAATATTATAAAATTATTTATTTTATTTTATTATTATTATTTTAAGTTTGCTATAGGGCACATGGGCTCATCAGAGAGAGAGAAAGTGAGTGAGAGGGAGAAAGTGAGAAAGAAAGCCTCACCAGATTCAGGGCTCAGACAGTAGTTGGCCATGTCACTTGCTGGCCCTCTTTTTGACTTTATTTTAATATTACTGATTTAAGCTTAATTTTTGAGGCAAAATCGGTTACAAATGAATATATTTATAAAAACCTAATTTCACGATTAAATAGTTTGTTATTTATTAACCATATTTTAAAATTAAGAGTATAAGCTTTACCAATTTGTCTAAATAATTGGGATTAATGCTTGAATTCAATGGTTAGTGCCTTACTAAACTTCAATTTGTGGTGTTAGGACCAAATGTCAATCTTGAAGAACTTGGATGATTGAATTTAAATAATCTGTGATGAATTTAGAGATGTTTATAAAATAATAGTCTTCAGAGCTTCAAATGAACTCCATGGAAAAACTGGTCTGATCTCTGCTCTGAAATTGACAGATTATATACCACTCTAGCGAAGAGTTAACCAAAGCTCTGAAAGGCTAAATGACTTGTTCTAGAGCTTGCATCTTGTTTGTACATTGTAAATGGGAAAATGGAGCATAGGTAGGTTTCTTATCATCCTGTTTCTTCATTGTCTTCCACAGCATTTTTGCTAACTAGTGAATTAATTATTTTTTTATTAAAAAGTTTCCATTATGGAGGCCAGCAGGAGGTGTGGCGGTTAAGGTGCTGAACTCCTACATGGCCAACCACAGTTCGAGTACCAGATCCAGTGGCTTGAAATTCACACTAGGCGCATGTGCATGCGTATCAGAAATCCCAAGAGGAGAATGGAGGAGAAGGGACCACAGTGCGGCTATTCCCCTTGGGGGTTGATTTTCCTCTATCTGTCTCTCTGGTGAGTTGCACCTGTCTTACAGCAAAAGCTCAAAAAAAAAATCCCATTATGAATTTATTAATCACCAACACATTTGAAATTGTAGAATAGTATAGAAACCCTACATATTCAAAGTCCAAATTAAATAATTATTAATTCATGACTGATCTTTTTTTCATCTATATCCCAAGTTACTTTCCTTCTCTGGTAATATTTGAAGTAAACCCTAGACAACACACACATGTGAAAGATAAAATATAATTTGTTTATACTGATGCTTTCACAGGACTGCAAGGTTTTAAGCTCTTCTATTTTACAGATCTCATATCTCTTATGCTGAGAATCCTGCTTCCCGGGGTTACTTAAAATTACTAATTTGCCTTTACACATTGCCCACACAACAGCTTAAGAATAATAATACCAAGAATATAATCAATAATATGATTCCTGGAAAGTGTGGAATTTGTGTGGTATGTGTAAGTGAGTGTATGTATGTGCAATTTTTTTACCCTTGGAGTACAAAGTATGTTTAATTGAATCCCTATTTAGTTACTTGGAGATGATGGCAATTGCACAAATGAAATTAGAGAATATTAACAGTGGCTCCTTGCAACTGAGGAACTCGGGGTTTAGGAGGATTAACTTTCATGTCCAGGCTCACACAGTTTAATATGTAACTTGGAGCCTGAACACTGAATCGCCATGAACTGAACTTTGATTCAAATGCAGATAGCATTTATAGAATTGCTTTATTTAACAATACCAATCAGATATTTAAATGATGATCCCTAGATGGGGAAGATATGATCAAAGTTGCACCGTTTTACCTAGTTCATAAATTGTTAAGGTGCAATAACTTTGGCTACACCAGATTAGAATGCTAAGAGTCATTCCAAATCAGAGAAAAGGTGAGAAGTTACTTGAAAAACATCATATGGCAAACACCTGAATACTGCTCTTTACAAAAATGTTAAATGTTCATTCTATTCTTTCTTGTGTTAATGAGAGAGAAAGAGAGGGAGACAGAGAGTCAAGCACCCCAAAGGGTCTTCATGCCCTGATCCACCCTCACCCTCAGCCAACCCTGAATCAGGGGTGTGTTGACCCGAAGTACTCAGGGAGAACTCTGCATGAGAACCTCGAACCTTCCTATGTGGGTCAAATTTGCAGGAGGTTGAGTTATTGCCGTGAACCCTCTGCTACAAAAATTTTGGAAATATAACAATATTTAAATTTGAAATAAGAAAATTTCCAACATGCTGGAGTAGCAGATCTAGTTATGTAATTTGGAAACATATCACAGAATTTTTCTCCTTTATCATTTCTTCTTAGTTCTTAGTCCAAATTACTCTCTTTAATGTTTGGTGAAGAGAATTAAAGTATTTGAAATTTTATTTTGCCTTTTACTTTCAATATGGTCAGTGGAATCATATCTCCTTGGGACCAAAAAATATGTACGCCATGGGTACATGAGAAGTATTTTAAAGTGCACCCAGTTTCATTAGTAGCTTATCTACTGCTCTTATCTGTGTCAAACAGAAAAATGAGATGGTTTGAAAAATAAGAAACTTTTTTCTCTCTCAACAGAAAGCTCCACTTTCAATTTCAGATTAGGGTGGTCTCAAGTCATCAATAGCTGATTTGACAGAGTAAACCTTAAGCAAATTAATTGCTGCCAAAATAATCCTTCTCTGATCTGACATGCTAATCAGGGCAAATATAAGTGTCTCAGAAATGAGGTGATTTAGTTGGCAAACAATGCATTCATTATCATCGAATGAAACGGATGTAATCTCATGTTTGCACATTACAATGATTTTTTTTTTCACAAACAGGTACATTTATTGGGGTAAAACAAGTGACTGTGTAGTGATTTGAAGAATTGTGAACACAATATGCATAATTTTAAGTGAACACATTTTAGGTGCCTCAACTCTTTATGTTCTCCATACAAAATGGCTATGTAAAATAATAGAATCATGTGAAAATTAAGGAAGCTTTAATTAATATCTAAGACTGCCCAATGAAATGTCGTTGTTCAAATGTTTCTTTGGATGAAAATTGCGGGCAATGAATTATTTATTTATTCATTCTTTAATTTATTTATTTGAGAGAGATATTTTCACTATAGGATATGTGTGCTCACCAGGGAAAGACAGAGAGACAGAAAACAAGAAATCACTCTTGGGAGAGGAAGGCCACATTGCAATCCCTTCTCCATTCTCCTCTCAGGATTTTGGGCATGCATGCACATGCACCTGGCATGAGTTTCAAGCCTCTGGGTCCAGAACTTGAGCCGCAGTCGACCATGTGGGAGTCCAGGGATGTAACCATCACATCAACAGCTGGTCCCACAAGCCATGAATTCTTAATGCCCAAGTTTGGTTCTCATCTCTGTGACTCCACATGATCAGCCCACATGATCCCTGGGATCACATTTTATATATCAAACTTTATATAACACTTCAGGGTTCTCATTATAATATCAAAATTATGGGCTAAATCATAGGTCTAGTCATTTTGTTAGCAAGAGTTGCAAGATCAAGAGTCTTGATCTAAAGAACAGAAATAAATGGTCTTTTTGTTTTCTATGAGATTATTTTTTAAAAAGTCATTATTTTAGCGGTTTATATTTGGACTTTAATACTTTCATATTTCATTTACCAAGTTTTAAAATTTGCCAGCAGTCCTGGGCACTTGCCAGAGAGACACAGAGAAAGAGAGAGTGGAAGAAGGAAGTGGGGTAGCACCCAGTATAGGATATGGCTACTCACAATTCCTTCTCCATTTGTTCCTCCTTTGCGATTTTGAGTATGCATACACATGCCTGGTGTGTTTCTCAGCCCTCTGGGTCTGGGTCTTGAACCACAGGGTTGGCCATGTGGAATCCAGTCACCCTAACAATACTTCTTTTTATTTGGTACATCTCATTTTGGTTGTCTCAGCACCAGGTCTTTCACCAGCTCCAGAAATTACCCCAAATAGAATTACAGAAGGACAGGGACAAGCAAGTGGCATGGTGGTTAAGGCACTGGACACTCCCACATGGCTGACCATAGTTCAAGTCCTGGACCTGGCAGCTTGCTTTCTCACTTTCTCTCTCTCTCTCTCTCTGTGTGTCTCTTTCTGGTCAAATTAAAATATATGAATGAATAAATAAAATTAAATAAAATAATTCTTTGAAAAAAAGGAATTACAGAAGGACAGTTTCAGATGGATTAAAATATGGTACTTGCAATGTATATTCAATAACTTATGGGAAATAGCATTTTATGCCATAAACAACTTTTCAAGATACATATAATGCATGATTTTAAACTTATATTAAATTTGAAAAAGTACTATGTTAAAACTTCATAAATAAATTATATTTTTATTTTAGGATTTAAAATACTCTACAATAGCAAGCAATTAGAAAATAATATTTTTTATGAGCCATTGATACAGTTAAAAATACAAATGTCATTAAGCATAAAAGTACCAAAAAATGGTTCTTAAGTTTCCTTGCAGGCCAATTCATGATAAGTTTCAAATCTAGCAAGGAAGACCCAAGTGTGTTTTTTATTAAAGTTTAAACAACCAGCTAGTATAATGTTCCTGAAGCTTCATTCATCATGCCACCAATTTCTTCATACTAGGGAAACATTATAGTCTCTTGTCATGTCTCAAATACAAGAAACACATTCAAAATGTTTTGCCAATGACAAATGAATCATTGAGAGATTGGAAGTCATAGACAGCATTATGCATGCTAAGCGTTTACAAGGTAAATCCAGGAGGTTTCCAGGGCATTTTGCTGTAGCATGAACCATGTCCAGTGGATCCTTAAGTGGTGAAATCTATGAACTTACTTCTGCTATTTTCCTGGTCCCGTGAATTCAGAGCTCATAGCAGTTAGTAATGGAAATAGTATCAGAAATTGCTTTGCCTTAAGGTTGGGAAATGAGTATTTCAGAAGAGTAACTAGTACTAAGTTTCCGATTGAGATTATGGTGTAAAGGAAATCTTAGAAGTTGCTCTCATGTTGTTAGCAGATTGAAGATACTTGAGGACTCTTAAACAATGAAGACATATTTGAAAATTAAACATCAGACAAATGAGGTGATTTTTAAAATTTTGGTTGAAGTGGGCTGTTATATCAGATATGTTCAAGAAAGCTTGTAACATGTTCTCACTGATGGTGGCCATGTTCCAGGCATCTTGTTATATGAAGAAGGCAGTTTTGATCTCAGTATTTTAGGACTGTCTTATTCTGTCATTTTGATAAATAAAAAAGTGCTCTTGGTAAGCAATTACAAAATAAAATTGATGAAGGCCAAATCAGCACACAATTCTTCTATTCCAAATTTAGATGTCAAAAACGGGGTCAAAAGACATTGTTTATGGACATATACCACATACATGCAGACACACAATCAAAAACCGAAAAACCCACAATGGCTGAAGCCATGAAATGTAAAAACTGGTATATATACAGTCCCAAAATCAGTACAGCCATGGTGGCACAGTAATAGCACACTCTACAGCACTGACGTCATACAGGAAGGTCCTAGGTGTACACCCTGAGGTTTCTCAGAGCACATTGGGTTTGTGCACGTGCCTTTGATCCTGGCTGGCTGGGGCTGGGGGAGGATCATGGTGTGAGGACTGTGGTGAGGATAACTCTCTCTCATCATTTCTCTCTCTCATGGAGGAAATAAACTTAAAAAATCTCCATAGGTCAGTTAAATCTTCATTGAAGATTTATATTTGAAAAGGATTTTTCTCAAAATAAATCCAGTACCCTTTATTTCCTGTCTTTTACTTCATATAACCTTTTTTTGGTCATATACATCCTTGCCAAAATTTATTTTTTTCTTCTGTCATTTGATTTTTAATTATTTTATCTTATGATGACATCATTTATAAATCTCTGCTGATGATATATCTTCTCTAATCCTTCTAATAAACTGGCAAAAGCACCATTCCAATTACACATATACAGTACACATACGCAATAGTTTTTCTGTTTCTT
Organism: Tupaia belangeri chinensis; assembly: GCF_000334495.1. Lineage (NCBI taxonomy): Eukaryota > Metazoa > Chordata > Mammalia > Scandentia > Tupaiidae > Tupaia > Tupaia belangeri. The sequence goes on from NW_006159583.1 coordinate 6,081,463, forward strand.
TTTTCTTTTCTTTTTTTTTTTTTTTTTGAGAGGTTTTTGCTATAGGGCGCGTGCGCTCGCCAGACAGACAGAGAGAGACATAGAGACAGAAAGCGAGAAATCACCCCCCAGGGGGGATGGTCACGCCGCAATCCCTTCTCCTCCATTCTCCTCTCGGGATCTTGGGCACGCACGCACACGCGCCCGGCGTGAGATTTAAGCCACCGGGTCCGAGACGCGAACCGCGGTCGACTACGTGGGAGTCCAGCGACATAGCCATTACGCTAACTGCTGGTTCCCTCTTTTTTCTTTTTTTGATAGGGATTTTTTACTATATGGTGCATGTGCTTGCCAGAGAGACAGAGAGAACAGAAAGTGAGACTCCCCCCACCCCCTGCCCCGAGGGGGATGGCCACACTGCAATCCTTTCTCCACTCTCCTCTCAGGGTTTTGGAGATGCACAAACATGCACGTGGCATGAGTTTCTAGCTGCTGGGATTGGGACTCGAATCACAGTCAATTACGTGGGAGTCCAGCGACATAACCATTATGCCATCTGCTGGTCCCAGTTCTTCAGTGGGACCACTACTGTGGTTTTGAACAGCTGACCAAAGACAATCCTGAAATATAACTTAGTCTGACTTAGATAATAAAATTCAAAGGTAAAATTCAATTTGCTACTAAATCTTGTCACAGTGACTTTCAAAAGCATCCGAGCTTACAAATCATTAGTATGTGAAGTGTTTCATATTCTTTATTTGATAGTATACACAAACCACACTAAAATGTCTTTCAATAAGTAAAAGGCAGTGTTTTATATCCAGGAAATTCTAATTAGATTGGCATAGTTATGACCAAATATATAAAGTAGACATTTTCCATCTTCAGTCCTTGCCTTTAACAGGTTAATGAACAGAAATTAAAACACAGGTGAGTCTGCTTGGTTTCGAGAAGTGAAGGGATTTCTCCAGCATTTATAAATCCATATAACCAGTTACCTATAACCCTATGTATATTTAAAAAACCCAACAATCTCCAGTAGATTTTGAGATGGCATTCATCATCTTTGTAGAAAGATGAGCATCACTAATGAATTACCAAGTATATCTTTAGAAAGGGCAAATAGTGATAGTATTTACTGAACTGAAATTATTATCAAAAATTTAAAAACTCAGTAGCATTCATTTGGCCACAAAGCAGTCTTACTTAAATCAGTACTGTCCAACAGAAATACCTGTTAGCCATTCATGACCTGAGTTCTGGTGTAGGAGATGAGTTAAAATATGGTACACATAAAAATCTTGAGACATTTCCGTTTTGTCATAAATAAGGCAGTGACCACCTATTACTCATTAGTAGCTTTTTAAAGATAAGGTATCTGGGGCCAGTAGTTGGCATAATGACTGTGTCACTGGACTCCCATGTAGTCGAACACATTTCGAGTCCTGGACCTGGTAGCTTAAACTCACGCCAGGCGTGTGTGCGTGCATGCCCAAGATCCTGAGAGGAGAATGGAGGAGAAGGGGTTGAGGCATGGCCATCCCTCCTGGTGGGGGGTGATTTCTCGCTTTCTGTCTCTCTGTCTCTCTCTGTCTTTCTGGCGAGCACATATGCTCTATAGCAAAAACCTCCAAAAAAAAAAAAAAAAAGATAAGCTATCAACTCTGCTCGTTCTGACTTCTTTTTACTGCCAACAAAGATCATTTTTGTTCTAGGGATGTACTTCTTAGGATTCTCCAAACACTCCATCAGTTTATCCTTTCCCTAGGTGATTCCTCTGTTCTTGTGGGCATTTCTGTAAGAGAATTCAGGGGTCTGACCTGTCTTCTGCCCAAATAGACCATGGAGATTTGGGCCAGTCTTGTGCGTGCCTCCCTTTTCCATGGTGTGGTACTGGGGACACTTCTGAACAAAAGTCTTCTTGCTTTTCTCAACATCACCTATTTTTTTTTTTGGGGGGGAGAGGTTTTTGCTATATAAATGTAATACACTGATCTGTATATTTCTTCTTTTTTTTTCTTTTTACTTTTTTGAGTGTGTTTTTCCACAATGGCAAGACTTCATTCGCATCAAACGTCTTAATACAAGCAAGCATAGCAGGGTAAAGAACAGGGAGATGTGAGGCTGCTCAAGACGAGCACCTGCACCAGCACCAGGAGGGAGCTCTACTCCGAGAACATGTCCAAGGCTATCAACGGGATGGAGCTGTCAGCATGAATCCTCGGTCCAACGTTGCCTAGGCAACACAGCACCATGATGGGTTCTGGGCCAGGCATCCCCCAAGCTGTTGATGTAGAGAGGGCCAGTCTTATACAGTCTTTAAATGTATTTATTCATCTTTTACATTCAACCACTGTAGATCTTTACAGCATACCAAATGAATTTTCCCACCATGAATACACTGTATATTGGTCCAGTCAAAGATATTACCATACACATTATCATCAACAGATAATTTTCCATTGTTTGTGTCCCTTACATGTTTTGGTTCTTTCTTTTCCCCTTTGATTCCCTCCCTTTTACTCTCCTCCATTTCCCACCCACCTCTCACACTTGGTTTAATACCTTCTAAGTTTTCAGTTTTTGCCATGAAGTGCAGACGTTCAGTATATATTGAGTGGGGACATAAAATGCCTCTTTTTCTTAGTATTGCTTCTTTATTTAGCAGTAAATCTTCCAAATTCATCCACTCTCTATCAAATGCCAGGGTCTCATTTTTTATGGCTGAGTAGTATTCCGTAGTGTATATGTACCCTTTTTTTTTTTGAGAGGTTTTTGCTATAGGGCATGCGTGCTCGCCAGAAAGACAGAGAGAGACAGAGAGACAGAAAGTGAGAAATCACTACCCCACCACCCAGGAGCATGGCCACACTGCAGTCCCTTCTCCTCCATTCTCCTCTCAGGATCCCGGGCACGTACGCACATGCAACTGGCATGAGTTTAAGCCACAGGGCCCAGGACTCGAACCACGGTCAACTATATGGGAGTCCAGCGACATAGTCATTATGCCAACTGCTGGTCCCTGTGCCACACTTTTTAATCCATTCATCTTTTCGTGGACATTTGGGTTGGTTCCATGTCTTAGCAACTGTGATAATACTGCAATAAACAATGATTTTCAAGTCTTTCCCCAACTGATTGTATTCCTACCCTTTGGATAGATAACCACGAATGGAATTACTGAATCATATAGTAGTTCTATTTATAGGCCTTTGAAGAACCTCCATATTGTTCTCCTTGATCTCTTTAGGGGTCATTCATATGCATTTTCCTTCCTTTTCCCACAGCTACCATCTTAGCCCATACATGTAACGCTTCATGCCTGGATTACTCTGATTTGCCTGTCATTAGTCTTTTCTCACTCCTCTCTATCATTCACATTGATTCCCTGCAGCCTGGATTTCTTTTATTTCTTTTTTATTGAGGGGGGGGGGTTTGCTATAGGGCACGTGCACTTGCCAGAGAGACAGAGAGACAGAAAGCAAGAAATCACTCCCCAGGGGGAAAAGCCACACTGTAATCCCTCCTCATTTTCTTGGGCTATTGGACACATACGCACATGTGCCCAGTATGAGTTTAAGCCAGGTCTGGGACTTGAATGGCTGTTGACTACATGGGAGTCCAGAGACGCAGCCATTAAGTCATCTGCTGGTCCTTGAATTTCTTTCTTTCTTCTTCTTCTTCTTTTTTTTTTTTTTTTTTATAGTTTTTCTTGCATTATAATTTTATTTTTTAGTTTATTATTTATTTATTTATTTACTTGCAGTCATTCACTGTACATCAATACAGTATAAAAAATGAGATTTTCCACTCAGTATACATTGTATATTGGCTCAATCAAGCATATTACCATACACGTAATCAACAAATAATTTTCTATTTCTTATTTCTTACATATTTTGCTCTCCCCCCCTTGATTCCCTACCTCTCATCCTCTGCCACCTTCTGTGCCTTCTCCCACACTGTCTCTGGTATGTACAGCTGTTTTACATGCCTTTTTTTTCACATTTTATTGATTCACTAAAGATATTAATTAATTTAAAGACTTTCAAAAGCATGCACAGATGATATATACATATTTATGAACACATTTGGACTTAAACCTCATTGAGTAAAGTGAACATACTATAAAGTAGCACCTTGCTCAGGCTATATCACTTACTGTAGTCATTAAATGGGTATTAATAGGTATTTTTAATGCATTTTTAAATTTATTTTTTAATTTTTAAAATAATTATTTTATTTTATTAATTAATTCATTTATTTTTTATTTTTTTTACTTTTATTATTATTTTTTTCACTTCATTTTCTTCCATATAATCAATCACATTTATTATTTGTCTTACTAAATGGATATTTAAACAGGTCAATATTTCTCCCTAGTACTGTTGATAAAACTATGAAATATCTTCAACAGATAATACTACACCTCTTTGTGCCATTAATGCTTTGCGTCCCTGTCCCTCCCCCAAATATCCTTCCTCAGACCCCCCTCTTTCACACACACTATATTTGGTATTTACATCTATATACAGCGTTTCTATATCCTTTAGACAATTAGTTTCAGTCATAGAGTGCAGACACTCGGTATATATTAAGTAGGGACATACAATGCCTCTCCTTCATAGCATGGCTTGCTTCACTCAGCAGTAAGTCTTCCATATTCATCCACTTCCTTTCAAAAGCAAAAGCCGGGTTTTTTTTTTTTTTTTTTTTAATGTATGAGTAGTATTCCACTGAGTTTATGTGCCACAGTTTTTCTAACCATTCATCAGTTTGTGGGCATTTGTGTTGTTTCCATGACTTAGCAATCGTGAAAAGTGCCGCAATAAACGCCAATGTGCAAGCACTTTTTCGATGAAGCATTCTTCTGTCCTTTGGGTAGCTACCAAGGAGTGGGATTGCTGGATCATATGGTAGTTCTATTTGCAGATTTTTGAGGAATCTCCAAATTGTTCTCCACAGTGGTTGGACCAATTTACATTCCTACCAGCAGTGTAGGAGAGTTTCCTTTTCACCACACCCCCACCAGCACTTATCATTTTTTTTTTTTGAGAGGTTTTTGCTATAAGGCGTGTACGCTCACCAGATAGAGAGAGACAGAGAGACAGAAAGCGAGAAATCACCCCCCAGGGGGGATGGCCACGCTGCAATCCCTTCTCCTCCATTCTCCTCTTGGGATCTTGGGCACGCATGCACATGCGCCCAGCATGAGTTTAAGCCGCCAGGTCCGGGACTCGAACCATGGTAGACTACGTGGGAGTCCAGTGACATAGCCATTACACTAACTGCTGGTCCCCATTTTTTGTTTTTTTTTTAATCTTAGAAATTCTGACTGGGGTTAGGTGATATCTCGTTGTTTTGATCTGCATTTCTCTTATAATGAGGGATGTTGAGCATTTTTTCATATGCCTTTTAGCTATTCGTATGTCATCTTTAGAGAGTGGTTTTTTCAACTCATTCTCCCATCTTTTAATAGGATTGATTGTCTTTTTCCGGAACAGCTGCTTGAGTTCCTTGTGTATTCTGGTTATCAGTCCCTTATCTGATGCATAGTTTACAAAAATATTTTCCCATTCTGAGGGCTGTCTATTCACACTAATCACTGTGTCTTTTGCCATGGAGAAACTTCTTAGTCTGATGTAATCCCACTTGTCTATTTTGGGGATTTTTGACTGTGCGTTAGGAGTCTTATTTAAGAAGTCTTTCACTACCCCAATGTCTCCCAGGTTTTCCCCGGTGTTTTTCCTTGGATTTCTTTTAAGTTTCGATCATGATTCCTTTCATACAGACTCAGATTTTTGGTTCTGGTCATCAAAGTATCTAAAAATCTGGCACTTTTTACTGTCTAACTCTTCCACACTTAAGGCAGTCTTCCTTAATCAAGATAAATACTCTCAGAATTCTTTTTGTTCATTCAGTTGTTTCTCCAACTGGAATGGTTTCTGTCTTCTTATCATCACTCTGTGATGATATTCTACATCAACCTTTCTTTGAATACAATACCCACCTCCCCCTTAAAATTTTTTCTGGATAATCTCAGTCTATGTTGAAACTACATGTAATTGTCTTTAAGGTACAAATTCAGCTGTGGAATTTTCTTCAATTGCTTTTTTTATTGAAGTCTTTTGTCCATAGCGTAATTTTAAAATCTAGAAGAGAAAGCTAAGAATGTATTACTCAAAGCCTTGCAACAGAATTAATCAGTGAAAAATAAATATAATTGTGATGAAGTACTGGGATCTAAAGAATAAAAAAATTCTCTACCAAAAATACCAAATATATACTACTGTCAGGTTTTATAGCCTTTAAAATTGCTAAACAAGGAGTTCAAAAATAGAAACTTAAATAGCAAGAATTCATATATATCCACTTGTAATGATGTATACAATAAACAGGATTAAAGTTTAAATTTAAAATGAAAATAAGTTACCCAATGAATATGACTTTTTCTATAAAGAGAATTAGTTTTACTAGGGGTAATTAGAATTTAACTATCAAAAGGAGTCTATACTGATTTTAAGCATCCCTTGTCATGGACATTACTAATGTTTTTACTAAGCCAATTTTTGAATATTTTTCTTCTTATAAAAGGATCTGACAAACAATGTGGCTATTAATCTTTAGAGAATTAAAAAAAGAGTAACACAGTTATTGCTGAGGCTTGTTCAAGTCTGGGAAATTGAGCTTTCTCTGGGGGTCACGATGGGTAGCCAGATGGCGTCTGCTAGCAGGGTGTGCAGGTAATCAAACCACATACTCCATTTATAAGCTTCCTTGGCCGAAGAGACAACTCTAAACCCAACTATCAGAAGCTTTGCCATCAGCAACGCTGCCATCCAAACTTATGCAGCTTCACAGTGTCCTATGGGAAGTAACTCACCAGGTTTGCTCAGGTAGCAGGGTCCACAGACACTGTAGAAATAATAAAAACTTTACCTCAGAAACACAGAAGGAAACTTGTTTCTCAGAAAGAAATTGAATTTTTCCAGTGCGGTGGTCCAGAGTTGTCACTGTGGCTGCTGTTTGTCATCACACAAAATAACGGACTTTATAATAAAGGACTTTCAAAATGATGAATGAAAATTATGTATTAATCTACCTTAATAAATATTCTGTAAAAAAAAAAAATGAAAGGAAGAAAATATAGATGTACTGTTGTACCTCCTAAGTTACGTATCTTGGTCAGCTTCTGCACAAGTTTACCTAATTGTTTATGTATTTATTAAAGTTTGCATTTTAAAATGTAAGCCCATTAATTTTCTCTTGATTGTCAGGTATTATCAGTGTTGCACTATTAAAAGCACACAACATATAATAAACTATCATAGGTTTCCTATTTTAAAAAAGGAACAATACAACCAACTTTTAGTCAATATGTTTTTTATTATCACCATGTGCTGGCAATTCTAAAAAATGTTAATAAAATATTCTTTGAAAAAACCCTTTTGTTTAAGTTTTAAAAATTGACATGGTTACTGTTCAGTTTATGCATATAATATATATATATATATATAAAATGCATATATATAAAATCTTCAAATTAGCACATTTTTATTACTTATCCTTCAAGAAATACTGTTTTCTACATAAAAAGTGATTCAAAAATCACTTGTGTTTCATAATCTGACCCCAGCACAGAGAAATTCAGCTACAGGCATTCATTTTCAGAGCAAGTTCTTAAGGTTTTCAAACCCTTCTTGTTTATCTGGGGCACCGTTTGTATTCACAGTGCTTGTGGTACTCTATACTCCTGCCATGTTTTTCTCTCTTTAATTGCTAGAGGGCATGTATGCTTGCTAGAGAGTGTGTATGCTAGCCAGACAGAGGCAGGGTTTGGGGAGCAGCAAGAAAGCATGCCCATGTGTGGATGGTCACACTACAATCATTTCTCTTCCATGTCTCCTTTTGGGATTTTGGGCACCCACGCAGCATACCCGATGTGTTTTTCAAGGCACTGAGTGCAGGACTTAAATTGTGCAGTTGCCACGTGAGAACCGCTTCTCTAAGCTCTACACTACTGGCTGGTCCTATTCCTCCTTTTTAAGTATTAGATTTTAAATAAACACTATAGGATGGTGATTGTTAAGGTAAGAAACAAAATTTGAGTTACTTTCTTTCGTCATTCCATTTATCCATCTGGAGTTACTATGTTTAAAACTTTTCAACCTGTGAGAACAAATTCCTTGTGTTAGTCAAAGTTCTCCAGAGAAACAGAACTAGTACGCTGTATGTATATAGAGAGATCTCGAGTGGAAGATATAGTGATTTACAGATCCACAGATAAACAGATAATAAGATTTATTATAAGGAATTTGGTTCATGTGATTATGGAGACTGAAACGTCCCATAACCTGCCCTCAAGAGACTCCAGAAGGCCAAGAGTGTAATTCCGTTAAAGTCCAAAGAACCAAGTACACCGATGTTATAAGTCCCACCAATCCATGGGCAGGAGAAGACTGATGTTTCAGCTGAAACAGTTAGGGAGAGAGATTTCACCCTTCTAGCCTTTCTTTTCAACTTTAGCCCATAGTGGATTGAATGTTGCCTATCCACATTAGGGAGAGCAAACTGCTTTACTCAACACATCAGTTCAAACGCTATCCCTGCCAGAAACACCCTCACACTCAGAAACAATGTTTAACCAGATATCTGGGCATCCCATGGCTCAGTCAAGTTGACACATAAGATTAGACTTGATTCTAAAGAAATAAACACAAGAATTGTAACTTCTGAATTTACTGTGAAATAGGACTTTTATGATTCTTTGTCACATTTATTCTTACATTTAAGAACATTCCTATCAATTTATTTCTTCTTGTAAAAAAACTTCTCAAAGTTAAAATTAATAAAAATAAACTTGAATCAACTAAAAGCAAAAGTGGATAACTATCTGGCTATACTGCCTATTCAACATGAATACACAAAAATTCATTTTGATAAAATCGTCTATAAATTTTCAGAAGTTAAACCTCCAAACAGAAAATGTAAAGATATTCATTATTTGTCCCATCCCTGTTCGAGCGCCACGTGTCCCGATCTGGTGGTGGTGGTGGGGAACAGCCGAACAGGTTTCCTGAGTGGAGTGAGAGCTGGGACAAGCGGCGTAGTGTTACAGCACAGAGATGACACTGTGTCTTCAGTGTCATCTGTTTATTGTGGGCAGCAAGGTATAGCACGGAGACGACGCAGTGTCACAGCTCTCCAGGGTCGTCTGGAGATGATGTAGTGTTACAACTCTTCAGGGTCGTCTGGAGACTGTGCGATCTTTCAGCTCTTCAGGCTCTCGTGGTTGTCTTCCTGGTTATCGTCGTCTTTCTGGTCGTCGTCGTCTTCCTGGTCGTCTGTGTCGTCTTCCTGGTCGTCTAGCTACTGTGGGTCAGGCATCATGGTTATATACACGCTGGTGGGCCGTGATTGGTTGTAAATGGTGGGTTATGATTGGTTGCTTTTGGACCAATCATGAAGTGCCAGATATGCAAATTTGAGGGATTCTAGTGGCCAATCAGAGCAAAGTTTCGAAGGTCAGGTTTTTTGAAGGTAACCAATCATGGCATTTGTTTGTTCTCTGAGGAACCTTGGCAGACTCGCCAGTGTGCAGCTTCCCACAATTATTGTGTTAGACTAATACGCAGGTATAAGATTTTTCTCCTTTTCAAAAACTACATTAATATATAAATGTATATAAAAACTCATTAAATGTGTAAAAGGTATTGATTAACTACCATTTACCCTATTTTGTAATGTAATATTTATTTATTTTTTGGCTTTTCTTTTCTTTTCTTTCTTTCTTTCTTTTTTTTTTTTTGATTTTGCCATAGGGCATATGTGCCTGCTGGAGAAAGAGACAGAGAGAGAGAAAGCGAGAAATCAACCCCGAGTTGGGATGATCACATCATACCACAAACTCTTCTCCTCCATTCTCCTATCAGGATTTTGGGCACACACACACATGACACCTGTCATGATTTTCAAGCCACTGGGTCCAGGACTTGAACTGCAGTTGGCCACGTTGCAGTCCAGTATCTTAATCACTACACCACCTGCTGATTCCTGTTTTTAGATTTTTAAGTAACATATCTAAACTGTTCAGTAAAAGAAAAAAATTGAGGACCACCTTTGTAGCTCAGTGACTAGGGGAGTCAGATCTCAGACGTCCAGGCTCGGTTCAACTCCTGGACTTGGTGGCATAAAAGTCACACTGGGTACAACATGCATGCATGCCCAAAATTGTGACGGAAAGAAGAAATGGAGGAGAAAGTATTGCCTACTGGAACAGGGAGTGCTCTCTGTCTCTGTCTCTCTGGTGAGAGCATGTGCCCACTGGCAACTTAAAAAGGTAACCACTTACACTTTTTCTCTGGCCATGTTATTTGCTGTATTACATGACTACTACTGGAAATTTTGTTTGGTGGGTAGGTGTTATAAATGACCTTCTCTGGAATTCTTTTACACTGTTTGTGGGAATATAAATTATTAGCACAGTCATTATAGGAAACAGTGTGGTGTTTCTTTAAAAACTAATACAGGACTGCTGTATGATCCAGCAATCTCACTGCTAGGTATATATTCAAAGGGAAGGAAATAAAAAAAAAAAAGAAAGGCAATCAATATATGGTAAAGATATCTGTACCCCAATGTTCATTTCATCATTATTAAAAATAGCCAAGATATGGAATCAACCTAAGTTCTTCACTTGTTCTTCAACAAATGAATGAAGAAAATATGGTACACACACACACACACACACACACACACACACACACATATACACACAGGAATACTATTCAGCCAGTAAAAAGGACGAAATTCTGTCACTTGTGATAAAATAGCCAAGCCTAGAGGATTTCATATTAAATGAAATAAACCAGGCACAGAAAGAGAAATACCACATAGTCTCACTCAGGTGACATCTGGGAAAAAAAAAAAAGGAGACCTCATAAAAGTAGAGATGTGAAGGATTGCAATAGGCTGTGAAAGATAGGGAGGAGGAAGGTAGACAGATGTTAATCAGTAGAAAGTTATAAAATCCGTAAGAAAGTAAACTATAGTAGAGTGAATATAGTTAACAGTTTACTGTGTATTTCAAAGCAACTAAAAAAGAGGATTTTTACTCCTTCTAACATACAGTAATGACAAGTGGCTGAGATGATGGATACACTAGCTATTCTGACTTAGTCTGTGTGTTTTCGCACTTAAAAAGATTGAAGCACACGAATAGGCACAACTATCACATGTGAATGACTAAAATCTTTAAAAAAAAACCTGCTCCCAATACGCCATTATCTCTTCACCAACATTTTAACTACCAGAGAGCAAACAAGAAAAATAAATGATAGTTTTCAACCTAACTCCAGAGGATGCATGGAAACTCAAGAAGAAACCTTTTCTTAAAAAAGAAAAAGTTTAAAAAATAATAGACCGTCAAAGGTAGATATTGTGACTTTAAAGAAGTATTTTCTTATTGACAAGCAAGACAAGAAATGTTAAGCAGAGTTCCACATAAAGATGATACCAACATTCGAAAGCCTGATTGTTATTAAAATAATTCCAGAAAATGTTTGGTAGCGTAACTGATATAACAAACATTTCCCTGTATTTAGGAAATATAATTAAAACTATTGGCTACGGACATATCAAAATATGTTTTCAAATTGTGTTAAAACTTTTCCATTTAGGGTTGGCCTGGTAGCTCAGTGGTTAAGTGCTACCCAGAGGGAGCCAGAGTCTGTGTGGTTAACCAGGGTTCAGCTCCAGCAGTTGAAAACACATTTGGGTGGGGTCAGCAGGTGGCATGGTGGTTAAGGTGCAGGACACACCCACATGCCCCACTATGGGTTGCTTTCTCCCTTTTCCATTCTCTCTCTGTGTCTCTCTCTGGTCAAATTAAAGTAAACGAGTGAATAAATAAAATTAAATTATAAAAAAAGAAAAACACATTGGACTTGTGTAAGCGTGCCCAACATCCTGACAAATTGGAGAATAGGAAGAAAAATGATTGTGACATGACTAGACTCTGGTGGGGATTGTTTTCTCTCGTTCTTTCTTTCTCTTGTTAATGCACACACATACACATCCAATGGCATTTATAAAGAAAAAAAGAAATTCCATTTAACCTAGGTTAAAAATTTTAACACATGACTGGACCCATGGCCTAGTGGTTAAAGGAGCCAAATCCTGCAGTTCAAATCTCAGCCCTGACTCAAAAAACACAAAGAATCCTGAAAGGATAGATAAAAAGAGGAGGAGAGGTTGTGGCTTGACCATGACCCATTTGCGGTTCCTTTCTACTTCTTTCTCCCTGTCTGTCTGTTTTAGGGGAGCACACATGCCCTCTTGCAAGTTAAAAAAAAAAAAAAGCTCTCTAAGCAGTCCTTGTCAGCACCTCTCTCCCTTGAGTAGATATTATGCTGTGAAAAACAAAGTATAACCACTCTGTTCTCTAAGTATGGTCTGCTTTTTTTACTTTTAATTAGTCATTCCCCAACCATCATCCCCTAATCAGAGGGACTAGACTAAACTAGATTAACTCTTTTTTTTCTTCCCCTGATCTCCCTAAACCAGAGTGTGAAACACTCATTGCACATGATTGTACTTTAAACATTAAAAACAGTTTCAACAAAATTATCAGAGGGAGTGTCTCTCATCAGAGAGAGAGAACGAGGGAGAAGAGAAAGCACCCTGTAAAAAAACAGTCATGCCACAATCACTTTTCCTCCATTTTTCCATTTCTTCAGGATTTGGGGCGTGCACCCACATGTGCTCATTGTGTGTGTCAGTTAGCCAGCTGGGATCCGACTCTGAATGCACAGCACCTAACTAACGTCCATGCCGCTGGCCCTTCTCAGTGCTTCTGCTTTAGGGAAGCTATATAACATGGGAAACCCAAGGAGGAAGAGACAGAGTGATGCGAGCTAATTGTGAGCCTTTGTATTGTACATGAGAACACAAAGCCAAAGCCTGCAGCATCCTAACGCAGATCTCCTTCAGTTTATCTGTGTTGTTGTTTATTTGTTTATATATACGTGTGTGTGTGTGTGTGTACGTGTGTGTCTGTGTGTGTCTCTGTGTGTGTGTGTATATATATATATCTATCTATATATATATATATAATTTTTTTCCATTGGGTGTGTGTGCTCACCAGACATGGAAATTTTTCCCAAAGTACCCATGCAATAGGTCCTTTGAACTCACAACATATTTTTTCCTAAGGGTTCGAATACTCCATGTAGCACAGTCTATGCCCCCAGGGCCAACTGTAAGGCTTCTGGCAAAAACAAGCCCTACTCCTTCCAAATGTTTGGAGTATCTTTAACAAGGAGTAAAGCTATTCACTCTGAAATTGAAAAGAAGGCTTACAAACAAGTCACATGTCGTGTACAGAAGATCTTTCAGATGCTTTCCTGAATATAGCATTTTGCTAAGTTAAAAAGTTATCAGTTATACAAAGAGACATGAGCTCCATGTTGGGACCTGTGTGAAGGAGGTGGCACGAATGGCAGTGAAAGTCGAAGGAAGATTTGTCTGGCATCAGCTGTGAGGTGAGGACTGTCTTCTGCACACGCATGCATGCCCAGCTGGGCTCGCTGGTATTAAGCTTTTGGGGTGACTACAGCTTTCAGTCCATTACCCCTACCCTGTCCTCGCCCCAGTCTGTTCTGCTACCACATTTCAAGGCCTAAAGCATTGCTGACCTCCTCAAGGGCAGACTTGGAGAATAGGGAATGATTAGTATGGAAAATGAATCTTTGCCAAGGTAATCTAAGTGCATTACCTCTTCCTCAGCACACAAGTCCATGTATTCCTGAAATTCTTGATCCAGAGGCATTTCCAATGGGGCTGACAATGAAAAATTTGGGACAAGATTTGGGGCTAAAATAGTATTTTGGGGAAAAGAGTAGCTGGTGTACTGTTTGGCTTGCACCAGATAATGAAAAACTTCATTTTTTTTTTTGCAAGTATAAATACTTTCATCCCACTAAAATGTTCTCAAGGTTAGAACCACAAGTAAATAATGACTTGGGATAGAAGTTATTTTTCTTCTGAGAGTTTTCCAGCTAATTTTTGACTATGTTTTCTTGCCAGCCATGTTTTCTGGGAATCTCTTTCTGCTTAACTGGTTTCCATCCAACCATCTTTAAGGAATTTAAAAAATGGATAGATTGGCTTTGTTAGCTGCTTCTGATGGAACTGTCACTTTAGACACCTCTTGATTCAGTTGTGCAATAGAAATTTATTAAGTACCTCCTGTGAATCATGCCTGGCCCTTGAGATCCTGGCTATTGAGATTTTAAATGAAAAATATATTTCATGAGAGAAGTGAAAAATGCTGTGGGAACACAGTGGAGGGGAAAAAATCCTTTGCTTTGGGAAGTTGGGAAAAGCTGCACGTAGCATGTGACATTTGAGCTGAATCTTGATGGATGGGTGGGAGCCTGCCAGTTAGAAAAAGAGGAAATAACATGTTCGAATGTCCAGAGTTGTGAAAAATGCACGGTATGCCGTGTGATAGCGAGTTTAATGAATTGACTCAGTAGGGAGTGATATGATTGGTGAGGTGCTCTTTGTCATTGTTTTTTCTCTTACCTAGATGTAGGAGAAAAATATTCCAGAGAACTAAAGCATTCTACATCACAAATGAATAAAGTGCTGATCTCCAGAAGTGTTGCCTATTTCCACCTTGAGTACTGCAAGGAACCATGTATGCTATTGTTAATGGACGACTTGAAGCCGCTGATTGAAATGGTCCTGTCTTAGACAAGGCAGTGGCTAATGGGATAGTGGACAGATCAGAGAGGACAGAGAGCAGAGTCAACAACATTCACTGTTTCACTGACTAAGGAGCAAGTCACGGAGAAGAAGGGACACTCTGAGTTTGAGCACATGGCACTGTGGTGATGGCATTTGCTGACAAATCGGGAGAAGCTCTGGGAAGAGGAGGCAGAGATGACTTCCTCTCTCTGCTAGAGACACCTGGGGGGTCTGAGGTGCATTCAGGCTTGATACCCAGCAGTGGTCAAGATGAGGTTTGTTAACATATATGGAGGTAGTTGTTGAAGTGGTAAAAATAAACGTCTTCTTTTTTTTTTTTTTGAGAGAGTTTTGCTATAGGGCATAGGTGCTCGCTGGAGACACAGAGAGAGACAGAGAGACACAAAGAGAGAAATCACCCACCAGCAGAAATGGCCATGGTGCAATCCCTTCTTCTCCAATCTCCTCTCGGGACTTTGGTATGCATACATGTGCCCAGCGTGAGATTTAAGCCACTAGGTCCGGGGCTCAGATCATGGTTGACTCTGTGGGAGTCCAGTAAGGTAACCATTACGCCATCCTCTGGTCCCAAAAAATAAACATCTTTTAATATTCCAGGCAAATTGAAGTAATCCAGGCCTGGTGGACAGGCAGGATTACTGGTGAAGTAATGCAGGCGTGGTGGACAGGCAGAGATGGTGGCCCTGAGAAGAATCTTACTGTAGCAGTGAATTATTGCACTTGACCAATTTCGGTTGCCAGTTAGGTTTGGTTTTAGACGGAAATCCTATGAAGAGCAGTATTAAAATACCATATTTATTGTGAATGGTATCCATGATGGCCAGGGGTGAAATATGAATTGTCAGTAAAGATTTCTTTCAGTTTTTGATTCTATTGTATTAGGTATTTTACAAACAAAAGTCATGGTGTCTAATTTCTTATAATGTTCTGGGAAGTCAGATCATTTAGGCTTTAAGTCCCTAGTTAGAAATCTTTTAAAATTATTCTTGAAAACATACTGATAACTCCGTTAAAACAAAACTCTTGTTGGGGCCCGCAGGGAGAGTGGTTAAGGTGCTGGACTCCCACATGGACGACAGTGGTTTGAGTCCCAGATCTGGCAGATTGAAAATGATGCCACTCAAAATCCCAGCAGGAGAATGGAGTATAAGAGATTGTAGTGTGGCCATCCCCCAGAGAATGATTTCTCACTTTTCTCTCTCTGTCTCTCTCAAGTGAGAACATACACTCTATGGTAAAAACCTTTAAAATAAATACATAGAAAAAAATAAAATATAAGTAAAAAATATACCCACTTAATGACCACAGGAAGCTATAAAGGCTCAGCTAGGTTCTACTTTATAGTACGTTCATTCTACTCACTGAGTTGTATGCACAAAGTCAGACAAGCATTTATAGATATATTTATATCAACTGTACTTACTAATGAAAACAGTTAATTAGGGGTCAGCAGTTAGCGTAATTGGCTATGTTGCCGGACTCCCATGTAGTGGACCACGGTTCAAGTACTGGACCTGGTGGCTTAAACTCACATCGGGTGCATGTGCGTGTGTGCCCAAGATCCCAAGAGTAGAACAGAGGAGAAGGGATTGCAGCATTGCCATCCACCCTGGGAGGTGATTTCTCACCTCTTTGTCTCTCTCTTTCTGGAGAGTGCACACACCCTATAGCAAAACCTCTAAAAAAAAAGAGAAAATAATTAAGTTAATTAAGATCTTTTGTGAATCAGTAAAATATGAACAAACAAACAGACATGGAAAACAACTGTAGATACCAGAGACAGTGTGGGAGGAGGGTGGGAAATGGCAGAGGGTGAGAGAGAGGGAATTGGGGGGGGGAGTAAAATATATAAGAAGCAAGAAATGGAAAATTAATGCTTGAAGATAACATGTTTGAGCCAATATACAGTGTATTCTGGATGGGAAAACTCATTTTATATGCTGCAATGATATGCAGTGAACGAACGTAAAATGAATAAATGAAAAAGAACCACTTTTGCCAACATCTTTTTACTTGATTACTTTATGTCAAATCCACATAGATTTTCTCAGTGGGCTCCAGTGAGTCTCCGTACCTGAGTAAACGCCAGGTTTCCTGCTTCCTCATTTGCATGACTTCTCAAAGTCAGCATTTTGATAATGACTTATAATGAACACCGTCCTTTTAAAAGGAATGCCTTGCTATGCTTTGGGTAAAGAGGCATTTTGGGTGACTGGGCCATTAAGTCATCTCTTTATTTGAGGATAAATGATGAAGGGGTATTTGAATGGGTTACCAAGTTATAAATTAATCTTGAGGTACTCAAATGATTGTAAACCACCTGAGCTTTCCCCTCAGCTTTTAAATCATATGATATCAATCTTTTCTCATTTTCCTTTGGGTAATTTATTATTATGCTGATGGTAACCAACTCCACGAGACATTAACCGGCAATCCACATTAGCAGCGAGTATACATTACAGCACTAAAATAAAAATAAACTCGTGGAAGAAACAGTTTGAGATCTCAACCATGCTTTTCTGCCTGCAAAATGGCATGACAGTTTGTGGATTTCTAACCGAAAATAAATTTAATTATGTTGCTACCTTGCTGCTGCTAATTAGTGCCTAAGATGTGTATCGGGAGGGTAGCCCCTTGCAAATTGGGGAACGGGGTTCCCTACAAAGGCAGGATGACGACATGGATTGCCTGACTCACTTTCACTATCCAAAGTGACATTTAAATTAGACCCTGGAAATTGCCTTTTCTGTTTATGTTAGCATAATATTTTTCTCTTTTGTTTTATTCTACTAGGAAAGTGGCTCTATAACATCTTGCATTGCCTGTATGAAGTGTTTTGCATACCTGTAACCTTTCAATTAATGTTATTTATGTTTCAATAAACCACCATGCTGCTTTTCCAGATGTCCTAATCCTTCATGTAAATGAATTTATTAGATCCAGCCACCAGACTGAATGAAATCTGCCAAATTCACTGTCTGGGCCACATACCGTGGCGTTTAAGCTGTATTTGCATAAGCTTGTTCTGTAAGTGTAATCTTATGTATCATCTGCACAGTTAAAGTTTCACTAATGTAAATCCCTGACAAATCAAATACAGATGTAGCTTATTGCCCTCAGGGTTGAGCCTGTCAGTTCTCGGCTCTCATATCTACCTCCTCCTCTTGGCCCTGGGCCCCCCATCCTCAACTTTCTTTCAGTACTACTAATCTTTCAAAATTGTTTATGTAAATGCAGGTACTCCGTTTGGTAGAGAAGACGATAGTGAGGTCTTCTTTCTGCTGTTCTGCCAGCCTAAGATAAGGGTGGCAAGTCCCATGAAGGGAGCTAGTTGTACCACCTGGAAAAACTTGCCCTGCCAATCACAGGATGGCAGACAGATTGTTTCAGTTTGCTAGAGATGTTTTAGATAAGGGGGAGTCAAACTCAATAAATGGGTTAATGTCAGCCGGCAAATTCCATAACGTGGCCAAGGTAAATTCAATAATGAACCAATAGAGTAAAGAGGAGGGGGTTGGTTGGCTTGAAGAGGCTGGAGGGGGTGGGGCAGGATCTATCTATTCATGCCCAGTCTTGGTTATTGTCACCACCTCAGTGAAAGGCAGGCTGCTTCTTTAGGCTTGGTGATTAGCTTCAAAAACTCTTGACAGGCTTAAGCCATGTATAAAAAAGAAGAAAAATATGACTGCCGAATGTGGAGGGTGTTAGTATTCTTTGGGTTTGTTTTTGATTATTTTAAAGTCTAAATATGTTTCCTCTGCTGGTGCCCAGTTGCTATTTATTTGGCTTTAGCCTTTGAGCCCCCTTATGCTGGCACATCATAAAAAACATATTCCTGCTCAAGTCTTACATTATGTAGTTCGTTTCTGCTCAGGGTGTTCACCAGGCAGCGCCGTGCCCATGGAATAAGCCTCTCTTTGTTTTTGATGGACTCCAGGTGTTTATCGCTCTGAGTTAGTAATGGAGTTAACCACAAGAAGCAAAGTGGAAAAAGAGGGAACTGGGGAAATTTCTGAGTTTGATAACTTAGGAATCTGCCTTCTGGCCAAACCCCTAAGGGAATAAAACATTCTAAGAAAAAGAGGGCCTTACTCTTGCTTTTTAATTGAGTTGAATGAAAGTGGGATATTAGTATGCATAGATGTTCATTCATTTTATTTCTTAAGTGAGTTGCGTTGCAAATGGTCCCATTTTAAAATTTTTTTCCTCTGTGTTTTCATCATGGTACTAAAATGAGTAATGGCAGCTATTCTAGAGGAGATTACTGATATCCATTTTCTTGATCTGAGCAAGGAGGATTAATGCCAAAAGCAATTTTCCACCTGTGGTAACTTTTTCTTTTCCCTTTGGAGGAGGGGAGGACCGAGGGGGAGCAATAATAGTGGGGAAAATGCATAACAGCTAGTAATCAGAACAGTTCCCCTGTTTCAAATCACTTCTCAATTTGGTTGCTTTCTATTTTTGTATTTATTTCATCTTCAACCAAATATTATTTGGGGGGATAGAGGACAATTTAAGGTATTTTTGTGACTGTGAGCAAGATTATGAAAAAGTTTGTCCATTTCTTTACTGTTTATTTATTTATTTATTTTTTTGGGGGGAAGTTTTTGCTATAGGGTGCATGTGCTCACCAGAAAAGCAGAGAGAGACAGAGAGACAGAAAGTGAGAAATCACACCCCGGGGAAATAGCCTCCATTCTCCTCTTGGGATCTTGGGCATGCACGCACATATGTCCAGCGTGAGTTTAAGCCACCTGGTCCGGGACTTGAACTGTGGTTGACTACATGGGAGTCCAACAATATAGCCTTTATGCCAATTGCTAGTCCTCATTCTTTACCTTTTATGTTTATACAAATGTATGTGGTGTCTCCCGTGTTCAGGACCATGACTTACCTGTGAATGTCTTGCCTTGAGGCCCAAGGTCTAAGGTTAGTGTCTCTGGGAAATGCAGGTTTGATACTATTTTTTTTTTTCTCTTTTAGAAAGAGATTTTTGCTACAGGGCATGTATGCTTGCTGGAGAGACAGAAGGAGACAGAGAGATGGAAAACTCAAGAGGGTACGGCCACACCACAATCCCTTCTCCTCCACTCTCCTCTAGGGATTTTGGGCATGCATACATACGTGCCTGGTGTGAGTTTTAAGCCACCGGGTCCAGGACACAAACCACAGTAGACTATGTGGGAATTCAGAGAAGTAACCATTATGCTATCTGCTGGTTCTCAGGCTTGATACTATTAACCTAAGAATCCTATTTTTCTTATCAATCATTTTTAATTCGATTCACATATTATAGTCCTAAAAATAATAAAATTTTGTGGCCAAATAAGAGGAGTGTGGAGTTAAAGAAGTAGTCATATAAAATGTTTTACAAATTGGTAAGGTTTCTAAAACACATACACAGTGTATAAAGTACTAATAATCATAATTTTTGAGTATGTGCTGGGCATTATTCTAATTTCTTTACATGTATTTACATATTGAATTTTCTCACTGACTTATCTTTGAAGTAGGCAACATTATCATCCTTATTTATTGAAGTAGAAACTGAGACACAAAGAATTAACCTACTTGCTTCAACACAAAAAGAATAGCATAGGCAGGAATAAACCATAAGCAATTCATCTGGGACCAGCAGTTAGTGTAATGGCTATGTCACTGGACTCCCATGTAGTTGACTGTGGTTCGCGTCTCAGACCCTGTGGCTTAAAACTCACGCTGGGTGCGTGTGTGCGTGCCCAAGATCCCGAGAGGAGAATGGAGGAGAAGGGATTGCAGGGTGGCCATCCCCTGGGGGTTGATTTCTCACTTTCTGTCTCTCTGTCTCTGTCTGGTGAGCACACGTGCCCTATGGCAAAAACCACTCCAAAAAAAGCAATTCATCTTTAAAGCTGGCATTTTGTATTGCATTTCAGTTTGCTAGAGATATAGTATACTGATAAGAATAAAATAGGTTTTCTAACTTGCAGGAACTTATACTACTGAAACAAAATTTGGGGTTAATAAGACTACTTGAAATGTTTAAGATATTTAAGCTCTATAAAAAGTATAGATATTCTATTATTTTGCTTTGACATTTTTACTATAAATATGTATAGTACTGGCATGATAAATCATCTCAGAAATTGACTTTTGAATCATCTCAGAAATTGATTTTTGTTTGACCTTCTTTGTATAGCATTTTCTAATATATAAAAACTTAATTCAGTGTCTATTTTCCTTGTTTACATATATGTGTGCAATAAATGTGTATATTTCATCTGAAGTTAAAGTGATACTCATAGGACTACAATTTAGAGAGACAAAAACCTATTCTTTGGTCTTTGCAGAAAAGTAAGTTGCATCCCCCCCACTCCCCACAGAATAGAATATACAGACTTCTCAAATAAAAATTAACTTTCAAATTCCCCAAATATAAAAAAATTAAGAAACTCTTATTTCTCTTTCATCTTGGAAAAAAGAGGAATTATTTAAAAAGTAGAAATTGGAAAGAGAATCAGACTCTAAAGAAACTCTCCTTTTAACTTTTCCAGAGGAAAGGGACTATTGAAGATATCAGCCATCAGTCTGGGCATTGGAGCCCATTATGTGCCAATGAAAGAATGAGGCTGGCTCTTTTGACAACTGCAGGTCCCTATTTCTTGTAAAATTTGCTTCCCTATTTGAAGGCATGGGCCTGAGAGTGAGGGATTGAAAGGGTACCAAAAAGGAAGTTCACTTTTGATGCACTGTTTGGTTGCAGCTTGCTATCTGTCTCTGTCCACAGATATTTCTGGACCCGTTTGCATTTTATTACAAAGTCACATAGCTCTTCTTAGACCTCTTTCTATATCTCTACTCCATGACATACACGAGGTTTAATTTTAAAAAAACGTACGTAAACAATGGTACAGTATAACATTCCTTCCTTTCTTCTTTGTGCTTTTCAGAGCACATATGATTAGATTCGAATGCATTCAGAGCTGATCTTTAGGCTTTTCTGTGAAAGTCAATGAGAAGGATTTAGAAGTGCTCTGGAAAATAATTACAAGATGACTTTTTACTTAATTCCCTTTCAGTCCATGCACTGAACACTTGCGATGAAGGCTGAGAAAGTTAGATATGATATGATAAAATTCTTGAATAAAAATTAAAATAAAGACTTGGTATAATATGGTGAGTAGTCTCCCATGCAAATACAGGGGCGCTCGGGTGTGTGCACATCAGTGCCTTTCCTTTCAAACAGTTTTATTCAAACGGTAACTTTTTACTGGTGTGTAAGCGTTTCATAAGATTATCGTTTTAATAATATCAAATTTGAACTTGCACCATTCATTATGTGGTAATCTCTACAATAAAGTTCTGATTTGTGTAACTGTGAAACCCAAGGAAATTGATCTATAACTTTAACAACAACTTGAGTAAATGTTGAGGTATAATTTGTATTTATATTTTAATTTCTAATAAGAAGATTCATTCTGAACCACAATCAACTCAGTAGAATGAATAATGTTCATACTAATAGTTTTATTACAAGAATGTGGAGATAGCCCAAGAAATGTTTGGTACCCTAACCAACAGAACATTCCTCTGACAAAATATATGCAAAATTCTTTCTTTAACCTATAGGACTCACTGACTGTTAGACATCAGTGTACACTCATTGGTGCCTTTGAGTCCAGTACTGCATAGGCAGAACGTGAGCTGGTTTTGAAACAGAAAGAACACTCGGTGGGTTTTATTTACTTCTTCTCCTTAGCCCAAGATCAAATGAACATATTCCAAGTGAACTTGTAATGGAAGGAGACAGGGAAAATGAGTGACTATGTTTCATTGTTGACCTTTCCCCCTGTATTGAGACACAGTGTCCAAGGTTTCACAGTTTTGTCTCATGGCCCTGAGTCATTCATAGGATAAATAAGATTTTCCCAAAGAAAGCAGCAGAGTGTCATGGTTTTATAAAGATCTATTTTTATACTGGTAAGCCTTTTATAATGTAGTTGATTACCTTCATAAGAGAAGACAGTACCCCTTTAGAGAATCTCTCTAGGCTTAATAAAATAATAAACGCTGGCTGTGCTGTGTTTATCAATTTTTAAACACCACCTGAGTTTAAATATATACTTGGTTAAAAAAATAGAAAAGGATGAATTCAATTTTGTATAAAAGGTGGATAATTCATTAAAGGCAGAAATTTGGGAAAAAAAAAACCAACAAGAACATTTTTAATCTATGTGTTCTTCCCAATTTCTCCCTCTTTCTTTATTCAAAATTCTGTTTGTATTTCAGGATTTTAAACTATTATACCTAAAACTCTCCTCACTCACTTTTGGCCATGTTTCTTCCCACTTTTTTTTTTTCCCTCCACAGTGGTGAGAATTTGGTCTGCAAGTCTGGGACAGTTTATGGGCAACAGTTGTTTTGCTCTCCTAATCTTTCCCAGGCTCTCTCCATTTGTAAGACACATTCTAATTTGGGGTCACATGGATCATTTATGATGAAATGCCTTTTTGTAATCCACTTGCCCCTACATATATTTTTATTTGTAATATTTACACAGCCAATTTGACCAGAGGAGAAACCGCTCGTGGAACATGAATGATTTCTACACAGAGAACAAATTTAGTTCCAACTGAGATCTCCATGATTAGGAACGGGTGTTCAGGGTAATTTGGAATTCAGGGTAGCTACCAATGTAATACACACTTAGATTTTTAGATGTGGTATTGGACCGTTGAAAAGAAATTGGCTGAGATTTGAACATCATTTCAAGTAGGAAAAGAAAAATAACTTGTCTTTGGACTTCATGCCATTTGCCCCTCTTAGTATCTGAAGATTTTTTTCTTTCTGATTTTGGAAAAAAGCAAGAAACGAAGGACTAATAGTTATCAAGAGTAGTTCCTCTAGGGGCCAGCAGGTGGCATGGTGGTTAAGGTCCTGGATTCCCACATGGTCAACCATGATTCTAGTCCCATACCTGACTGCTTTAAAATCACGCAGGGCATGAGTGCATGCATGCCCAAAATCCCAGGAGAGAATGGAAGAAAAGGGATTGCAGCATGGCCATTTTCCCTGGGGGGGTGATTTCTCATTCTTTCTCTCTTTTTCTCTCTCTCCCTCCCTGGCAAGTGTATGTACCCTGTGGCAAAAAACAAACAAACAAAAACAAAACAAACAAACAAAAGAAAAGGAGGAGGAGGTGGAGGAGAAGGAGGAGGAGGAGGAGGAGGAGGAGGAGGAGGAGGAGGAAGAAGAAGAAGAAGAAGAAGAAGAAGAAAAGAGTTCCTCTGTAAACACACAGACACACACACACACATGCAGAGAGAGAGAGAGAGAGAGAGAGATGCACTCTCCACTGGGCATAGGGTATGGTCACACCACAGTTCCCTTCCTCTAGTCTTCCAGCCTGTGGAATTTGGGGCACTCTTATGCTTTCCCAGTGTGTCTCTGGATGACCAGGCCAGGAATTCGAGCTGTAGCCACCATATGGAATCAGCGCTCTCGTAAGTAGCACATTACCATGACATCACAGAAATGGCCCATGAAACGTTACTTGTTTTCTGTTGTTTGTGGAAAACATTCTTAGGTGCCACAACTTAAAATTTATTCCTCTTTGGAGAAACTGAAGTTAGTACTGGGCAGTCATGCTTGTACCAGGTTGGGGCCTGGGAACAAAGGATGAGTGCAGTAGAACCAAGTGAAACAAAATTGATTTGTGGGGATCATCTGAGAATGTAGCCTCCTTGTTAAGTATGGCTCCTATAAAAAAACCAAACAAACAAAAAACCCTACATTCTGAGTTTTGAAAAACCTGCTTCACATTAAGTAACTATTTATTCTCAATGTTTAACACAGAGCCTAGGATATGATAGGTGACCAGTAAATACATATTGAGGGCATATATGACTTCAGAAACACAATCTATTTTTAAACTGAGAATACTTGTCTGCAACCTAATTTTTCCATCAAAAAAACTTTTAGTTAGAGAGATGACATTTATAAAAAAAAGGTTGTGATCAATAGATAAAAGTACACAATAAGGGGCCAGCAGATAGCATGGTGGTTAAGGTACTGGACTCCCACATGGCTAACCACAGTTTGAATCCCAGACCTGGTGGCCTGCTTCCTCACTTTCCTTCTCTCTCTTTCTCTCTGTCTCTCTTTGATGAAGATATTTTGCCCTATAGCAAATCAAAATAAAACAGTGATAATAATAAAAATAAATAAACAAGAAAATGCATAATGAAATGCTAAATTGAGTATCACTGAGAACTCCAACTGTAAAGTATAACCATTAAGATCTAAGGAGGATGGGAACCAGCAGTTAGCGTAATGGCTATGTCGCTGGACTCCCACGTAGTTGACTGCGGTTTGTATCCCGGACCCGGTGGCTTAAAACTCACGCCGGGCACGTGTGCGTGCGTGCCCAAGATCCCGAGAGGAGAATGGAGGAGAAGGGATTGCGGCGTGACCATCCCCCCTGGGGGGTGATTTCTCGCTTTCTGTCTCTATGTCTCTCTCTGTCTGTCTGGCGAGCGCACGCGCCCTACAGTGAAAATCTCTCCAAAAAAAAAAAAAAAATCTAAGGAGGAAAAGAGCAATTATTGCCTGAGTATGTGTCGTTAGAAAGTTCAAATGAAAGTTGAATGTGAAAAGAAAATCAATATATTATAATTTTTTTAAAAAATGTAACTTAATAAAATTGAAAAGAGTGTTTTTCGATTTGGTTGTTAAAATGCAGTTAAATTTAAAAAAAATCTCATAGTTGCATGTGTTAGAATTGCATCAGCTATTGAGTTAATAAAATATTTTACAGTTTTAAGAATATAAAAAAATAGACAATACACTGGATGGAGTTTTAGTTCTTCAGAGCAGAGCAGGACTTGGTCATGTTGGAATACGTCATTACTTTTGACTAATCGATCGAGGAGTGTAAGAAGCCTCTCTTGCCTCACAATATCTTTCCTATTTTGTTATATCTTGGGCCAAAATGTCACTAGTAGATATTCATTCTTTCAATTCTACGTATGTTTTCTTTTGAAAGACTAGTCATTCACCTCTTAATATAAAAATCAGTCCTAATTCATTCTTCCTTCTTTATAGTTAAGTCTGATCATTGAGGGAGTGTATTTTTACATGATCATTTATTGATAGCTGCCATGTAAATCTCTGGGTCACAAAGACAGACTGTAAGCAGTCTCATTTTTAGGAGGCCAGAACTGAATAGAAAGACAAGCTTAACCACTGCGACATGGTAGCAAGTGCTGCAGGGCTGACAACCCCAATTCAGATACTGATAGGAAGGAATGCCTGTTTTGTGAGGAGGTAGAACTCCGGCATAGGACAGATGGCAAAACAAGTAGTGAGTTTTGGTGCAAAGAATTTCTAGGATAAGGACTAGGGAAGGGTAGGGTTAGGGTCAGGGTCAGAGTCAGGGTTAAGGTTAGGGTTAGTGTT